>NC_136991.1:29856258-29992079 GCF_032717465.1 Coenobita brevimanus | reverse complement strand
AAATGACGTCATCTTAGTGAAAGATATAAATAATCATCAGACTCTGTACTGAGCTTTCATTGTTCTCTATCATGTTCTCTTAATCATTCATTTCAGCGACGATCCATTATTCTTACTATCATTGTCCGCTATCACGTTCTCTTAATCATTCATTTCAGCGACGATCCATTATTCTTACTATCATTGTCCGCTATCACGTTCTCTTAATCATTCATTTCAGCGACGATCCATTATTCTTACTATCATTGTCCGCTATCGCGTTCTCTTAATCATTCATTTCAGCGACGATCCATTATTTTTACTACCGGCAGACGACTTTATTCATCGCATGAGGCATTCTCTCCAGCTGCCACCCTATTGTGTGCTGTCAGCGATTCTCCTCTACTCTCATCATCTGTTCTCACACCATCATCATCTGTCCGTGCACCATGATCTGTTCTCTCATCATGATCACTTATTCTAACAGCATTATTTTCTATTTTCGCACCATAAGCACTGTTTCTCACAGCATCATCTATTCTCACGCCATCATCATGTGTTTTCACTCCATAATCACCTCTTCTCACACGACTATCATCTCTTCTTCCATAATATATACTATCTTCAACACCATCTATTCCCACACCGTAATCGCGTTGTCTAGCAAAATACTCTTCTATACTCGTACCATAATCACGTATTATCACAGCATCGTGTCATCATTATCTGTTCTCACACCATAACCTCCATTTCTCACGGCATCATCATCTGTTCTAACAACCATTACCACCTGTTCTCACAGCACCATCATCTCTTCTTACACCATAAGCACGCATTACCATATCATCGTCTTTTATAACCCTATCATCGTTTACAGCATTATCAGCATCATTATCACACCATGATTATATACTCTCAAACAATTATCTTTTCTAAATGCATCAAATCTACTCTCATTGCACCATAATAAATACTTAGAGTATTATTTTCTCTTTGTTGATCAAACCTGCACTCTGTATCCAGCCATCGTGCTTTTCCAGATGTGCGTATCTGTATCTACCAATTCTGCTTTGATATTTACCAAACCTGCTTTGATATCCACCAAATCTGCTTATGTATTTAACAAACCTGCTTTGATATCCACCAAGCCTGCTTTTGTATTTACCAAATCTGCTTTGATATCCACCAAACATGCTTTGATAACCAACAGACCTGGGTTGATAATTTACCAAATCTCTTTTACACTGAGTGACAAGCCAAATGGTATCCTGTAAGCCAAGAAACCATTTACAACGCTGGGTGGTAACCATATAACCAAACCATACGTGCTCCCTACGTGTCAACAAATGGTTTGGTGGAGGGTTGTTGCCCTTCCCCGTACAACCAATAACTCAAAGTCAAATGGCCACCCCTTACGGGATTATGGCGTCTGGCAATAGATAGATAGATAGATCCTTTAGCATTTACCAAACCTGCTTTGATATTGAGACCTACCATATGGCCACCCTACGTAATGTCGATATTCACTGGTTTTTCTGTGTATTTACCAAAACTTCTCGAGTATTCAACAAAGTTGCTCCCAGTTCTCCCTAAGACTTCTCCATATTCACCAAATTTTCTCTATATTCACCAGATATTCTATATATTCACCAAAGTTTATCTTCGTATTCACTGAAGCTTTTCTCTGTACAGTATTCACTATAGCTTCTCTCTGTATTCACCAGACTACCGGCCAATATGTTCATCAACATGCTCATTGTATTCCCTCAGGCTTCTCCTGTGTATTCATCAGATTTACTCTCTGTATTCACCCAGGTTGCTTTCTGCATTCACTAAATCTACTGTATATATTCCCTTAGCATACCGTTTGTACTCCGCAGTCTTGCTGTTGTTATTCTCCATCGTCCTCTGTGTATTTACCTTTCTTGCTCCACCACAGATTGCTACCTGAATTCGCCTAACCTACTCTGTATGGACCCAGCTTGGTCTGTGTGCTCACCAAACTTCCTACGGTGTTCTAAAGACGGCAACAAAACCCTATCCTCTTTGTCTTAAAACCTTTTCTGATAAGGATCTTTTCTGTTCAACTCTCTCATCGTCTACTTTCCTTCCTGATACTCCATTTAATTTCACTCTCTCTCTCTCTCTCTCTCATACTGCCTATATTTTTTAAAATGTATTATATAATTATGTAATACACACACACACACACACACACACACACACACACACACACACACACACACACACACACACACACACACACACACACACACACACACGTTAATGGTCCGTGTTCAGGCTAATTGTTGCTAAATACCCCGTCATTACGAGACTCACCACCACTCCAGCACCACCACGTTGTTGTCAGCACCACCAGCACCAACACTGCCTCATACTGTACCCACGACGAAAAAAAGTAACGGCACCATTTCAGTGTGAGACATTATGATACACCGACTATGATTTACGGGAAGTGATACGGTTATGTCGCTTTCTATTCTTCATATGTGGTGTTATATTTTAAGGATATATTGCTGGATTCGTAATAGTAACATTTCACTACATGGCAACTTACCATTTACGTGAATTAAACAGGCATGTCAACACTACCGATTGAACCAGAGACGAAGCATTTCACATCTTATCCATCCCCAGGGTGCCGATACTTTTCTTATCGAGGGTACTTACCTTTCACCAAACACAGGCATGAATTTATCGTTTTGTTTGCCTCAGTCTACCCGCTCACAAACAGTTACTCCTTTTCATCACTTACAGTTCTCTCTCTCTCTCTCTCTCTCTCTCTCTCTCTCAAACACACACACACACACACACCGCTCGCTGGCGCAGTGGTAACGTTCTCGCTTGCCATCTGGTAAACGGGAGTTCGCGCCCCGCTCAGGTTGCGAAAAGTTTCACTGACGAAGTGGGTGGTTACTGTCCCCCTTGAGCAAGGGGACGGGTGTGTGGGTGTGTGAAGGTCACAGCCTTGCCTTTAGATCGGACTATATGAGCTCTCAGCTCCCTTCCGGGAGGGTAAAATGCTGACGATCACAACCATCAAGTGATCCTGACCGACCCGGTGAATTACACACACACACACACTTTCCTTTCTCTACTCTGACATACATTTCGTTTATACTCTCTCTCTCTCTCTCTCTCTCTTTAAAACCTTTTCTGATAAGGATTTTTCTGTTCAACTCTTATCGTCTACTTTCCCTCCTGATACTCCATTTCCTTTATTCTCTCTCTCTCTCTCTCTCTCTCTCTCTCTCTCTCTCTCTCTCTCTCTCTCTCTCCTCTCATACTGCCTATATTTTTGAAAATATGTATTATATAATTATGTAATTTTACACACACACACACACACACACACACACACACACACACACACACACACACACACATTAATGGTCCGTGTTCAGGCTAATTGTTGCTAATACCCCGTCATTACGAGGCTCAGCACCACTCCAGCACCACCACGTTGTTGTCAGCATCACCAACACTGCCGCATACTGTACCCACGATGAAAAAAAGCACTGGCACCATTTCAGTGTGAGACATTATGATACACCGACTATGATTTATGGGAAATGATGCGGTTATGTCGCTTTGTATTCTTCATTTGTGTTGTTATATTTTACAGATATATAGCTGAATTCGTCATAGTAACATTGCACTACATGGCAACTGAACCATTTTTGTGAATGAAACAGGCATGTCAACACTACCGATTGAACCAGAGACGAAGCATTTCACATCTTATCCGACCCAGGGTGCCGATACTTTTCGTATCGAGGGTACTTACCTTTCACCAAACACAGGCATGAATTTATCGTTTTATTTGCCTCTGCCTCCCCTCTAACAAACAATTTCTCATATTCATCACTTACACTACTCTCTTTCTCTCCACACACACACACACACACACACACACACACACACACACACACGCGCGCGCTTTATTTTTTTCGTTTCTACGTCCCCCTTTACACAACTTTATTCATAATATACAGTTACCTCCCCATTCTCTCCAACACACGGGCAGACTCATACTCTCACTCTTCATCGTCCCCCCCCCTTCACACACACACACACACACACACACACACACACACACACACACACACACACATCTTTTTCTCTCTCTACTCTTTCCTCCTACACCCATGTTGAGTGTCCCTGTTCATGGTTAATGCTATTGATGCCTCTTCATTATCAGGACCATCCACACCCCAGCATCATGTTGTCAGTGGCACCAGCAGTACCATACCCTTCCGCTAATGCATGCCTTCATTTGCCTATGTTTATTCATTCAACCCCTTTATCACCCTTCTCACTCACTTTGTTTCTCTCTCTCTCTCTCTCTCTCTCTCTCTCTCTCTCTCTCTCATTCTGTGTGTGTGTATGTGTGTGTGCTCGCGCGTGTGTGCTCGCGCGTGTGCGCATGTGCGTGTGTTTGTGTGCGTGTGTGTGTGTGTGTGTGTGTGTGTGTGTGTGTGTGTGTGTGTGTGTGTGTGTGTGTCCCTGTGTACAATGTGTTTCTAATGCGCCTTCATTATCAGGCTCATCAACACCCCTGCACCATGTTGTCACTGGTACCAGCAATGCCGCATCCTTCCAGCGTTGGCGTGACAGATCGTATAAAGAAAGAAGATAATGCAGAACATGACCCAGTTTACCCTCGAGTAGGAGATTAACGACAGATTACTCTTTCTGGACACATTTTCAGTCAAGGGAAGGTAACTTGTTACAGATTTATGTATTTTGAGAACATACCTACAAAAATGGGTTTGTACGCTTTTATTCTAACACGGTCACAAGAACCAAACAGGGAATCCTTGCTGGCTTTCACCGATGGACTCTGAGAATATGTTCAAAGTATTTGCAGGACGAATTCAACAATATATTAATAATTTCACGGACTTTAAATACCTTCCGTACTTTATTCCTGAGGCCAGGAGGAAATATACACAACAGAACAGATAGCAGATTGAAACCAGAGAGAAGAATAATTTTTCCCAAATCATGTGTAGCTGATAACATCTCTACTTATTTGACGACTGGCAGGGATTGACGTGATGGCTTGACTATTAGTGTTATGGTAAGGAAAGTAAAAAAATAGGAAAAAAAAAGAATTGCAAATGTCGAAGATGTCTAACTACTTCCATATCTGAATTGTGATAAGGTTTATTGTGGTGAGATACTAGGAGAGATGGAGAAGAGAATCAAGGAAAATAAGTATGATATGAAAAACCTTAATGCCTGTAAAATCCGGATTAGATACGGGTCACGGAATGAAGTGGAATGATTCGAAGGTCTTGTGGCATGTAAAGGATACTGTTAAGCGAAGATGTTATGAATCAGCTCACATTCCATATCTGCTTTAAATTATATGAATACAAATAAGAGATTCTTTTTTGTAGCCAAACCTTTATCATACAGTACATACTGGACTACCGGGAAGTCAGGCTGATTTCTTAGGTTGTCATTTCTTATATTTGTCTCTGTCACCTCACTACAGGCTAGTTTAAGGCGCTGACTTTATCTTGTGTGTACTACTCATGAAAAAGTCACCTTTAACGAAAAATATGAATAAAGTGGGCCCGTGTTTTGCACTTGGTGTTTACACAGACCCGCACCCTTCCGCTGTTACATGCCTTCATATACCTCATTTTCTGTCTTTACGTCTGCTTTCCTCCACAGTTACTCGCACCACCCGTCACTCACTTCCCCTTAGTCTCCTTACACACACACACACACACACACACACACACACACACACACACACACACACACACACACATTTTCCCACTCCTTCATCCCCACTACATCTCTATCGCAGTGTCAATCTCTCTCTCCCACACACACAGTGTCACATCCCGTGTCTAGTGTCGTGTCAGTAACTAATATATTGAGCCATTACCATTCAGGCACGGGTTTAGGGGAGGCAAGGGAGTCATACACCCTCCCTGTTTTCGGTAGACCAGTGATTTCTTACAATAAAAGAACAATGTTATTTACCAACATATATGCAGTGAATATCATATTGTATTAGTACTTGCCTGTATTATTGTCTCCTTTGAATAAAAAATACAAAATAAATTATTATTTTTTAATTCCTTATGTGCATTAAGGAGTAACTGTGCCAGGAATCACTCCTCTCATTTTCAAGAAGCTGGAACCGGTCCTGCCATGCTCATAACACAAAAGCACCACAACGTTGCCAACATCAGCAATACACTTTATGAACCATATTCGACACTCTCCCTTTCTTAATATATACTGTTATATATCTCACTGTGTCTCTAAATTCTCTCTCAAACACATTTCCTCATACTTTTGAAATTCATTTATGTTCCCTTTATATCCCACACATGCAAAATGCTTTCACTTTCCTACGTTTTGTCTACCCCCCCCCCCACATAAATACATAGACAGACACACACAGAAAGACTCTCTCTCTCTCTCTCTCTCTCTCTTACAAGGATGTCTTGTAGTGGTGGGGTCAGTAACAGCATTCAAAATCACGCGTTTTTACCTAATATTACTTATGCCACCAAAAACAGTTTCATCTGTGAACGGCTTCGTTGTGAAAGTAGTTATGGTCTTCATTATTCTGCTTTACCTCCAAATAACCACCACTTACTTTCAAAGAATGATCATCCTAGGTAGTCTCAATAATTATTCTCTTGTTCACTCTCTGTGCTCCTAATCATGTGCAATACTCAGACTGGAATTTAAAAATCAATGTCAACTAGTCCAAGGGGACTAGTAACCCCCCAGATTTATTAGTCCAGGCTAAATTTTACTAGGCAAACTCTTTTTAGCAATTAGTTCAGGCTAAGTTTTATTAGTCCAGCCAATTTTAGTAATGTTAGTTGTAGGTGGGGCACTCACCATCCACTCACTCTATGTGGTGCTGCTCTCGGGTGTCTGCTCTTTCTTCTCCTCCATCCTTCTTTCCTTCCATCCTCTTTTGTCTTTCTTTCCTTCATTCCTTCCTCTTCCTTCTGTCTGTGGGTGACTCTTCACTGAGTGACAAGCCAAATGGTTTCCTGTACATCTGGAAACCATTTACTACGGTGGGTGGTAATCATATAACCAAATTTGGCGCCTGGTGGTGTAGTGGGTAATTATGGCGCTCCAATCGGATTGAGCCGGTGAAAGTTTATATCCGAGGGGTGTTTTCTTTATGCAAGAAAGAAGGAACCAAAGGCCAGGAGCCCGCAAACCGTTCCTTACAAGATTAAACAAAAACTATACAAGAGAGAATCAAATTCAAGATCCGTTCATTTCGAGATGCCTGGACACACTGCGTTTTAAAGACTGGAGATCATAGGAAGTAGGAAATACAGACAGAAGGTGACCGTTCCAGAGTTGACCTGTTGCATAAATGAAAGAGTGGGAGTAACGGTTAACTCTTGCATTACAGAGCTGGACAGAAAAGGGATGAGAGTTTATTGCTAGACGGGTGCTACGCATCCGTCGCAGAGGTGGAGGGATGCAAGCAGACAGTTTAGAGGAGCAGTGACCGTTGAAGTAGCGATAGGAAACAGACAAAGATGCAGCAGTGTGGCGAAGAGACAGAGGTTGAAGAGAGTCAGTAAGAGGAGGAAAGTTATGAGACGAAAAGCCTTTGACTCCACGATATTGAGAAGAGCTGTATGTGGGGAGCTTCCCCATACATGAGAGTTTTACTCTAAACAGGAGCGAATAAAACCCGTGTATAAAGTCATCAACTGTGCAGGGGTAAAGAAGGTACGGAGTCGGCATAGCACACTCAATCTCTTGGAAGCAGATTTTACAAGAGGTGCAATATGATTTTTCCAAGATAAGTCCCGAGTGAATGAAACCCCGAGCATGTTCAAGGATGATGCAGGATTGAGCTGGATATTATTAAACCTTAGGGTACTCCTGTGGACAATTGTGTGGGGTTGATAGGTGTAAGAACTGAGTCTTAGATGCATTAAAAACAACAAGACTACTTTTACCCCGGTCAGAGATACGAGCCAAGTCAGACATTAGGTGTGCCATAGCCTCATCCCTTGTTTGTTGAGGTAACTGCTGACATAGACGTTGTGTGAACCAAATAGGGAGGTGAAGGATGGAATCATCAGCATACGAGTAGATAGGGTTAGATGTTCAGCTTAGAAGGTCATTGATGAATAAAAGGAAGAGAGTTGGTGATAGGACAGAGCCCTGAGGAACACCACTGTTGATAGATCTAGGAGAAGAACGATGGCCGTCTACAACAGCAGCTATAGAACGACCAGAAAGGAAGCTACAGATGAAGGCACAGATGGAAGGATAGAAACTGAGAGAGGACAGATTGGAAATTAAAGATTTATGCCAGACTCGATCGAAAGCTTTTGAGATGTCAAGTGCAATGGCCAAGCTTTCACCAAAGTCCCGAAAGAAGGATGACCAGGATTCAGAAAGGTAGGTGAGGAGATCGCCAGTGGAGCGTTCCTGACGGAACCCATACTGACGATCGGAAAGAAGGTTGTGATAGGAAAAATGCTTTAAAAATTTTCTGTTAAGAATTGACTCGAAAACTTTTGAAACACAGGATATTAAAGCAATTGGATGATAGTTAGAGGGTTGGGAACGGTCACCCTTCTTTGGGACTGGCTGAATGAGAGCAAACTTCCAGCAAGAAGGAAAGGTACAAGTTGACAGACAAAGGCGAAAGAGTTTACCTAGGCATGGTGTAAGCACTGAAGCACAGTTCTTGAGGACAACAGGAGGGACTCTATCAGGCCCATATGCCTTGTTAGTATTGAGGCCAGTGATGGCAGAATATACATCAACTGAAGAAATTTTAATGTCAGCCATGAGGAAGTCACAGGGGGGAAGTGATGGAGGAACAGCACCGGAATTGTCTAAGGTGGAATTGGAGGAGAAAGTCTGAGCGAAGAGATCTGCTTTTTCAGTAGAAGAAATGGCTACAGAGTCATCAGAATAGAAAAGAGGAGGAAAGGATGATGAAGTAAAGTTGTTAGAGAAGTTTTTGGCAAGGTGCCAAAAGATGCGGGAAGAATTTGAGTTGGAGAGTTGAGAGCATTTAGTATGGATGAAATTATTTTTAGCAGTGCCAAGAACAGATTTTGCACGATTCAGGGCAGAAACATAGAAAAGATGTGATTCAGGGGTGGGTTGGCTCCGGTACCTTTTATAGGCCCTCTCCTTGTTGCGGACAGCATTAGAACAAGCGTGATTAAGCCAAGGCTTTCATGCTTTAGTCAAAGGATATGAGAAAGGAATGTAAGCTTCCATGCCTGAGAGAATAACCTCCGTAATGTGCAAGGCATACTCAGATGGCTCCTGGCCATGGAAGCAATAATCATTCCATGGAAAATCAAAGAAGCACTGTCTGAGGGCCTCCCAATCTGCAGCTCCAAAGTGCCACAGACGACGTTTCTTTGGAGGGTCCACAGGCCGTAACAGAGCAATGGGACAGGTTATGGTAATAAAGTTGTGATCAGAGGAGCCCAACGAAGAGAAAAGATTAACAGTGTAAGCAGAAGGATGAGTTGTAAGGAAGAGGTCAAGTATGTTGGAGCTCTCTCCAAGGCGGTCAGGGATACGGGTAGGGTGCTGTACAAGCTGCTCTAGGTCATTAAGGATAGAAAAGATGTAGGTTTGTTCACCAGGTGGATCAGTGAAAGGAGAGGAGAGCCAAAGGTGGTGAGGAACATTGAAATCTCTTAGAATTGAGATTACAGAGAAAGGAGAAATGGATAGAATGTGTTCCATTGTAGAAACAAGACAGTCGAAGAATTTTTGATAGTCAGTAGAATTAGGGGATAGGTAAACAACACAGATATATTTAGTCAGAGAATGACAAGAAGGCCGAAGCCAGAGAGTAGAGAATTCACAAGAATCAAGTTCAGAAACATGAGAGCAAGGTAAATTGTTGCGTACAGTACATATACACAACATCCACCTTTGGCTTTGAAATGAATATAGAGAAAATAGGAGGAAACAGAAAAGGGTTTGCTGTCAGTTCCCTCAGACAGCTGAGTTTCTGTCAAAGCTGAGTCTCTTTTGGGGTTTATTACTCTTGTAATACCATTCAGGAATTTCTCTTTCATCTTAAGGAACAATTGCCTAGCCCTGGGTTCCTACGGTCCTCATGGAGCAACGTAGGATTAGATAATGAATGAAAGAATGAACCAATAATTGTGAACTAACTATAAAAGTGTTAATGTTTTGCAATGCTGATTTGTTATTCTTACAGCAAAGCTCAGTTTTGGGTAACATTTTATCAGAACAATCACAAATTTTCACTCTTACGCACAATGATACATATCGGTAATTAGCAGTCTTATCAAAAACATCTTCGCAGTCCACATCAATGTTATAAACTGGCTCATAGCCATAATCAGTCTCCAGTCAGAGTCTCCAGTCTGCTGGTGGTTTAGCTGCAGTGTATTCAGCAGCCACAACTTGTGTTGCATATTCCTGATCCTGGATGCCTTCTTCACTTGGCTCCAAGTCATCTTCAGACAGTACTTCCAAAACATCGGTAGCTGGCTTTATATCAGCTCTGATGGCATTTGAGCCAGATGTTCCTGGTCTCCTTGGATATACATTGACCCAAGGATCAATTGCTTGATCAGGGTTGAAGTCCTTGATGCTTGGAATCTCCAGTTTGATCATCAGGCAGCTGAACAAAGGTTTCCCAGTCAAGTGTGTTCTTCTGTCAGACTTGACCAGTTTCATGTGTGAGAATCCCCTGTCACATGCTGTGCTTGTGGCAGAAATTGTATCAGATCAAACAATCAAAAACGTTGGGATATTCCTTTTTGAACCTTCTGTTTACTTGTTTCCAGTTCAGTGTTTCATTCTTTGAGAACAATGCAAACACAGCCATGTGAAGGAACGGCCACTAAGCTTGAATGTCATCAATGTTTTGCAACTGGTTTTGGAAATGATCCCTTAGTTCCTCGATATTTTCACCTCCAAATCCTTCAAGGGCATCATCTTTGTCAGGCCACTTCTTGAAGTTGGCAATGGATGTTACAAGAACAAAGCCTTGGTTTATATCTTCAAATCTGGTCTTCAGCTTTGTGCACAAAATGTCCACAAGTTTCTGTCTGTCAGTAGAATATTTCCATATCCAGTAAGTTTGTAGACAGTCCTTGTTGCTGGTCCAGCAGAAGGAGCTTGACAGGTTTCATATTGTGTGAGTATCTTCAGAAATGGACAATCATTCTTTGCTGGTGTTTTAAAACCTTGACACAACAGCTTTGACTGAGAGATATGTCTGCTGCAACTGAACATTCTTCCTGGAACTACAGGCTGACCTTTTGAAGAACTGAGATGATCTTGCTGAACAGTATCATTGACACAACGTCACGGGATCTCAAAAGCTTCAGAAATCCAGTGACCTTGGGCTTGCTTTCACTCAGTCACTCTTCTTACTGGATGCAGCAAGCTGCTCAAGGTGAAGTCGAATTGCAGGGTATCCAGTGAGAAAGTTGCTCAAAGCTCTCAAAGTGTGACTGACCCATCTTTTATCTCCAGTCATTGGGGGGATAAGAACCTTCAGACGAAGGCACTTGTAAGCATTCTTTAGGCTTGGTCTGTTTACAGCACTGTTTTTGTACATGTAATACAATCCAGACAACATTGTCAGAACCTTTTCTGCTGATGGAAATTGCTTGATTGCATCATTGTAAACAAGCTTAAGTTCAGTGAACTGCACTGGTGGCTGGTTGCATGGCTTGAAGTTGTGCAATGACGATACTGTTTTTCCCCAGCATGATTGCAGCACCATCAGAACTCAAAGCAATTAGTTTGCAGAGAAACTCTGGTCAATCACAGACAGTAGCAATGGCCTGTTGAATTGTCTGCACAGATGCTGTTGAAATTCCATGCTGTACCTGACAGCAGTAGATGAAGTTTGTTGCAATTTTCCCTGCCAGATATATATGTATGTACAGTGATAAGAAAAACTATCATTACCCTTCAAAGCTATGCACTATGACACAACGTCGAAGTGCTGTGAAATGACGGAACAGGAAAGTTTGTACCGCAAACCCGTCAATGTCGGTTATGAGAGACACAGATATTAGAAATGGTGCTAGAGGTAATAAAAGCTAATTAGATCGTTTGGCCTCTCTGCATGGAGACAATACGTTTAATTATCCGGCACCGAATTCGTTAAATAAAAATACAACAGAATGGTGTAAAGTCGGGAACACATGTGCAGATGGACAATGAGTATGCGCACCCACGCCAGACGTATGATAGTACTTCAGCCGATACAAGCGAAGTTGGTAAATTTCAATGTAATAATGATATGTATTGCTTTGTACATATAATAAGTGTTGAGTAGAAGGAAAATAGTAATACATGTTCAGTATCATTGCTTTAATATTTTTTATACCCTCCCCCTGCTTCCAAAACACCCTCTAGACGTCTGAAGCATCCATCTAAAGCATTTAACCACCCGTCTAAAGCAAACAAATGAACTCGTGCACCCCTGCTAGAGTATTATAAAAGAAAACAGTCTTTTGCCTGTAGATTTAATACCCTTCAAAATAATTTATTTGTTGTATTCTATGGATAATTCAAGTGCTTGTGGGCCCTTCGGGCCTCTCGCACTTGCTCCTGCGTAGGGCTCTCGCAATGCTATAATATATTTTAATTATAGCTGTGGGCAAAAAATTCTACAGAGATCCTATGCCAGGCGCCGGGAGAGGCCTTTTTTGGGCAAAATGTGATCGCTCATTAAATATAGTAAAAGTTTTTCAGTCGCAATGATACCAAGTTTTTTCACATCAGCGAATTTTTTGCGATTTTTGTGCCAATTTTGATGCGATTTGAATGTGTAGTTTCGGCTTCCCAAAACACACACACACACACACACGCACACGCACACGCACACACACACGCACACGCACACACACACACACACACACACACACACACACACACACACACACACACACACACACACACACACACACACACACACACACTCACACACACACACACACACACACACACACACACACACACACACACACACACACACACACACACACACACGGCTAGTGCTATAGTATGTTGGAAGTGTTGAATAGTAGGAAAATAATAAACGTGCCAAATTCATTATTAATCCCCGGCGGGGCGCTTAGGGTAAATAAGATACTTCCTGTATATTTCTCCGCCATATGGCTCATTCTTGCTCATTATTCCAACTCTTGTAATGGGATTGTGATATGGCAACACTAGATAGGGGAGTGGCGAACAGCAAGGACCCGCCCACATAGCCCAGCTAACGTTCGTTTCCCATCGAACATCCTGGGGGTAACGATAGTTTTTCTTATGACTGTACACCAGCTTCCTGTCCACAGTTGAACTGTCAACACTTCCATCATTTATGACTGACACAAAGTTGCACTTTGTTAATTTGTCGCAAATCTCACTTCGCTGAACATCAGCGATATCTGAGCTGAACTCCCGATGTTCGTGCCTGTTTGTGGTGTACCTTTTTCCAAGGTCCAGTCCCTTTGCTTCATCAAGTTCTTTTATCCAGACATAGTCATGTGCTGGTCGTTTTTGCATGTTAATTCTATGCGTTGTCCGAAAGAGGATTGCAAGTTTGATGTATGCTGCCTTGTTCAAGCTCAGTTTGGCTATGTATGCCGGTACATCTGTAGGGTTGCTTTCATATCCAAATTTGTTGGCTACATACTAGTGTTGGTTGCTGGATGCATGGTACTTGATAGTCTCCAGTCGATAGTTTGAGCATCCTTGGATAAAAGCATTTCTGTTACTTTTGGATCCAGCCTTCATGTACATATTTCAGTCCATCTTTTCATCTCCATTTTCATCTTGATGCAGTTTGAGCTAGGGGTGATCTTTTATCATTCTTCTTTGAACTGCCTTTTTCTTTTCTTCTCTTCATACTCCTGATCTTTGGCTCTTGCATCCTCAGGGGTTTGTTTCCTTTTGGTTGTGGTTGTGATACACCTTTCACGTATCCCCACATACTGAAGCCACTAATCCCAGTGTAGTAGTACACAACAATGA
The DNA here is from genome assembly GCF_032717465.1 of Coenobita brevimanus. Lineage (NCBI taxonomy): Eukaryota > Metazoa > Arthropoda > Malacostraca > Decapoda > Coenobitidae > Coenobita > Coenobita brevimanus. Next base: position 29,978,051 of record NC_136991.1, on the reverse strand, counting down.
AAATTCACAAGCAGTATGCCTGTAGCATCAGCTTTGTCCTCAGTAATCCTTGCTGGCTGGAGTAATCCAGGTGTCACGACCCCTGGGCAGTATGTCCACAGTATTCTGAGCAGTCTTTACTTGCTGAGGCAATCCTTGCAATAATCCAAAGGTTGAATGTGTAATCCTTTATTTCAAAACATGTATTCCATGAACTGTTCCAAACAACTGGTGAAGCTGGTCATTGCAGCACTGATATTTATACCCAGCATTGGAATATTCTGGAAAAGAGCTATTCTGGGAAGTTTGGCAATCATGTATCCAGAATGTTCCAGGACATTTAAAATTTTCTGGAAAGATATAGATCAGAATAGGTATGTTCCAGAATATTCCAGGGCATCCAGTTTTTCTGGAAAGATGTATATCAGAACAGACATGCACCTTCTGGAACATTCTAGAAAACACAAGTACCAGCCAGAAAAACCCGGACAAGTTTGTCAAAAAATTTTTACTAATCCATCCAGATTAGTAACTCCAAAATTTTAATAGTCCGACACAAATTTTTCGAGTCAGTGACTAATTGACCAGTGTTAAATCCCAGTCTGCCTTAGGAAGTATCTCGTAGGGATGGAAATGATACTGCTCTTTATTCTTTTAACCTACCATTAATTCTCTGCTCATGTCCCTTAATATCTTCCAGGAGGGACCCAAGCACTTTATAGTTCCAACTCTACGTACAGCTCGCCACTGTAGTTAATTACGCAGGGTCATCTACATACTCCTGCTTAATGGTCGTCCTTGTCATTATTCATCTCCGCGTCTGCTCTTGATTGTACTCAGTTGACAATGTGTGTGTGTGTGTGTGTGTGTGTGTGTGTGTGTGTGTGTGTGTGTGCGTGCGCGTGCGTGCGTGCGTGCGTGCGCGCTTGCGCGCTTGAGCGCTTGCGTGACTTAATGTTTAAAAATTGTTATCCTCAGGCAGTTATATTCGCCTTAAAAGATAAATTCCACTTGTGAAAATGTTACCGAGTCAAGGTATCTCTAAAATACCCACAGACGGTTTATATTCAGTTTAGGAGAGACCTCTCATAGAGAAAGTGTTTATAGGTAAATTCACCTACTGTGGGATATAGCAGAGGCTATTCCAGTAGAGGGCTTGAGTTCATAATTAAATATAACTGTTGAAGAACATACCATAACAGAAGCTATTCTAGAAGACTGATAGAATCTAGAAGGTGCAGGGAAAACAGAACACTGAAAAATTGTACAAAATTAGATTCTGTAGATTCATAGAGGGTATTGGCCCATCTCAGGCAACCCCTCCTACTGGTCATTGTCATACTCAATTTCCTCAGTATACCTATTTTCCCTCTTGTACTCATTTTCCTTTATGTATTATTTCCCCGTTGATCCTATTTGCCCCTTGATCCTATTTTTTCCCCTTGGCCCAGTTTCCTCTTGGACCTATTTTTCCCAATGGATCTGTTGTTTTCCTGTGGATGTGTTGTTTTCCTGTGGATGTGTTGTTTTCCTGTGGATCTGTTGTTTTCCCGTGGATCTGTTGTTTTCCTGTGGATCTGTTGTTTTCCCGTGGATCTGTTGTTTTCCCGTGGATCTGTTGTTTTCTTGTGGGTCTATCGTTTTCCCGTGGATCTGTTGTTTTCCCCGTGGATCTGTTGTTTCCCTGTGGATCTGTTGTTTTCCCCGTGGATCGGTTGTTTTCCTGTGGATCGGTTGTTTTCCCTTGGATCGGTTGTTTTCCTGTGGATCTGTTGTTTTCTTGTGGCTCTGTTGTTTCCCTGTGGATCTGTTGTTTCCCTGTGGATCTGTTGTTTTCCTGTGGATCTGTTATTTTCTTGTGGATCTGTTGTTTTCCTGGGGATCTGTTGTTTCCCTGTGGACCTGTTGTTTTCTTGTGGATCTGTTGTTTCCCTGTGGATCTGTTGTTTTCCTGTGGATCTGTTGTTTCCCTGTGGATCTGTTGTTTTCTTGTGGATCTGCTGTTTTCTTGTGGATCTGTTGTTTTCTTGTGGATCTGTTGTTTCCCTGTGGATCTGTTGTTTTCTTGTGGATCTGTTGTTTTCCTGTGGATCTGTTGTTTTCCTGTGGATCTGTTGTTTCCCTGTGGATCTGTTATTTTCTTGTGGATCTGTTGTTTTCTTGTGGATCTGTTGTTTCCCTGTGGACCTGTTGTTTTCCTGTGGATCTGTTGTTTCCCTGTGGATCTGTTATTTTCTTGTGGATCTGTTGTTTTCTTGTGGATCTGTTGTTTCCCTGTGGACCTGTTGTTTTCTTGTGGATCTGTTGTTTCCCTGTGGATCTGTTGTTTCTCTGTGGACTTATTGTTTCCCTGTGGACCTGTTGTTTCCCTGTGAACCTGTTGTTTCCTTGTGGACGTGTTTCCCTGTGGACCTGTTGTTTCCCTGTGGACCTGTTGTTTCCCTGTGGACCTGTTGTTTCCCTGTGGACCTGTTGTTTCCCTGTGGACCTGTTGTTTCCCTGTGAACCTGATGTTTCCCTGTGGACCTGTTGTTTCCCTGTGGACCTGTTGTTTCCTTGTGGACCTGTTTCCCTGTGGACCTGTTGTTTCCCTGTGGACCTGTTGTTTCCCTGTGGACCTGTTGTTTCCCTGTGGACCTGTCGTTTCTCGTAGGACCTGCTGTTTCCTTTTGGACCCGTTTTTTCCCTGAGGACCTGTTTTTTCTCCATGGACTTATTTTTTCTCCATGGACTTATTTTCCCTCCATGGACTTATTTTTCCTTCATGGGCCTGATTTACCTCCATAAACCATTTTTTCCTTGAATGATATATGTTCCCATGAACCTATTTCCTCTCCAGAACAGATTATCCCCAAGGACCTATTTTCGACATGGACCTATTATTTCCTCATGGAGACCAGAACCCGACATTTACGTATTTTCCCACATGGACCTATTTCCTCCATGGACCTTTATTACCCACTGGATCTGTACTTCCACGGTCCCATTGCCCCAAAGGACGTATCCCTCATAGACCTACTGTATTTTCCCACATGGACATATTCTAATCGTGGCCCCATTTATCCCATAGACCCAACATTTCTTAGTGGACCTACTTTCCTCCATACACCCTCTAATTCACCAACCATCCATCCCATATACCGACGTACTCACCCTATATACTGAGTTCGTCTCCTGCGCTTATTCTTCGGGAACCCACACATCCACCCACCAACCCACCCAACCACGTGCCCGGCTCACCCTACCACCCAACCCCGTCGCCTGTCGGCGGGCTCACAGGAGGCAGATTGGACACTTATGATTCTGTTTTAGTCGCCAGCCTAGATTCTGTAGCTTTGCAACGTCACTCCATCTTTATGATGGCACTTATAATTAGCATCTACTATTGATTATAATCAAATTACGAATAATCTTGTAGCACTGAGGGGATTAATGAAGGCTATGCCAATCTCCTTCTGTTCAAGCCTCTCTTAATCAAAATTAACTTGTCTGGGGGTAGTTTGTAAAATACTAAAAGCCGCCGTATTGACGAGGTTCAGATTCTTATACGATATATATATATATATATATATATATATATATATATATATATATATATATATATATATATATATATATATATAAACTAGGTGGAGAAACAAGTGAGGAATTCTTCGCCAGTGCTGGGATACATCAGGGCTCTGTACTTAGTTCATTATTGTTTATCCTGGTACCTGATAATGGTGGTAATATAGGCTATGAAAACTATATTTGCCAGGTTGGCGATGAATGACAGTGTCCAGTAAGTTTTAGTCAACGATAATGCACATCCGTTTCCTTATATCTTTACAGGATGAAACCTGTTTTGTAAAGCGGTAACAGAAAACAATCGGTAAGTGCCAAAGTACCTGTACGTTTCGAAACTGTAGGAAATAATTTGTTTCGATAGTAGGAAATACTAAACGAAACCAGCTGAAATTTCAGAACTATCGCCCAAGGACAGGCAGGAACAATTTGCAGAGTTGAAATCTTGTATGGTAACAAGCAGTGTTTTTTTGGCATAAGACTGAAAACTAAGTAACGGGCGTCAATAACCAATTACAACCAGTCGTTATGATTTATAAAATAACTTCTGTTAGAATACTAGCGAATAATCTAAAGTCATTTATTACCGTTTCTGTTGTTTTCATGGACGACGACAGAAAGCGGGAAACCTGCATAAGTTGACTTTTTAAAATGACATGAAGCATCACAAATGGAAAGAAATGTTACTCGGAGACATGCAGTTATTACATCGCATTTGGCAAGAGTTTCATTAACAAACATAGGTAACGCTGCGCTGTTGCAGCCCTCCAACCATGTACGTGCCACCCACCTCCCTGCACACCAAACCAAGCGCATGAGTCCTCACCCCCCCACCCCCATACAAGGCAGACATTAAAATTTAAAAATTTCAGTTGTTTATCCATGGTAATAAAGAAGTTATGAGCAGATTTGATGAAAGTATGACTCGTGCTTTTTTTCATCTCGGTAGCCATTTTTTATGATTATATAATAGGTTGTCATAAAACTTCATACAAAATTAGATATTCATAAATCATTTATCATGTACAATTTCTTCCTCCCAGGCGTAATAGTTGCAAAGTTTTAATAGAAAAATGAATTGAAATAATCAGTTTTATGTATTTTTGCAATTACATAACATTATATCTCATGGCATTCTAACTACCAAACGGCACCAGGAGGCATTTTAACACATATTCCTGGAGCGCTTTAAGCCTTTTCCTGTATGAGTTTCTGAGTTCTAGTCCGGAAAAGAAAAAATATTTTTTCAAGTTTTCATTATTTAAAAAATAAATATTCTACCTATCAAAAGGCACCAGTGTACCATAAGACACATAACTGTGTGAAATTTCATTACTCAGTAGCGAATACTTTCTGAGTACTGGCCCGGAAACGAAATCTCTATGCCCGGCCAGCCACTCTGCTACCAAACTCTGCAGACGGACACCTATTATTCCCATTGATAACACCCTCCTCTGACTTTGTCAGGTGGAGAGTAAAAATCTCTGGAAGACTTTAAGCCAGAGGACCCTCGATAAATGAAACAGAAAGAACCTCGAAATTTGTCGAGAGTCGGAATTCCATGGAGAATGGTAAATTTATCATAACCTAGTATTCTTAGAGTAAAAACGATTGGCGAGAGTAATAAAATGTAGAGGTTCATAAACAAGTCACTGAGCTCAGAACTTCCACATCAGCATTTTCAGTTAAGCTGGACATAGCCATTTATGTAAAAAGAAATATATTACAGTTTAATTGAGCAAAAGTAAGTGCTTTTGCATTGCAGGAGTTTGGAAACTCATGTTTTGGTTCTTTTCTTGCTAAGTGTAAGAGAAAAAGTTAAAATCTGCCATACCTCCTTAGAAATGAAAATCATTTTTCGTCAGTAGGGAATGAAGTAACTAATTCAGTTATTATGTCTGAGGGGAACACAAGGAATAAAAGCAAAGAGGCCTACCTGCTACTTCTGGAGAGTATCCGTACTAAGAATAATATTGTTATGACATCCTTATTGTTACTATATCATTGCCAGAGCAGTTGAAAATCAAGTAGCGTAATGGAGTCACAAGAGTTTTACTCAACTGGTCTTCGAAACAAGAACATTTGTACTTCTGTAATCCTGAGACATAAATGGTGGAGGAACATGCGGGTCGGCCATACTGAGTGACACGTGTCGAATAATCTATCTATCTATATACCTAGGCTGCTTCCCCCAAGGAAAGGGAGGTAGCCGAGACAGGACGACACACTCTCCATTTACTCATCCATTTAAACACATTCATTCACATCTTAGCCCCAAAGGGGAGAACGGACAGATCCTCACCGCACCACACCGCACAAGGGTCAACTGCGCAATGCAATCAGTGACATCCGCAGCAGGGCCCGACAGCAGAGCTGGTTTACCCCTGCCACATCATAACATACCCATCCCCTTACCCGCACCTGACCTGACTAGCTGATCAGACCAAATGCGGGAGAATATCCCCTCAGGGCTGCGTCATCACTTATTTATTCACAATTTCTCTCCATTTATTTCTGTCACGCACAGCCACTCTTCCTTGCTCGACAGACATCCCTCTCGCATCCAGCGCTCTCTTCACACTATCCATCCATCCTATTCGTGGTCTTCCTCTCAGCCTTACACCTCTCACATCAGATCTAGTTATCTTTTTCACCAATCGCTCATTATCCATTCTCTCCATATGCCCAAACCATCGCAACACCCTCTGCTCAACTCTACCAGCCATCTCCTGAACAACTCCAGTTCTCCTTCGCACTTCATCATTTCGCACCCGATCCATACGCGTCACTCCACACATACTCCTCAGACACCTCATCTCCATTACATTCAAACTTTTCCTCTCTGCTACACCCATATTCCATGTTTCAGCCCCATATAATGCAGTCGGTACCACAACACCCTCATACAGCCTTCTCTTTACATCCATTCTAAGCGAACGACATTTAAACACTTTTTTCATTCCTCCCAGCACCTTTCCTACTTCATTTATTCTAAACTTCACTTCTGCATCTATTCTTCCATCCACAGCAACATGTGACCCTAGATATTTAAAACAATCTACCTCCTCAAGCAACTCACCATTCAAAACTATATTCATCCCCCTACCATCTATCAACCTCGTACACTTCATCACTTTACTCTTATTCTCATTTACTTTCAAATTCCTCCTTTCACACACCCTTCCAAACTCCTCTACCAACTGTCTCAATCTCTCCTCTGAATCAGTCGAATAATACAGTACCCATTCAATCGGCAAAACCTATTGTTGAGAGGTGGGATTTGCTACTGTAGATACGAAGTACTGGAAGGTTCTCAGTACTTCTCGTATTTTTAGTCAGTTATGAGCCAGAGTTTCCTGTTAGCCTGATATTGGTGAGTAGAGGTACTTTGTCAAGCTGTACATTAAATGTTATGCTGATTTTCTCTATGATGTTTTATGTGATTGTTTGTTAGATTATGTAATTTTATTTCAGTTTATATGCCAAATAAGTTAGTGTTACTTAGAGTAAGAAAACTCTGGGATATTTTGAATGTCTCTGATAGGTAACTGTTGCTCCTTCAAGCATGTACTAGAATGTTGGAGATGTAGGGAAGGCTATTTAAGGAGGTGGAAGAGCGTAGGGTTGTCAGTTTCGTTTCAGTTTTAGTTTCAGTGCATTTGAGAGTCAGTGCGGCCTAGTGAAGATTGTATAGCTCTGGTACTTGTGAGAATAGGGAAGTGTAGTTGGGAAGCATTAGGTGTAATTATTTGGTGGAGAAAGACAGCGAACTTGACAACCCAATGTATATTTACCACGCCTGAGCTGATCTTGTTGCACACCGGAAGGCTGACCATACAAGTATGAAGAACAATTCACTGGGCAACGTCCTTCCTGTACTGAACTACTGATGTTGGAGCCTGTGGTAGCGTGGGACGGGGATGTAACAGTATCTTACGGTGTTAACTTACAATGTAACATTGTCTTATGTTATTAATTTCACATATTTCTTATCATGATATTTTTTTAATAACAGAACAAAGGACAAAAACAAATGAATAAAAAAATAATCCATACACCAGACTACTGGTGTCTTCCATTCATTAAATATCTGTAACAGTTGGACTTGAACAGCTGTAGGTTGAATTTCGGGGGGAAACAACTCCGGGGAAGCGAGTTCCAGAGAAGCAGTTCGGGGAATAAAAGAATTCTGATAGGCAGAAGTTCTGCAATATGGCTGTGTGACATTCCAGTCATGAGTGCTACCAGACGCCCGTGTAGCACGAGGGAAAACATGGAGAGATGGCACAATGGACGCAACTTCGTCTGAGCATTTGCCATAAATGTATCCGTAAAACAATGCGAGGGAGGCAAACATTCCTGCTCACTTGTAGGTGAGGTAGGTTATTTATAATATCAGGGTCATTAATAATTTCAACAGCTTTGTTCTGAATTTTGTTTAGCTGTTTTAGTGCAGCCTCTCCACATCCATTCCACAATGGTGAGAAATATTCAAGCTGAGAGCTCATATGACTTGTAAAGTGTAGCTAATTGCTCGTCAGTGAAGAAGTTACGGACTTTGTACAATAATCCAAGTTTCTTTGAGGCGGTTTTAGCAAGTGAACTGACATGGGAGGTCCAGCTGAGGGCATTGTTAAGTGAAACACCGAGAATTTCAATACTTTTGGAGATGGGAGTATTAGTAGCATTGAAGGTAGTATATGAATTTGGCAATGTCTGCCTATTAGTAAATTGTATATATTTGGTTTTACTAGCATTGAATGAGACAGGGTTATTTTGTCCCCATTCATTGACCTTAGATAAGTCTTGATTTATGGAGATGGCTGTACTGAGTTGAGAGTTAGAGATATTAAACTTTGTAAATGGGTGTTTGAGTGTGAATGAACTGTGAAGTGTTAAGTCATCTACATATGAATGGATGGGACTGTGGGTGACAGATATTTTATTCGATATGGCGTGATGAAAGTACAAATTTTTTTCCGTATACTCATTAAGCTTTCATTGAACGCTGGGCAGTGCAAAGTGATCTAAGCAATCTGAAATTCTGCCATCACTTCTCGGGGCGGCAGAACAAAGGAATAACTACATCAGTGGGAGTTCAATGGAGTGTTAAGTCAGGAGTTTTCAGTCACTATTTTATTTGCATCATGGCTCTGTGTTGACTCCGCTAATATTTATCCTGCCACTTGAGGCACTGCAAAGAGAATGTATAAGTGCGTTCCTTTGGGGCTCTGTAGGCTATTCTGATGATTTTGTTCGATAGCCGAGGACATGCTGAGGCTAGAGGGAAATGTGAGAGGCTAAGGGATGAGTTAGAAGTCAAGGGATTGAAAGTTAACATTGATAAAACAAACATCATGACCTGGTTTTGTGTGTAAAATGAGGATTAGGAGGAATTCTGTTCTGTGTACAGTTTGTAATGCATGAGATTACAAGAGATGTAGTGGTGGTGGTGGTAGACTGTAATATGCGAGAATTTTTCAGCGTGAAATATGTAGGGGTGTTTAAGTTATTGGCAATAAAACGAAAAATAGTGTTTGGGGTGATCGCCATTTGAAGTGTCTGGAGTTCTACCTGGGAGATTTGTTGAGTATATGAAGAGGAACAGTAGCTAATTGCACCGACAGAATAAGTTTATGGAAGAAGTTTAGGAAATTGTTGCTTCTTCTGACTTTGAAGGCATTCTAGCATGAAGGGCACTCGACAAAAATATGGGAAGTGTTATACTATAGCTACGGCAGTGAGACTTGACTAATGAAAGAAGAGGATACATGCAAACTTGAAAGCACTGAAGTAAGGGTGTGGTGATGGATGGTTAGGATGTTGCTGGATTATAGAACTGAAGAAGAATGTGCTACGTGAGAAATTTGGTATAAGAGATTTTAAAGTAGTGAAGCAGACTGGTACGCTAAGACAGTTGAGACATGTTGAGAGGATTGGGAAAGTGATTGATTGAGGAATTCCACAGTGCTGAAAGTGGAGGGAAGAACAGACAGAAGCATATTAAGGAAGATTTGGAGTGAAGGACGTCCAGGATAGGTATTTCAGAAGGAAAATGGCTCAAGATCGTGAAATATGAAGATTTGCCGTCATGTGCAACGAGTGGTTAATGGAGAGCCCTCGTACCAGAGTTAAGCTAATGCACTGTATTTACTTACTCACCGTCATCCCTTCACAATGCTGACGCATCTTTTGTACATATTTTCTCCAAATAATTTTGATCATTTTAACAATTTTCATTCTGCCACGGAGCACTTTTAATTTCGAATTCGGGTTCTTCTGGTTTTGAGATGGATGTGCTAACCAATGCTCCTACGGTTCCTCAAAAGAAAAAGACTTTCTCTCTCTCTCTCTCCACACACACACACACACACACACACTAAACCGGAATCAGGTCACAAAGTAGCATCGTTTCTTTTCCCTGAACGCTACTGCCTGGCGCCATACTGTTGTTTTTAATCCCATTGAAAGCCTGGAAAGGGAGGCAAGAGTAGATGGCTCTTACTTACGCTGGCTGTTACGAGTTCACGGTGCTTCTTGCTTAACATGGTTCTTACGAATCTAGGGTGTTTTCTTGGAGAGGAGGGTTTTATTTAAAGGAGTGTGGGATGTTTGCTTTGGTAATCCTGAATGTTTTTAGGGATCCAGGATGATGACAGAGATTCAGAATGTTTTTACCCTCCACCTGACAGTCGGAGGAGGATCTTGTTATCACTGGGATCAATAGGTGTCCGTCTGTAGAGTTGGATGGCTGGCCGGGCGTAGGGATTTCGTTTCCGGGCCAGAACTCAAGAAGTATTCATAGTCATGAAATTTCACATGCTTGTTTTATGATGAACTGGTGCCTTTTGATAGGTAGAATGCTGTGTCCAAGTAGGTTTTTTTTTTTTTTTTTTTTTTTCATAGATAATAGTTAACAAAAATCCAGATGTTTCAGTTCGATCTGCGTAAGGAATCAGAAGGGCCCAGGTTATGTGTCCTCAAGGCGTTCTCCTCACGCCCACCTTCAAAATAAAAGGTTGGAGGTGGGGGTGAGGGCCGTTATGCACTAGGTTGGATGTGCAAGAAGGTGGGGGGGTATGTGCTTGGTCAGGTTAAGGGTTGCAACAGCGTAGCGTTGCCTATGTTCAGGGATCTCTGTGTTTGGAGATCGTGGCAATTGTTTTTAAAGATCCAGGTTTGTTGTTTTTAGGAATCAATTATATTTTTAGGAATCCACGATGTTTCAAGGGATCCAGGATCCTTTAAGGGATCGAGGGTGTTTTTTAAGGAATCCATAATGTTTTTAGGGATTGAGGATGTTATGTAGGAATCAGGATATTTTATGGGATCCAGTGTGTTTTTATTAACTAATTTAGGATGTTTTTAGGGATTCAGAATGTTTTCTAGGGCTTCATTGTGTTGTTTTTTTAAAGGTTCATAATGTTCTTAGGGATCCAGGTTGTTAGTTTCTAGGTATCCACGATATATATATATATATATATATATATATATATATATATATATATATATATATATATATATATACATAGAGAGAGAGAGAGAGAGAGAGAGAGAGAGAGAGAGTCAGTCCAGGGCGATTTAGGAATTCAGGATGTTTTCGTAAATCACGATTTTTTTTTTAAGAATACACTGTGCTTTCAGAGATACAGAGTCATGATTTTAGGGATACAGGGTATTGATTTAGATATCCATTTTTTTTTTTTTGGGGGGGGAGGAATCGAAGGTGCATTTAAAGTTCCACGTTATTTGTAGGAATCCTGAGTGTTGGTTTTAGGAATCCAGGATGTTTGTAAAAATTCAGAATCAGTGTGCATTCAGTGATCCAAGGATGTATTATTATTATTCTTTTAAATGGAATTTCGGGGTTTATTTTTCTGGATCCAGGACGTTTTTCTTTGAAGTAATCCAGGAAGGTTTTAGGACTCCATGATGCTTTTTATAGGAGTTAAGGTGATTTCTTTAGAATGCAGGTTGTTTCTCAGGAATGCAGGTCGTTTCTTGATAGCCCAGGTCGTTTGTTAGGGATCGGACTCGCTTCCCAGGAGTCCAGGTCGTGTATTAAGAGTTCAAGTCGTTTCTTAAGAGTCTAGCTCCAGGACGTTTCTTAGGCATCTAAGACGCTTCGTCAGGACGTTTCTTGTAGTCCAGGTCGTTTCTTGTGAGTCTAGGTCGTTTGCTAGGAGTCCAGGGGATTTTTTTAGGAGTTTATAGGATTTCTTGGGAATCCAAGGGATTTCCTAGGAATCCAGGGTATTTCCTAGGAGTCCAGGGTATTTCCTAGGAGTCCGGGAGATTTCCTAGGAGTCCGGGGGATTTCCTAGGAATCCAGGGGATTTCCTAGATTCCGGGGGATCTCCTAGGAGTCCGGGGGATCTCCTAGGAGTCCTGGGATCTCCTAGGAGTCCGGGGATCTCCTAGGAGTCCGGGGATCTCCTAGGAGTCCGGGAGATCTCCTAGGAGTCCGGGGGATCTCCTGGGAGTCCGGGGGATCTCCTGGGAGTCCGGGGGATCTCCTAGGAGTCCAGGAGGTTTCCCAGGGAGTCCGGGGGATTTCCCAGGGAGTCCGGAGTGCTTCCCAGGAGTTCCGGGCGCTTTCCAGGAGTCAAGGGAGGTTTCTTGGAAGCCAAGGATAGGGTGGTCCACATTCCAAAGGTAAAAACTAAGTCTAAATAGTACTGCTCCATAAGGCTACCGCTGCTTCATTTGGCAAATAGACATTACGGGCAATTTTTTTGGCTTATTTCAACAAGTTTTAGAGTGTGGTAAAAAAAATCAGCTTTTGTGTCATATGCATGAAATTCTGACTGTGCGATTATTTGGGTAGCCTACTGAAGTGTTATCAGAGAAAGTTTCCTTACTGGATCTGTTTTAATCTTTTTAAAATAAACCTCTGCAAATGAAGTGTTAAGGTGTCCCCCTGTCCAGTTTTCAGCTTTTAGACTGCTTCTGTGTTATACATCGCACTTTCAGATCTTTTATACTGGAGGTCAGCCCCTGGGGGTAGGAGGGTTTTCAAGAATACTCCCCCAGTATCCCTGCTTGTCGTAAAAGGCGACTAAAAGGGTTGGCGGAGGGTTAGTGCCCCTCCCCGGAAAACAACTAACTAAAAAAACAAACAAGAAGCCTTGGACAAGGACTGACCAAACGATGACGACCAAGGACCGGACAAAGGACTTGGTAATGAGTACATGGAACGTAAGAGGAGCGAATGATGAGGTGAAAGAGAGAGAGATTGTCCAGGTGCTTGAGGGTGCGAAAGTGGATGTATGTGGAATAACTGAAACAAAATGGAGAGGAGAAAGTGTGAGCGAATGGGAGTATGGATGGGGTATATGTGCAGGAGTAGGTGAGAATGGGAGGGCAAAGGAAGGAGTATGTATAGTTGTGAGTAAAAGATGGAAGAGGAGCATAAGACAGTATGGATCAGTTGGGTCAAGGATTGTGTGGGTAAAGTTGAAAGTTGGAATACAAATGTGGGCGATTGTGTGTGTGTATGCACCAACGCAAGATCGTGCTAGAAGAGTGAGAGAAGAGTTCTGGACAAATGTGGAAGTGTGCATGGAAAAGTTTGGAAGGAATGAGAGAGTGTTTTTGATTGGTGATATGAATGGTAAAGTTGGAAATGTGAAGGTGGATGGAATAGTTGGTGAGTGGGGTGTGCCTGCTGAGATAGATGAGAATGGAAGTGCGTTAGTGGACATTTGTGCTGGGAGGGGGTTGGTGATAGCCAATACTCTCTTCAGGCATAAAATGATCCACAGGTATACATGGCGAGTGATGAGAAGGGTGGGTGGTGAACTGAATGAAAGGAAGGCAATGATTGATTATGTGTGTGTGGATGAAAGGATGCGAAGATGTGTAAAGGATGCAAGAGTGTATAGAGGTTGGGGGAGTGGACTTTCTGACCACTACTTGGTGGTGGCCAGAATTAGAATGCAAGTAAGATGGAGGAATAGAAGAAGGGAAAGACGAGAGGAAGGAGTAGTTGCAAGGAGAGTGGAAAGGTTACAAGAGGATGAGAAAAAGGCAGAGTATAAGAGAGAAGTGGAGGAACGATTGGGCAAATATGAATTGGAGGAGATGGGAGACGTGGAAGGTGTGTGTAAGATATTTACAGAAGAAATATGTGCAGCATGTGATGTGGTGTGTGGGAGGAAAAGATGGAGGGGGGTGCAAGGAACAGCGTGGTGGACTGAAGAGGTGAGACAGGCTGTGGCACAAAAGAAGAAAGCATACAATGAATGGATGAGAAATAGGGGCGTGGAAGAAGTTGAGAGGCGGAAGAGAGAGTTATATGTGGAAAGAAAGAGAGAGGTGAAAAGATTAGTAAGAGAGAGTAAGAAGAGAGTGGATGAGGAATTTGGAAGGAATTTGAGTGAAAAGTGGAGGGACTGTAAGAAAATGTTCTGGAGAGAAGTGAAAAGAGTAAGACAGGGTGGAAGTGAAGTTAGCAGGGGAGTGAAAGATAAAAATGGTAGATTACTAGTGGAAAAGGGAGAAAAAGTGAGCAGATGGAGAAAACACTTTAAGGAATTGTTGAACGTAGAGGATGGAAGTAATGCGAGTATAAGTGGCTGGGGAATGGCTGGGAGAAGGAGGGAGGTGAGAAGACAGGAAGAAATCAGTAGGATAGAAGTTGTGGAAGCAATGAAGAAAGTTAAATCGGGGAAAGCCCCAGGAATTGATGGAGTGTGTGGTGAAATGCTGAAGCATGGGGAGAGATAGTAGTAGAATGGATGTGGAAGATGTGCAGATTGGCCTGGGAGGAAGGTAGAGTCCCGGAGGATTGGAAGTCAGGTATAATTATTCCCTTGTACAAAGGAAAAGGGGAAAAAGAAGTGTGTAGTAATCACAGGGGCATTTGTCTTCTTAGTATAATAGGAAAAGCGTATGGTAGGATACTTATAGACAGAGTTGGAGAAAGAACAGAGAAATTAGTTGGAGAAGAACAGGGAGGCTTTAGGAAGGGAAGAGGTTGTGTAGATCAGATATTCATTCTTAGATCTTTAGTGGAAAAGTTTCTAGAGAAGGGAAAGAAGTTGTATGTGGCTTTCATGGATTTGGAGAAAGCATATGACAGGGTGGATAGACAAGGTTTGTGGAAAGTGTTAAGAATATATGGAGTAGATGGGAAGTTGTTGAATGCTGTGAAGAGTATGTACGATGGTGCGAAGGCTGCAGTGCGTGTGGATGGTGAACTAAGTGAATTTTTCTCTTTGAAAGTTGGTTTGAAACAGGGATGTGTCATGTCTCCATGGTTGTTCAATCTGTACATGGATGGGGTAATAAAAGAGGTACAAGGTAGGGTAGTGGATGTTGGAGTGGCCCTGGTGAGAGAGGATAGTGTTTGGAAACTTCCTGTACTGTTGTTTGCAGATGATACTGTGTTGTTGAGTGAAGACGAAGGGGAGCTGCAAGGCTTGGTGGATGAGTTTGAGAGAGTGTGTAAGAAACGGAATCTAAAGGTGAATGTAGGGAAGAGTAAAGTGATGGTCTTTGAGAGAGGTGAAGTTAGTGAATGTACAGCGAGGTTGGATGGTGAGGAATTGGAAAATGTGAGTACGTTTAAGTACTTGGGTAGTGTGATGAGCAAGGATGGAGGTTTGGAGGGTGAAGTGCTTGAAAGGGTACAGCAGGGAAGAAAGGTTGCTGGTTCTTTGAAAGCAGTGATAAGAAACAGGGAAGTGAGCATGGAAGTGAAAAAGTTACTACATGACAGTATTGTGATACCAACTCTAACGTACGGAAGTGAAGCTTGGACATTGTTGGAAGGACACAAGTCAAGAGTGAGAGCAGTGGAAATGAGTTATTTAAGAGGAGCCTGTGTAGTCACGTGGAGAGACAGGCTGACGAATGAGGATATAAAGGAGCGTTGTGGTGTGGATGTGGATGTGATAGGAAGCGTTATGAGGAACACACTGAGGTGGTTTGGCCATGTGGAGAGGATGGAGAGTGAAAGACTGACGAAGAGAGTGTACTCGTATGTGAGTGAGGTGGAGGGGGGAAGAGGGAGGGGGAGGCCGAGGATGAGATGAAGGGATGGGGTGGAGAGGTATATGAGAGAGGGGGGTGTGAATTGGGAGCAGGGCAGTGCACTGGCGGGGGACAGGGCGACTTGGAGGCGATTTGTTTGTGGCCACCCCAAACGGGATTGAGGCGTCTGGCAATAGATATATATATATATATATATATATATATATATATATATATATATATATATATATATATATATATATATATATATATATATATATATATATATATATATATATATATATATATATATATATATATATATATATATATATATATATATATATATATATATATATATATATATATATATATATGTATATATATATATATATATATATATATATATATATATATGTATATATATATATATATATATATATATATACCTAGGCTGCTTCCCCCAAGGAAGGGGAGGTAGCCGAGACAGGACGACACACTCCCTATTTACTCATCCATTCAAACACATTCATTCGCATTTTAGCCCCAAAGGGGAGAACGAACAGATCCTCACCGCACCACACTGCACAAGGGTCACTGCGCAATCCAATCAGTGACATCCGCAGCAGGGCCCGACAGCAGAACTGGTTTACCCCTGCCACATCATAACAGACCCATCCCCTTACCAGCGCCTGACCTGACTAGCTGATCAGACCAAATGCGGGAGAATATCCCCTCAGGGCTGCGTCATCACGTATTCATTCACAATTTTTCTCCATTTATTTCTGTCACGCACAACCACTCTTCCTTGTTCAACAGACATCCCTCTCGCATCGTGCTTTCTTCACACTGTCCATCCATCCTATTCGTGGTCTTCTTCTCAGCCTTACACTTTTCACATCAGATCTAGTTATCTTTTTCACCAATCGCTTATTATCCATCCTCTCCATATGCCCAAACCATCGCAACACCCTCTGCACAACTCTACCAGCCATCTCCCGAACAACTCCAGTTCTCCTTCGCACTTCATCATTTCGCACTCGATCCATACGCGTCACTCCACAAATACTCCTCAGACACCTCATCTCCATTACATTCAAACTTTTCCTCTCTGCTACACCCATATTCCATGTTTCAGCCCCATATAACGCAGTCGGTACCACAACACCCTCATACAGCCTTCTCTTTACATCCATTCTAAGCAAACGACATCTAAACACTTTTTTCATTCCTCCCAGCACCTTTCCTACTTCATTTATTCTAAACTTCACTTCTGCATCTATTCTTCCATCCACAGCAACATGTGACCCTAGATATTTAAAACACTCTGCCTCCTCAAGCAACTCGCCATTCAAAACTATATTCATCCCCCTACCATCCACCAACCTCGTACACTTCATCACTTTACTCTTATTCTCATTTACTTTCAATTTCCTCCTTTCACACACCCTTCTAGACTCCTCTACCAACTGTCTCAATCTCTCCTCTGAATCAGCCACCAGTGCAGTATCATCTGCAAACAGCAGCTGCTTCAGATTCCATTCTCCACCATCAACATTCACCAGACTCAGACCTCCACCTAAAACTCTTGCATTCACCTCCCTTACAACACCATTCATGTAAATATTAAACAACCAAGGCGACATCACACATCCCTGTCGCAGCCCCACTCTCACGGGAAACCAATCACTCACAGCATTTCCCACTCCTACACACACTCTACTATTTACCCATAAAAACTCTTCACCGCTTTTAGCAACCTACCATCAAGTCTGTACAATCTTAAAACAGTCCACAAAGCCTCCCTATCAATTCTATAATACGCTTTCTCTAAATCCATAAATGCCCAAAACATATCCCTGCCTTTCGCTAAATACTTTTCACACACTTGTCTCACAGCAAACACTACTGTGTATATATATATATATATATATATATATATATATATATATATATATATATATATATATATAGACAGTAGTGAGAACAGTTTTAGAATTCAGAAAAGTTTAAAGCTTCAAACACAAACTTTTGACTTTTTGAGAGAGCTGATTTTAATATTGGTTTAGTCCATTGAAGATGAGCATGTGATAATGGTGTCAGAAATTTGATGTTCCCCATTGGTGAGGCTGGTTGGAAAGACAGAGTGAAATTACATGCAGTGGACTTCCCACAAAACTACATATCTTAAAGACTTTATTGTTCTATCATTATGTAGAAAACAACGCTGTCAGGGAAAGTGTCATATTAGCTGTCAGGGCCACAATTATATACTGGGAGAAAGCCAGAATATCAGTACAATGGATTGAGATGCTAGAAGATTGCTGCATTAAGCCGCTAGAAGATTGGGGTCTGAAGTCATAAGTCAAAAGCTTGGTATTTGGTACTACATCTTCAAAAATGGGTTTATGGTCAGGTGTTTGTACACTAATAGAGGCATCTCTTGGAGAGGAACGTATAGGGTTTGCCTGTCGTCACCACATATCTGAAGTAGTTTAGTCAGATGTTGTGACTGAAGCCCTTGGACCGTCATCTGGTCCAGAAATGAAACTAAACGTTTTCAGAAATGCTGGGAGAAAAACAATCAAGGAGTTTCTCAACCCGGAAATGTTAATATGTTTAGCTAGTTTCACTCAAGAATCTCTGCACACGGAAATGATAACATGCTACCTACATGCAATAAAGGAAGAGCATCCTCGTGAAGGTTACAAGGAATTTCTGGAGCTGTGTCTCATATTTCTAGGCAGTACACTAGATGGAGAATACAGTTTTCGTATTCCTGGTGCCATACACCATGCCTTTTGGATGATGAAAGGAATATATGCTTTGAAAATATTGCTCTTTAGGGATCAGTTTAATCTCAGTGCTCTTGAATTAAAAGGATTACTAAAAGTTGGACTGTTTGTCTCACTGATATTTCCTAGGTTCTGGCATGAAACTACAATCCCACAAAAAGCCCCTTTCAATTATTTGAAGTTATTATGCTTCAATCAGACCCTGATGTCAGTACTGGAGAGAAGGTATTGAAAGAAATTACGTGACATCCCTGGTATTTGTCTGAACACCTAGCACCAATGGCTCTGTTTGACAGCTGTGTATGCAATGAAACAAACGTTGCAATGGTTGCAAACTTAAAGAGACCACCAAAACCTGACTGTGCACATCGCATCTCAGTCACTGAATATGATCCTGGTCATCCATGAGAAGCATACATTACAAGCAGGTCAGTGAAACTCTTTACCCTGGAAACTATAAACAGTGAAGAGTTAGAGTTTCTAGTAAAAGACCCTGCTACTTGGCTAGCAGAAGACACTTACTGTATTATACAGAAGTAAATCTCTGGAGTAAAAGTGGTGAATGGTTGCGCAGAAAGAGGCATTTGTCTCATTGAGTCTTACAGCAGTACACTGACAAAAAATGACGACCAGAAGCAGTTTCTGTTACAGTTAGAAATCAGTCAAATGTACCCATCTTCTAATAAATCTGCAGTTTTGCCACAATAAAGTGCTTACACCTTGCACTTAACTCAACGTACCTAAACCATTTAAATTTAATTATACAATACGTAAAAGATGTATCTGCGTATCTAGTAAGAGAGTAATTAGTACGTTATACCATCATTACAGAACAATTTGCTATAATGACCTCACAATCATTTATACATTTTTGTTTTATACAGACTTGAAAGTTATAATTTGTTATACAGTATTAAAAAGTGTTAATAAAACACACATTTGTATTAAACAGTGTTAGAAGTTACTCGAAATTTTTTCACTTTCCGTCATGGATCCCCCCAAGGCCTTCATTATGTTCTGTCTCTAAATATTATTCAGATCCGATTAAATATTTACCAGAAATATGTCTTGTCAGTAGGAACAGGGGCAGCCTTGTAGAAAACCAAAAATCTCGAAGTTTATTTTTTCAGACAACCCTAGCCAGGGGGGGTTTTAACTGAGGGATGGGATTTTTTTTTTCTTTAGGTTAGGGAGGTATTTTTGGAGGCTATTGCGCCTTTTTTTTAGCCCAGGGCTTTATTATTTTTTTTTCTTTGTAGGCCAGTTGGGTTTTTTGGAGTCGAGGTTGGGTTTTTGGAGCCCGTGTTTGGTTTTGGATTCGAGTTTGGGGTTTGGGAATGAGTTTTGGTTTGGGGGGTTGAGTTTTGTTTTTTGGGGGTCGATTTTTGTTTTGGAGTCGATTTTTATATTTTTGAGTCAGCTTTTGTCTTCTGGCGTCGATTTTTTTTTTTTTTAAATCGAGGTTTGGTTTCGGAGTCGAGTTTTGTTTTTTGGAGTCGAGTTTTGGTTTTTGGAGTCGAGTTTTGGTTTTTGGAGTCGAGTTTTGGTTTTTGGAGTCGAGTTTTGGTTTTTGGAGTCGAGTTTTGGGTTTTGGAGTCGAGGTTTGGGTTTTGGAGTCGAGGTTTGGTTTATGGAGTCGAGGTTTGGTTTTTTGGAGTCAGTGTGTGGTTTTTGGGTTCTGGTTTTTTTTTTTTTTCGTCCATGTGTTTTTGGAGTCTGTTTTTTGAAATCCAAGTGGGATTTGGGGGTCAAGGAGGGATTTGGGGTTCCAGGTGGGATTTGGGGTTCCAGGTGGGATTTGGGGGTCCAGGTGGGATTTGGGGGCTACAGATGGGTGTTGGGGTTCTCAGTGAGTGTTCAGGTTCTTGGCTACTGTTTTGGGGTTCTCGGTTGGGTTTTAGGATTTTCGGGTGGGCTTTGGGGTTCATGGGTGGGTTTCGGGGTTCTCAGGTGGGTTTTGGAAGTCCGGGATGTGTTTTGAAGGTCTCGGGTGGATTTTTTTTGGGGGGTCTGAGGTGGGTTCGTGGGTCTCGGGTGGGTTCGTGGGTCTCGGGTGGGTTCGTGGGTCTCGGGTGGGTTTGTGGGTCTCGGGTGGGATTGGGGGTCTCGGGTGGGTTCGTGGGTCTCGGGTGGGTTTGGGGGTCTAGGATGGGTTTTAGGGGTCTAGGATGGGGATTGGGGTTCTCGGGTTAGTATTAGGGGGTCTGAGGTGGGTTTTAGTGATCTAGGGTGCGTTTCTAGGGTCCAGGGTGGGTTTCGGGGGTCCATGTTTAGTTTTTTATATAAGGGTTGTTTCTGGGGGTACAGGATGGGTTTTTGACTTCGAGGTTTATTATGTAGGAGCGCAGTGTTGTTTTCGGAGCCTATTTTTATTTGAGGATTTCAAAGCGGTTTTCAGGGGTTCATGGCGTTTTTAGCTGTCTAGGGTGTTTTTTTCGGGGTCGGAGGTGAGTATGTTTTTTTCTGGAGGTCCATGATGCGTTTTGGGTTGCTTGATTTTTTTGGAATTCGTGCTTTTATTTTTTTGGGGGGGAGTTCATGGTGCTTTTTTAATTCGGGGTGTTTTTCTAAGTCCAGGGTGTTTCTTGGAATCCAAGGTGTTTTTTGGAGTCCAGTTTGTTTTTTTGGAGTCCAGGGTGTTTTTTTGGAGTCAATTTTTTTAGCCCAGGATGTTATTTTGGGAGCCCAGGGTGTTTTTTTTTTTTTTTTGTGGGGCGGGGAGCCCAGGGTGTTTTTTGGAGCCCAGGGTGTTTTTTGGAGCCTAGGGTGTTTTTTAGGAGCCCAGGGTGTTTTCTTTGGAGCTCAGGGTATTTTTTTTAAGTCCAGTGTGTGTTTTTAGTCCAGAGTTTTTTTTAGAGTCCGGGGTGTTTTTTGGAGTCCATGGTGTGTTTTGGATCCATGGTGTTTTTTGAAGTCCAGAGTATTTTATGAAGTCCAGGTTGTTTTATGAGAGGACCAAAGTGCTTTCTTTGGTGTCGGGTGTTCGTTTCGAGTCCAATTTTTTTTTAGTCCGGAGCTGTTTTCAAGAGTCCGCGGCTGTTTTTAGGAGTCCAGGGCTGGTTTCAGGAGTCCAGGGCTGGTTTCAGGAGTCCTGGGCTGTTTTCAAGAGTCCTGGGCTGTTTTCAAGAGCCCGGGGCTGTTTTAAGAGGCTCGGGCTGTTTTCAAGAGCCTGGGAGCTGCTTTCAAGAGTCAAGGGTGTGTTTTTTTAGGCGTGCAGGGTGAGCTTTTTTTAGGCTTGCATTTTTTTTTTTTTTTAGGTGTGCAGGGTGTGCTTTTTTTGGTGTGCAGGGTGAGCTTTTATTTTTAGGCGTGCAGGTGTTTTTCTGTTTTAAGGCCTGGAGGGTGTGTGTTCTTTTGGAGTGCAGGGTGTGGTTTTTTTGGAGTGCAGGGTGTGTTTTTATGGAGTGCAGGATGTGTTTGTTTTGGGGGTTGCAGGGAGTTTGTGTGTGTGTGTGTGTGTGTGTGTGTGTGTGTGTGTGTGTGTGTGTGTGTGTGTGTGTGTGCGTGTGTGTGTGTGTGTGTGTGCGTGTGTGTGTTTTGTTTGCAGGGTGCATGTTTTATGGAGAGCGGGTATTTCTTGGGGGGTGTGTGGGGTGTTTTTTTGGAGTGCAGGGTGTTTTTTTTGGAGTGCAGGGTGTTTTATTTTTTGAGTGCAGGGTGTGTTATTTTTTGAGTGCAGGGTGTTTTATTTTTGAATGCAGGGTGTTTTATCTTTTGCGTGCATGGTGGTTTTTGTTTTAAGTGTGGGGTCGGTTATTTTGAGTGCAGGATGGTTTATTTTTTTACAGAAGGATGGTTTATTTCTTGAGTGAATGGTCGTCTATTTTTCGAGTGCATGGTGGGTTTTTTTTTGAGTGAAGGATGGTTTATTTTTTGAGTGAAATGTGGTTTATTTTTTGAGAGAAGGATGGTTATTTTTTGAGTGACGGATGGTTTATTTTTTATGTGAGGCATGGTTTCTTTTTTGAGTGCAAGATGGTTTATTTTCAAGTGTGCAGGATGGTTTTTTAGGAGTGCAGGGTGCTTTTTGTTCTTTTTTAGTGTAAGGGTTCTTTTGCTTGCAGGATGGTCTTTCGTAGTAGTGAGTTGCTTTATAGGTCTTTTTTTTTTTTTTTTTTTATGTTGCTTTTTTCCCATTCCCCTAGGTAACGTGTTTTCCATTCTTCTTGGCACCTCTACACGATTATATTCTTCTTAGTACAAGCTTATCTAGTAAACGATTTAACTATGGTCGTATAAAACCTCCTTGCAAACAGTGACTCATAAGTCGAATAAAATAGTTTGTGAAGCAATAGTAAAATGCAAACACGTCACCGGATTGAAGGAGTTCGAACTACAGGGTGGTTATTAAAAAGATTTTTTTTTTTTCCGAGGTGTACAGTGTTTTTTTTTTTTTTTTTTTTGTACACGGTGATTATTACGAATCAGATTCTTTTTTAGAAGTACAGTCATTTCTAGCAATTTTTTTTTTTTTTTTTTTTTTTAAGGAGTACAAGGTAGTTTTTAGATTCCTTAAATGTACAGCTCGGTTATCAGGACTCAGATGTTTATTTTTTTCAAGATCAGGCAGTGGTTTTTACGACCTGGGTGTTTTTTTTAGACAAAGTATTTTTCAGGAGCTTGGTGCATTTTTATGAATGCAGGGTGGTTTGCAGGAATTATTTGTTTTTAGGGGTAGTTTTTTTTTTTTTTTTTTTTTTAATCAGGTGCATTTTAGGTGTACAAGGTGATTTAGAGTTGCATGTTTTTAGGAGTACAGGGTGGTTTTTAGGAAATGTGTATTTTTTTTAGGAGTACAAGGGGGTTCTTAAGACCTTGGTATTTTATATGGGTGTTTTTTAAGAGTGCAAGGTGGTTAGGAATCGGATGTATTTTTTAAACCACAAGGTGGATATTTGTAACTTTTTTTGGGGGGGGTACAAGGTAGTTTTAAGTAATATGGTGCATTTGGGGAGGGTGAAACAGAATGGTTTTTAGGAATCTTAGGTGGTTTTTAGAAAACAAAATTTTTAATATAGTTTTTTTTTTTTTTTTAGGACTACAAATCTATTTAAAAAGAAATCTTGGTTGTTTCAAGGATTACCTGACATTCTTATTTTTACAAGTCTTAGCTGGCTTTAGGATGTTAGGGTCTGTTTTTTAAAATCTACTCTGTATCTTAGGAGGACAGGATGATGATTAGAAATCAAGGGTGGCGTCTGGGGGATAAAAGTTATTCTAAAGACATCTTTGTGGTTGTTACGGGACTTGAGATATAAGGAGAAAATCGCCTTGAGACCAGTACTGTTCCCCACACAATATCTGGTGTGTGTGTGTGTGTGTGTGTGTGTGTGTGTGTGTGTGTGTGTGTGTGTGTGTGTGTGTGTGTGTGTGTGTGTGAGAGAGAGAGAGAGAGAGAGAGAGAGAGAGAGAGAGAGGGAAAGAGAGAGAGAGAGGTATGTATAGACAAAAACATTTTAATAAAAACTTTGACAAAACTTTATATCATTGTGCATAACTGATACAGGTCTACATACAGTCGCCAGAAAGTAACCACGACGTGTGCTTTTTAATTTAATCCTCTTACTCCGAACATTCATGGTGAATTGTATCTGAAAAAATAGGCCCTTGACTTTTGACTTAATTTCTCATTTTCTGTTGAACTCATTTTTTTTCCATTGACTGTAATTATTTGGTCGTAAATTTGCATTAAAGTTTGGCATTTTTATGACATTTTGGCTGTTATGTAATTTTTTATGTACTTAATGACTTATGTACAGTGTTTAATTTATTATTTTATTCATTTTTTGGAGGGGGTCGTCAAAGAGAGATGTTGGACTCAAGAAGGGGCAGAGGACTTAGCTCCAGTTTTTGACTGACGCTTGGGATTTTCATAGGTATTTGCTTGCAATTTTCATTATAAGTTGCTTAAATTTACTAGGGGTAGTTGATAATTATAGGCAGGCAGACTGACGATAGATATTCTGAACATCGATGAACTGCATAGTGGGCGAAGTTGGAAAAAAAAATTATATCGAACATCTCACTTCGTTGGCAGGACTGAAAAATTTAAACAGTTCAGCAATAGGCTAGTATGCAATTACGTTGACAAATACATGATTACAAGTAGGCATATCAGTAAAGCCACTTTTTTTCTTTTTTATGCGAAATTAATGGGTGCTTATTACCACACATAATTAATATAGGATTAATGAGTGTTTATAGGGACAGTATTACCACAACATGCTGACTGGTTTATAAATATAAACAATGATTCCCACCAGCAAAGGTCATTACTGTCGCATCCATAGTTACCACACGAACAAGTGCCATGAGTGCTGACAGCCAATTAGAGGAAGGCATTTACAGTAGTCGCATGAAAGCGGTTAATGAACGTTGATTGCTATTAAAGGTATTTATTTAGTACTGCCTCATACATACACTGGACTAATGAGCACAATTAAGACTTGTAATTAATGACTTTGTGGAGGCACGATCGGGTTATTAACGATATCAAAAGGAATTTGTTAATTATTAGCATTATTAACTGTGTGCATGAGTGGAGTTGACAGATTATGATGTAAACAAAGAGTGTTGCTATAGACAGAATGTAATCCATGTTTGTGATAGTTATGAGTGCGATAATAAAAAAATGCAAAATAATAGTAATTTATATATCTGATGATTTGTTGACTTGCAGGCATATCCACGGTTGGTTTATAAGAGTGCCTGTGGAATCTATATTAGTTTGACTTTGGGCACATACTGTACTTGCTGGTCCGTTCCCCGAGTCCCAGGAGTCCTCCTGTCTACCACAATCCTCCACATGTCACCACTTCGGCACTATCATCCGTCATCCATACTGAATACATGCTAGGGCTGTCTCACTCAGAGGAGATGGCGGTGGTGATGTAAGCAGAGGGTTATTTGAAGTTTGTGGTGATGATTGCTGTCAGTGTTTCAGAAGTTCAGCAGGGAGGAGCAAACTCTTCGGCGTGTTTAGAACCTGGTTGACTGGATAATTTGACGGTGGATGGAGTAGTGTGGGAGATGGATAAGTGGATGGAAGAGCGAAGGAAAAGGATGAGAATTAAATGAACAATACAATGGAGTATAATGGAATGCAGACAGCAACAGACCGGTTGGTCCTTTCCTGGCTGTTCGTATAAAGGCCATAACTAATATAATTATTCTACCAGCTAAGGACAAGAATAGAATAGCAGGAAGGCTCTCCTCCACCACCAAACCCTCCACCTGACGACAGCAGGAAATAGTGAAAAGTACCACCATGCAGCACAGAAGTGCACACATGATTGCTTCATGGGAAAGAGAAAAAGGAAATGTTGTTCTGCACTGTCTACCTAAGAAAAGGAAAGTAACACTGTTAGCATCATGTAACAGTGTTGTTCTGTTGTTGTTTTCTCCAGGACCTTAGGAAAAAAGTTATATATACTACAGAACTGTATTAGGCTATTCGGAATTGAACATATTTTCTGGGGGTTAGAAGACAGGTATTTAGCCAAGTGATTTTTAAAGGTTCGTATTGTATCATAGTTATTGCCTTAGAGGGCAATACGTTCAATATATTTACAACTCCAACTCCAATGAAGAAGAATTGCTAAGCTTTGTGTGACTGGAACCATTTGCCAATAATTTTATGCCCATTAGCTCTAGTATAACTCGAGTGATCAGCTGCGAAGTGTTTATTGTTTTGCCATATTATTATGTCCTCTGATTATTTTGAATACTTGAGTTAAAGATCCTCGTATTCTGCGTTAAGGTCAAGGGATTCAAGACTTCTAAACGCTCCTCATATGGTTTATGTTTCAATCTAGGTGTCATTTTTGTCACCCTTCGTTATACACTGCCAAGTTTCTATATCATTTTTTGTAATTAGGCGACTAGAACTGGACACAAAACTATATGAGTGGGCGTACTAGCGAATTACAGGGTGCGGTTGATATGTTCTGACATATTGAAATACACTAGGTTACCAATGAATTCGATTAGTTTGTTGACTTTCTTAACAGCCTCCATGCACAGTTTGTTTGTTTTAAGATGATTCCTAAGTCTTTTTCATGACTGACATCATCTGATTACCTCGCGCGGACGGAATCCGGCGACATGTTGATTTTGGTCGAGTTTCTTTGTTTCTTTGTTTTGCTTTGTTTTGTTTTTTATTAGCAACATTACGGAAAAACGGCTAAATGAAATTACATGAAACTTTCAGGATATGTGGGCATTGGTCCCAAAAGAAAGTGATAACATTTTGAAGGTAATTGAGTGACCCTGAAAGGTCAAAATCATCTTCACGGTTTTTCAGAGGGCTATAACTTGAACCCTGTTGAAGATAGATATATTTACTATTTGAACATATAGGAACTCGTCCTATGGGCTTTCTTTTGGCACCAAAACCTCTGACCTTGAGTTTTCTTTGTTTTTTTTGTTTGTTAGCAACATTACGGAAGAGCGGCTGAATGAAATTACATGAAACTTTCAGGATAGTTGGGCAGTGGTCCCAAAAGAAAGCGTTTAAGTTTTGGAGGTAATTGATTGACCATGAAAGGTCAGAATCAAGGTCACGGTTTTTCACAGGGCTATAACTTGCAACCGGTTGGAGATATATTTACTGTTTGACCATATAGGAACTCGTAATATGCGCTTTCATTTGTGACCAAGACCTTTGACCTTGAGTGACCTTTGCTAACTCAAGGTCATGGATATTCAGGGAGCTATAACCTGAAACTGGTTGAAGATAGAGAGATATTTACTATGATCAACATATAGGAAGTCCCATATAGGTTTTTAATTGGTACCATGACCTTTGACCGTAAGTGACCTTGAAAGGTCAAACTCATGGTCACGGATATTCATGGGGCTATAACTCGAAACTCGTTGAAGATAGATATGTACCATAATCAAGATATAGCAAGTCTCAAATGGGCTTTTATTTGGCACAGTGACCTTTGACCTTGTGTGACCTTGAAAGGTCAAATGCAAGATTACGTATTTTCAGAGGCATAACTTGAAATCATTTGTTCCATTACCCTAGGTTTTAATTGTTTGGTAGATACTAAATGGCAGTATCTTTTCAGTATTTAACAGCAATAAAATAACTGCTGGCGGGTGAGGTTTGTTGTGCCTGGCACCACTTGTTGAATACTGTACATTGTATAACTTCCTTTTTCATTTCAGTTTCCAGTGTATAGTACTTTGCATTTACTAATATTAAAATTCATCTGTCATGTTTGGGCCTCAATAAACAGTCGATTGGTGTTACTCTGAAATTCCTCCCTCTGTAAAAATGTGTCTGCTCTGTTTTGAGCTGTAGCATAATCAGCAAATTTGGATATGTTACGAAATTAACCCTTACCCATATCATCTGTATATATCAAAAACAGAATAGGACCCAGTACTCAGCCCTGTGACAGTCCACTTAAAATATCTTTCCAGTCTGACTCTTTACCATTTGTTGGACGCTGTTTACGTCCTTTAAGTCAAATACCGATCTATCCGGTCACATTGCCTCTGAATCCATGCACCCTCATTTTCTGAACAAGTCTTTTTTAAGGGGACTTTATCAAATGCTTTTTGAAAATCGAGATAGACGGTGTCAACAGTTCAGGTCTTATCATATACTGTATACTGAATATATCATGGAATAAATCCAAGAGATTCATTAGGCAAGAGTGATTATTCTGAAAACTATATTGTGAATCTTTGGGTGAGATAATTTATTTCTAAATGTTTAACAAACTTCTCTGGTAAAATTTTTCAATAGCCTGCATTCCACTGAGGGTAAAGCTATTGGTCAATAATTTTCTTGTTGCAGTTTGTCACGTACTTCTGAATATTGAAGCTGTATTTGCCAGTTTCCATTCATGTCGCACCTTACTATTTCATAGCGATCTGTTGAACAGCTTAGCTAAAGGGTTTGATAGCTGTTTCGTTCGCTGCATACTTCAGAGTGTGCAGAGATATTTTATCTGACCCCAGTGTTTCATTTGCTCTGTAAGCACCAGTGACAAGTCGTTGATCATCCTCAGTAACAGTAATGTTGCTAATTAATTTATCCTTTTCTGAGACAACAGGAAAAGCTGCAGGTTTGGAGTTTGTAATTTCAACTCTAAACACAGATGGAAAGAAAGAGTTGAAAATTTTGGCAATCTCTTATATCATCAATATGCTCTCCATCATCAGTGACTAGTGGGCCAATTATTGGTGCTATTGCCTCCTTGTTCCTGATGTAGCTGAACAATTCTTTAGGGATGCATTTACTCATATGAGCAACATGAGCTTCCAAGTTTTTTTTACATTTTTTTTTTTCAATACAGTGAAGAGCATCATATTTATATTATCACTCTGATTCACTGTAGCAATGTAGTTTTTATGTCCAAGTATTTTAGCTCATTGGCAGTGCTTATTATCCGTGTTCCACAATTTGGGTTTAATATTTTTAGCAGGCCATCTTTTGCACATTGGAATGCATAACTTGACTCCTTTACTGAGAATATCTGTGAATCATTTCATTGCTTCATTAATATCTACAGTTTGAATAATGGGATTCCGGTCCGTAGAACCAATAATTTCCTTTAATTTCTAAATATCCGCTCACATGTAGTCAGGCACTTTCTCGTAACTAGCCCGGGCATTGATGTCATTGATTTTAAGGGTGAATGTGGCCATACAATGGTCACGAGTACAAAACTCTTCTCCTGCCATAACATTACTTAGTTTTGTGTTATCAGGAGTTTTGGTTGATAGTTTCCAAACTATAACAACTATTTAGGGATGTTTCTCAGTCATGGCATAATAATTAATGTCCAGCTTAGTAGAAGGGGAGTGCTTGATTAAAACAAATATTTAAAAACCATTTAATAAAATGTATCAAGACGTAGGGATGGCAGTGCGCCAAAAATAGCATCGGAACAAAGTCAAGACAGAATGTTAGCCCATGACTGCACTTTTTATCCCTTTTATTGGTACGCCTGTGTGCACAATTTGGTTGGTTAATATTTATACCATCATTAGAACACTTTTGGGATACACTTATCTATCTATCTAATGCCAGACGCTTTAATCCCGTAAGGGGTGGCCACAAACAAATTGCCTCCATGTCGCCCTGTCCCCCGCCATTTCACTGCCCTGCTCCCAGCTTACACCCCTCCTCTCTCATATACCTCTCCACACCATCCTTATATCTCATCTATGGCTTCCCACTCCATCTCCCCCCTTCCGCCTCTTTCACATACACTCTTCTCGTCAGTCTCTCGCTTAACATCCTCTCCGCATGGCCAAACCACCTCATTGTGTATCTCCTAACGCATCCTGTCACATCTGCATCCACACCACAGCGCTCATTCACTTCCTCATTTGTCAGTCTGTCTTTCCATGTGACTCCACATGCTCCTCTTAAGTAACTCATTTCCATTGCTGTCACTCATATGTCCCTCCAACAAGGTCCAAGCTTTAGCTCAGTACATTGGAGTTAGTATCACAATACTGTCATGCAGTAACTTTTTCACTTCCATGCTCACTTCCCTGTTTCTTATCACTGCATTCAAAGAACCAGCAACCTTTCTTCCTTGTTGTACAAGTTACACTTATGCTACACCATAATGCCGAGTTCAGGAGTAAAAGAAAAAATATGTCTAGGTAGACTTACATGTTGTCTTGACTTGCTTCAACTTTTTTTTGGGGGGAGGGGGGGCGGTGCCATACCTACATCTTAATATATTTTATTAAAATAATCATTTTTGTTTCCTTTACTGATAAAAAAACAAAAAAACTATGTAAGAAAGCTCTGAAGGTTTATGTAAACTGGTTATCTTAAAGTACTTCCTTGTAGTGAAGAGATTAATGACGGCTCTGACTAACCCATTACGGTTAGAAAATTCTCTTTAGCTAATAAAGTTATCTACAGAAGAAAAAAGGATCTATGAGAAAGCTCAATAACCACGCATCACACACAGACAAAATGAATTTGTGATCGACTTTTCTTGTTTTTTGTCAGTGAGAACGCAAAGATACAAGTATGTACAACCTTTTGTAAATAAAGATTTCCAGTCTCAGTGAGTTATTCGTATGAGATTCGATGTCCATGTGACCCACCAGATGTTAGGGATGTTAGTTTTTTTTAGATGTTCTGCTGTCAAATGTTAGAGGTGTGTGTTTTGGATGTTGTGGGTACATAGAGGGTGGCCCGTAAATAACGCTTCAGCAGAAACTTGCTTAGGACGGCTCAGTCTGCTGACGTGGAAGTCTTTGTGGCAGTGTGAATAGGAAATAACGATGCAGGCCAAATATTGACATTACTAAACCTTCCCCATGACACACGAGATACCCCCTGGCGGAGTGGAAGTGGAGTTATATATGGGTCCCCCTGAATTTTAAAGATGAGTCGACCTGTGTTTTTTGGTCTGTCGTCGACCTCGTCTCTTCGCTCCTCTGTTCTCAGTCTCCTCTCCTACTACGTTGTCGATGTCTCTTGATGATTCCTCCCTCTTATATGAGTTGATGTTGTTGCTGTTGATCAACCCCGGTCTCTCTGACCATGCAGACTCGGCAACCGAAGGCAAGCAGCCGCCCTTGCAGGGTCGTCCTTTGCAACGAACCGATGTTCCTTTGCGGTTGACAACGTCCAGCAAACAGGAAAGTACGGGGAAAAGTGTGTAGGTTTGTTTTTTGGTTGGACGCCGCATTTGCGTCACCACTCAGTTACCATGGGCACCATTGCAGACTCCACGTTATCCCATTGTCTGGTTATATGGATACCACCTAGTGTTGAAAATGGTTTCCTGGGTTGCAAGAAAACATTAGACTCCTCACTCAAAGCAGATTCATCTGTAGGGGAAAGAATCTATCTATCTATATACCTAGTCTGCTTCCCCCAAGGAAAGGGAGGTAACTGAGACAGGATGACACTCCCAATTTGCTCATCCACTCAAACACATTCATTCACATCTTAGCCCCCAAAGGGAGAAGTGACAGCTCCTCACTGCACCACACCGCACGAGGGTCAACTGCGCAGTGCAATCAGTGACATCCGCAGCAGGGTGCGACAACAGAGCTGGTTTACCCCTACCACATCATAATAGACCCATCCTCTTACCCGCACCTGACCTGATCAGCTGATCAGACCAAATGCGGGAGAATATCCCCTCAGGGCAGCGTCATCATTTATTCATTCACAATTTATCTCCATTTATTTCTGTCACGCACAGCCACTCTTCGTGCTCAACAGACATCCTTCTTGCATCCAATGCTCTCTTCACACTATCCATCCATCCTATTTGTGGTCTTCCTTTCAGCTTTACACCTCTCACATCAGATCTAGTTATCGTTTTCACCAATCGCATATTATCCGTTCTCTCCACATGCCCAAACCATCGCAACACCCTCTGCTCAACTCGATAAGCCATCTCCCTAACAACTCCAGTTCTCCTTCGCACTTCATCATTTCCCACTCGATCCATACGCGTCACTTCACACATACTCCTCAGACACCTCATCTCCATTACATTCAAACTTTTCCTCTCTACTACACTCATATTCCATGTTTCAGCCCCATATAACGCACTCGGTACCACAACACCCTCATACAGCCTTCTCATTACATCCATTCTAAGCGAATGACATCTAAACACTTTTTTCATTCCTCCCAGCACCTTTCCTACTTCACTCATTCTAAACTTCACTTCTGCATCTATTCTTCCATCCACAGCAACATGTGACCCTAAATACATAAAACACTCTACCTCCTCAAGCAACTCGCCATTCAAAACTATATTCATCCTCCTACCATCTACCGACCTCGTACACTTCATCACTTTACTCTTATTCTTATTTACTTTCAATTTCCTCCTTTCACACACCCTTCCAAACTCCTATACCAACTGTCTCAATCTCTTCTCTTAATCTGCCACCAGTGCAGTATCATCTGCAAACAACAGCTGCTTCAGATTCCACTCTCTACCATCAACATTCACCAGACTCAGACCTCCACCTAAAACTCTTGCATTCACCTCCCTTACAACACCATCCATATAAATATTAAATAACCAAGGCCACATCACACGTCCCTGCCGGAGCCCCACTCTCACGGGAAACCAATCACTCACAGTATTTCCCACTCTTAACACACTCTATTACTTGCATAAAAACTTTTCACCCCTTTTAGTAAGCTACCATCTGGTCCATACAATCTTATAACAGTCCACACAGCCTCCCTATCAGTTCTGCCGTATGCTTTCTCTAAATCCATGAATGCCCAAAACACATCCCTGCCTTTCGCTAAATACTTTCACACACTTGTCTCAAAGCAAACACCTGGTCCACACATCCCCTCCCTCTCCTAAAGCCAAACTGCTCATAACCAATCTCTCCCTCTGTACCCTCTCTAACTCACTTAATAAACACTCTACCATACACCTTACCTACAACACTCAACAGACTTATAACCCTAAAGCTAGTACATTCATACTTATCACCCTTGCCTTTATACAATGGGACCACACAAGCACTTGCCCAGTCAATTGGCACCATACCTTTCACATTTCACACATTCAACATTCTTACTAACCAGTCAACAATAGTCACTCCACCACCCTTCAGGCATTCCTCAGCACACCCATCCATATCTGCAGCTTTAACTGTTTTCCTCTCCTTTACTGCCTCCTGCACTTCCTCCTTCGTGATGAAAGAATCATTCAACTCACCCAACACATTTATTCCTTGCACCCTTCGATCCGCCACAATCTCAGCCTCCCTTTCATCCTCTACATTTAACAATCTTTCTAAATACTCTGCCCATGTCTTCCTTATTGCATCCATTTCAATTAATATCCTTCCATCCTCTGCTTTTACCGGCTCTTCCTTCCCAGGCTCTCCCTTTCGCACCCTTTTCACCTCCTTCCAAAACATTTTCTTATTCTGTTGAAAATTCTCAGTCAACCACCTACTCCACCTCTCATCTGCTGCCACTTTAGCATCACGCACAGCCCTTCTCGCCCTATTCCTCTTTTCCTTATACCTCTCATATGACACCTTATCCTTCCTCTGCAGCCACACTTCATATGCATGTCTATTCTCAGCCACAGCCATACTTAACGGTACTTCCTCGCACCACCATTCACTTC
Organism: Coenobita brevimanus; assembly: GCF_032717465.1. NCBI lineage: Eukaryota > Metazoa > Arthropoda > Malacostraca > Decapoda > Coenobitidae > Coenobita > Coenobita brevimanus. The sequence continues at coordinate 29,944,621 of NC_136991.1, read as the reverse complement.
CTTTTCTTACACCACAACCCAGTCGTCTCACACCACACACCTCTTCCGCATACCCCACCACAGCACTCTTAAACAACTGCCATTCCTCCTCCACACTGCCATTTTCCCGATGTTTCACTGCATTCCACACATCTTTCAATTTCTTCTGATGCTCTATCATTTTCTCTCTTTTATCCAACTCACTCACTTTCAAAACCTCCTTGCCACACCTAACTCTCCTAGCTCTCACCCATCTCTTACCTACTCTTAACTTTCCCTCCACCAGGTAGTGGTCAGACATACCTCCACCCTCCCCTCTCAGAACTCTCACATCCAACAATCTTCCTATTACATTCCTAGACACAACCACATAGTCCATCAATACTCTGTCAACATCCCTTCCACCCTCCTGTCTCACCTATGTATACTCATAAATATTTTTCTTCTCAAACAGGGTATTTCCAATCACCATCTCTCGTTCAGCGCACATCCCTATCATTCGTTCCCCATTTTCATTTCTTCCAGGCACACCATGGATACCAACTACACCTTCAACTGCAACATTTCCCACTCTAGCATTCAGATTTCCCATCATTACCAGATTCACATTCACTCCAAAAAAGAAGAGAATAAAAAATTTACAAAAACGAAAGGGGGAAGTAGGAGGAGAGGAGGGCAGACACAGAAACAGAACAATAGAGGTGCATTAAGAAGTAGGGTGCAGTACATTGATTGAGTCGTTTGTGGTCGCAACCATCAACCACTCACTTATATATAGTGAAGTTAATTATGCACCTCTTTATTTCCCTTCACCTCTTTTGTACTCCAGCGTGGGGTAATTATAGATGTTGTTATGGATTGTTTATTATGGCACAGGTATTGGACAGTGGAAGTGTGTGTGTGTGTGTGTGTGTGTGTGTGTGTGTGTGTGTGTGTGTGTGTGTGTGTGTGTGTGTGTGTGTGTGTGTGTGTGTGTGTGTGTGTGTGTGTGTGTGTGTGTGTGTGTGTGTGTGTGTGTGTGTGTGTGTGTGTGTGTGTGTGTGTGTGTGTGTGTGTGTGTGTGTGTGTGTGTGTGTGTGTGTGTGTGTGTGTACATGCGCACGTGCTTGTGCTTGTTACGATTAAGATCTCTATAGAGTATAGACAGACAGTGTAAGGGTGTAGTGACTCTTTCTACTGTATATTATTTTCTAACGGACCAATTACATTCCTTGGTTGGGTTAGGGTAACGGCCTTAAAATGACACCTCCAGATCTTCCTTTGCTACTCCTCCTGGGAAGGAGCGGGAGGGAAATGCTTCCCTAGTAACACCGTTTGTCGTATGAGGCGACTAAAATGGTCTTTTCGTGTACAATTTTTTCTCTCCTCTTCTTTTCTTCTGTCCTACCTCTCTTGTTGATATTTCCATGTTTCCACCGGCCTTTATTTTTCTTCTACTCATATCGGGTTAGGCATTTGGTTTCATGGCATGAATAGTTTAATGACCTCCCAGTGATTTCGACCAATCCTATCTCCCTGGGTCAAGCCTTTCAACCAACTGACCAAATAAGAAGTCACTTCATTGCCAAGCCACCCCATTGCCATGACCACTTCAACGCCAATACACTTCTACGCCAAGACTGCTCCAGCACCAAGACCACTTCTATGCCATGACCACTTCTATGCCAAGACCACCTCTACACCAAGACCACATCTATGCCAAGACTACTTCAACTCCAAGACCACTCCGACTCCAAGACCACTCCAACTTCAAGACCACCCCAACTCCAAGACCACTCCGACTCCAAGACCACTCCGACTCCAAGACCACTCCAACTCCAAATTTTTGCACAGAGTTAGTGCCATGCAATCAGGCATCACGACACTTTTGTTCGTTGTGTGATAAATTACTATAATGGTGAACTAAAAGTTAGACCCTGTTGGAATAATGATGGTGAAATGATCACAAATTCCCTAGAATTATATTTGTTACGGGTAATTAAGAGATCTCATGTGGTGCAGTGACACTTGCAAGTCAGCAGTCAGACGTGTGACCCAAGATGGCTGCCTAATGTTTACATGTGCAGAACCCCCATCTCAAGCCTTCATGTAGGCTGGAAACCCTATAAAAAGAGAGACTGGACAGCCACTATTTTCAGCTGCTTGCTGATTGCTCGGCTGACATGGCAGAATTCTGGTGCAAACGCCTCACAGCCCGGGTGCTGGCTAACTGCAGATTCGTCCAGAAATACATCTCATCACCTGTTATGATACATGATTGGCTGATGAACAAATTGTCGCCATACTTGTATATTTTGTTAATTTCAGCTACTAAAGATTTCCGCTTTAATCTTCATCCATACATATAGATTTTATCTCAAAGCCCACGTAAACACGGAGATAATCGCTGAATTATAATTTTGACAAACCAAATTGTTGGTAGCCGAAAATGGGTGGTGCTGTGTTCTTTTACTGGTGCATTTTTGTCCCTATCAGTGGTTTGACTGTGCTAAATTTGGTTGCAGTAACACTCATGAACCTTCTATGCGACTTCTTCGACTCACTTGTGATCCACAAAGATGGAAATTATGGGATATTAGGGTGACGAGAGCAAGCCGGCCTGCGAGTGAGTGTTGTCGGTTTTGCTAGGCGTTTTGTTTATATTACATGTATGTGGCTCACATCCACATAGGGAGGTAAGCCTTGATAATATCATGATGGAAACCACTTTACCGCAGTTATGGATATCAGCAAGAACAACAATCTTTTAATTCAGCCAAAACTACATCAAACGTATGAACTGCGGGCAAAATGAGTGAACACTGCTGGTATTAATTGGTCAAGCGTCGTCTGGCAGCTCGTCCCAGATCCTTATATGTTTTGAAATTAGCCGAGCTGATACATACAGGAAAAGCTTGTTTTTATACAGCTTTGCTTATTAAGAAATCACAGTTTCTGCAAGCATGGTATAACAGATGTTCTGAAACACGCCATAAAATATGAAAAGCAGTTAAGTGGACTGGTGTTCTATAGCAGTGATCACTGATCTTCTTTATACGTACTTAAGTGACGCTCAACAAACATCCATTCACAGCACGAGGATGGTGGTTGTCCAGTTTCTGTTGCTATAGGGTCTCTAGTGCAGGTGACCTCTTTTGTGCCACCATTTGAAGACCCCATGTTCGCCCACTCGCTCACGTGCCCCACGCCTGTGATCATCTTCCTTGCATTCTCAGAGTTACCTTACCTTTCGCTTGTGTAAGGTCGTCAAAACACCATCGTTATTGCCAAGTAACAGTGCAGGTATGCAACAAATAGTGCTGCATGTGATGTTAAGTAAAAGGCAAGCTGTGGCCTTTCCCATGATGTGAAATTGGACATTGTTAAGTGCCATAAGGAGGGGTAGGAAGCGAGCAACCTCGCCGAGGCTCAAAAGCTGCCCAGTCCATGTCTCAGTGATAATAAAGAAATCAGATGTTGGATGCTGTAATAGCAGCACTGCAGAACGTGCCTACCCTGACTGCTAAACGACTAAACAGAACAATGGTGCCTGTAATGGAGGAGATGGAGTGTGTCCTAGCTCTGTGGGCTGATGAACTGAACAGAGCTCACCAGCCTCTGCTTCGAAGTTTTATTTTATTTTTTTTTTATTTTTTTTATTTTTATTTTTTTTAATGTGACCGACTCTGGGCATAGGCTTCACAGCCTGCTTTCAAGACCCAGTAGTCCTCCTACGTACCGCACACCTCTACATGTCACCACTTCGGCGCTAACACCCACCTTCCATACTGAATACATGCTAGGGCTGTCTCATACAGGACTGGTGTATTGGTATTAGCGGGGGTATTTTTACGACATGTCGGCGGGTCTTCTGGTAGAACAGTAAAGTCTGATTTTATGAAATTCAAATCCTTAAACTGTTCCCTGCACCAGCGGGATTTGAACCCGGGTCCGTTAGGACTGCAGGCCAACTCTCTACCGATTAAGGCACTAAGGTTCTAGATCTGTGTAAGGATCTCGGGGATAAATAAGGCATGGAGGCCAGTGAGTAGTTCAAGGTCAGCAAGGGAGAGGTCTGAGCAGTTTCAGGCCCATGCTGACCTGGCCTTAGCCATGTAATCATGAATCACGAGGCCGCTAGTGCTAACCATGTGGCAGCTGAGGCCTTCCCAGCGAAGCTGAAGGCTATCATAGAGGAAGGGGGAAAGTTTTCAAAACAGGTCCTCAGCATTGATGAAACGTGCCTGGTTTGGAAACATATTTCCCAGAAGACGTACGTAGCAAGGAAGAATGACGAGTGCCAGGGTTTAAGGAAGCAAAGGACTGCCTCACCATCCTCCTCCGTGCAAATCCAGAAGGGGTCCTGAAGTTCAAACCCCTCTTCATGTATCGTTGGCAGAATCCCAAGTGCAGGCAGCTTACTTGAAGAAGAACCCTGGGGTTGTTTGGAAGAGTAACTTCAGGGGATGACTGGCCTTTGTATTCTGCCATTCTTCCAGAATCAGATACCTGTTTCCCCGCCTGTGTGGCTATGCCAGCCGGAGCAGTCTTGCCAGCCATCTCCTCCTGCTGGCTGGCAATGCCCCAAGCCATTGTGAGGACATGGAGGACTGGATGAATAATATAAATGGTTTACCTGCCCCAACACAGCATCATTGCTCCAGCCAGCGGACCATATGATAAAATCAAGGAACGAGTGTTTACTCTGGCTGGAGCCACCAGTTTTATATTACTCTCCCTCCCCAAATACAGAAAAAGATAATACAAAATATTGACAGACTCAGAGCTCAGATGGCAGGTGGGGGGTTCCCAGCCTTTGATAATGAAATATAAAACAAAATTCTTACAGCTATTACCCCCGGCTGGTGCAATAGAGTAATTACTGAGCTATAAGGAAAAGACTGGCTGACCTTACCAGTTGATGATTACATTAATGAGCTAAGCAAGGGTGTGCAAGCTAGGAGCTGAATTCATATTACCAGTGACTGGGAAATGAAAGACGATTCTTACATTTAATCAAGCTCAAAAGAAAAACCTAGGAATGTATTAAGTACAACAAAATAAATGTTTAGGTTACAAAGGGGACTAAAGCAGGCAACTTCACTCACTAATGGAATCTAATTAACTCTCAAAAAAATAAAAAATACTGCTTAGTGGAGAGGCATGGAGACACGTCTGCAAAGAGACTAGATGACCACTGTACACTGGCCACTGAACTTAACCTTGCACGTGACGTCCAGTGCTTGCCAATCACCAACTCGGTGGAGAGATATTAGGGACATAGAACTGAAGAAGACTTGGTGATGAAGCCGCTGAGACGTTGTCTCCGGTGATAAGTGTTCTTGCACTGTTCTTGACGTCCATCCCTCTCTCTGGTGGGCAACAACTGACCTTATCTTACGCCTAATACAAAGCATGTTCACCGGAAATGGATGGAGCTTGGTGTCCCAATGGCTAAAGGGGCGGGCAAGCGATATATATATATATATATATATATATATATATATATATATATATATATATATATATATATATATATATATATATATATATATATATATATATATATATATATATAATAATTTTACTCAGTGATACACTAAAGCCGTGCATAAGAACAATCACTCGTGAAACAATGATAAATGTTTTGACAATCTTTTTCCAATCACTGCTCTGTCGAGAAATGGCTAGCTGGGCGAATCACATTGGGTTTTCACAATTGTTCTTGAGTTCCCCAAATAATGCAGTGTCGCCAATTCGTGACATACCAAGGTGTTATCACCACATTTAAGGTCTACTACCTCCATTGTATCATGGAACAAATGGTGAGGGTATTGTACAGGGTATTTCAAGAGAGGGTGACACAGTGCGGCGGTTCCGGAAGAATCATATCAAGCATACCATCGACAATATCATGGCAGCATGGAATGATGTGCAGCCAAGCACACTTAAATGCCATCTGGCGAAAAGTATGGCCAAAACGTGTGCACGTCCTCATGGGGTTACTGGCGGTGGAGAACATATGTCGAAAACCTGAACCTCTCTCACGAGATAGGATTTGAGGAGGTCGACGAGATGCGGGAGAATTCCTGAACAGCCACACTGAGCAACTGTCTACAGAGGAGTTCACTGAACTAAGGGAATGGGTAGCAGAGGCACAGGAAGGTGGTGAGGACGGCAGTGAGGATGAGCCCGTTATTGTTCTCACCATCAAGATCTTCAGCAGGTTTCATGCAATGATGGACCAGACAATTTCATACATCCAGGACAAAGGTCTGAATCCAGGAAGTTGTGACACAGCGGTGTATGGCATCGTGCAACACTTCAGGCAGTATAGAGAGCTACCATCTATTTATCTATCTATCTATAGCCCGACGCCCTAATCCTGCAGAGGGTGGCCGCAGGTAAAACGCCTCCAGGTCGCTCTGTTACCCACCATTTGACTGCCCTGCCCCCAACTCACTCCCCCCTCCCTCATATACTGTACCTCTCGACTCCATCCCTTCACCTCATCCTCGGTGTCCCCCTCCCTCTCCCTTCCTCCACATCACCTACATACACCCTCTTAGTCAGTCTTTCATTCTCCGTTCTCTCCACATGTCCAAACCACCTCAGTGTATTCCTAATTTTCTCAATCACATCCACATCCACCCTCAACGTTCTTTCACTTCTTCATTGGTCAACCTGTCCCTCCATGTCACTTCACATGCTCCTCTCAGGTAACTCATTTCCACTGCCTTCACTCTTGATTTGTTCCTCTCTAACAAGGTCCACGCCTCGCTTCCATACGTCAGGGTAGGGATACAATACTAGCATGCAGTGACCTCTTAACTTCCATACTCACCACCTTATTTTTCATCACTGCTTTCAGTGAACCAACAACCTTCCTTCCCTGCTGTATCCTATCAAGCACTTTATCCTCAAAACTTCCATCCCTACTCGTCACACTACCAAAGTACTTGAATGAACTCACATTCTCCATATGCTCACCATCCAACCTCACTGTGCATTCTGTGACTGCATTCCTCTCAAACACCATAACGTTACTCTTGTTTACATTAACTTTCAGATTCCTCTTCGTACACACTGTCCCAAATTCATTCACCAGACATTGCAACTCCCATTCATCTTCACTCAGCAATACTGTATCATCAGCAAACAGCAACACCAGAATCTTCCACACCTCACCCTCATTCTTTCTCTGACTAAATATATCTGTGCTATTTACTTATCTCCTAATTCTACCGACTATCAAAAATTCTTTGACTATCTTACTTCTATGATGGAACACATTCTATCCATTTCTCCTTTCTCTGAAATCTCCATTCGAGGATATTTCAATGTTCACCACCACCTTTGGCTCTCCTCTCCTTTCACCGATCCACCTGGTTAACAAGCCTTTATCTTTTCTATCCTTAATGACCTAGAGCAGCTTGTACAGCACCCTACCCGTATCCCTGACCGCCTTGGAGAGAGCTCCAACATACTTGACCTCTTCCTGACAACTAATCCTTCTGCTTACAGTGTTAATCTTTTCTCTCCATTGGGCTCCTCCTGTCGCTCCAGTATGGCCTGTGGACCCTCCAAAGAAACGTCGTCCATGGCACTTTGGAGCTGCGGATTGGGAGGCCCTCAGGCAGTACTTCTTTAATTTTCCCTGGAATGATTATTGCTTCCATGGCCGGGAGCCATCTGAGTGTGCCTTGCGCATTATGAAGGTTATTCTCTCAGGCATGGAAGCATACATTCTTTTCTCATGTCCTCTGACTAATGCAAGAAAGCCTTGGTTTAAGCACGCTTGTTCTAATGCTGTCCGCAACAAGGAGATGGCCTATAAAAGGTACCGGAGCCAACCCACCCCTGAATCGCATCTTTTGTACGTTTCTGCCCGGAATCATGCTAAGTCTGTTCTTCGCTCTTCTAAAAATAATTCCATCCATACTAAATGCTCTCAACTCTCCAAATTGAAAGCTTCCCACTCCTTTTGGCACCTTGTCAAAAACCTTTCTAACAACTTAACCTCATCATCCTTCCCTCCTCTTTTCTACTCTGATGGCTCTGTATCTATTTCTTCTACTGAAAGCAGATCTCTTCACTCAGACTTTCTCCTCCAATTCCACCTTAGACGATTCCGGTGCTGTTCCTCAATCGCTTCCCCCCTCTGATTTCCTCATGGCTGACATTAAAATTTCTTCAGCTGATGTATTTTCTGCCATCACAGGCCTTAATACTAATAAGGCACATGGGCCTGACGGAGTCCCTCCTGTTGTTCTCAAGCACTGTGCCTCTGTGCTTACACCCTGCCTAGGCAAACTCTTTTGCCTTTGTCTATCAACTTGTACCTTTCCTTCTTGCTGGAAGTTTGCTCTCATTCAGCCAGTCCCAAAGAAGGGTGACCACTCCAAACCCTCTGACTATCGTCCAATTGCTTTAACATCCTGAATCTCAAAAGTTTTCTAGTCAATTCTTAATAGAAAAATTTCAAAGCATCTTCCTATCACAACCTTCTTTTTGATCGTCAGTATGGGTTCCGTCAGGGACGCTCCACTGGCGATCTTCTCACCTGCCTTTCAGACTCCTGGTTATCCTCCTTTCGGGACTTTGGCGAAAGCTTTGCCATTGCACTTGACATCTCAAAGGCTTTCGTTCGAGTTTGGCATAAATCTTTAATTTCCAAACTGCCCTCTTACAGTTTCTATCCTTCTGTCTGTGCCTTCATCTCTAGCTTCCTTTCTGGTCGTTCTATAGCCGCTGTTGTAGACGGCCATCGTTCTTCTCCTAGATCTATTAACAGTGGTGTTCCTCAGGGCTCTGTCCTATCACCAACTCTCTTCCTTTTATTCATCAGTGACCTTCTAAGCTGTACATCTAATACTATCCACTCATACACTGATGACCCCACCCTTCACCTTTCCATTCGGTTTTCACAACGTCCATCTCAGCAGTTACCTCAACAAACAAGGAATGAGGCTATGGCACACCTAATGTCTGACTCGGCTTGTATCTCTGACTGAGGTAAAAATAATCTGATTGTTTTTAGTGCACCTAAGACACTTTTTACATCTATCAACCAGACAAAATCTTCCACAGGTGTACCCACTAACGTTCAATAATATTCAGCTTAATCCTGCATCATCCTTGAGCATGCTCAGGGTTTCATTTACTTGGGACTTATCTTGGAAAGATCATATTACATTAAAAAAATAAATATAAAATAATTTGGTTTTACGCCAGGTATCCCCGAAGGGCTAAGGCGTTGCCCCTGGGTAGAGGACTTTTGGATTGGAGCGTGTAGCATTTTATGACTGAATGCCCTTCCTGATGTCTACCAATGACCCTTGGGTGGATTCAATCCTTCGACCCTTCGGTCAGAGTGGGGCGCTCTAACCCACTGAGCCACGGCTGCAATATCTCTTGTAAAATCTGCTTCTAAGAGATTGGGTGTGCTAAGCAGTTTCCGTTCCTTCTTTACCCCTGCACAATTGTTGACTCTATATAGGGGTTTTATCCGCCCTGTGTGGAGTACAACTCTCATGTGTGGGAAGGCTCCCCACATACAGTTCTTCTCAATAGAGTGGAGTCAAAGGCTTTTCGTCTCATTAACTCTCCTCTTCTTACTGACTCCCTTCAACTTCTGTCTCTTCATCGCACTGTTGTATCTTTATCTCTTTTCTATCGTTACTTCAATGGTCACTGCTTCTCTGAACTGTGTGCATGCATTCCCCCACCTCTATGACGGGCACGTAGCACCTGTCTAGCAGCAAACTCTCATCCCTTTTCTGTCCAGCTCTCTAATGGAAGAGTTAACCGTTACTCCCAGTCCTTCATTTATGCAACAGGTCAGCTCTGCAACTGTCTTCCTCTGTCTGTATTTCCTGCTTCCTATGATCTCCAGTATTTCAAACGCAGTGTGTCCAGGCATCTCGAAATGATCGGATCTTGAATTTGGCTCTCACTTGTGTTTTGTTTTTCTCTTGGAAGGAACAATAATTGCGTGCACGTGGCCTTTGTTTCCTTCTTCTTCGCATTAAAAAAAAAATATATATATATCCACTGTCCTACCTTGCACCTCCTTTACAACCCCATCCATTTACAGTATATATTAAACAGCCATGGAGACATCACACATCCCTGTTTCAGTCCCACATTTAGATCAAAGAACTTACTCAGCTCACCATCGACTCGCACGACAGTCCTAGCTCCCTCGTACATACTCTTCACAGCACTCATCAATTTCCCCTCCACTCCATATATTCTTAATACCTTCCACATACCTTGCCAATCTACTCTGTCATATGCTTTCTCCAAGTCCATGAAGCCAACATACACTTTCCTTCCCTTCTCTAGATACTTCTCCACTGAACATCTTAGAACAAATATCTGATCTACACACCGTTCCCTTCCTAAATCCCCTTAGTTCTTCTCCAACTAGCTCCTCTGTTATATGCCTAACCCTACCAATAAGTACAGTATTCTACCATATATTTTTCCAATCACACTAAGAAGGCAAATATCCCTATGGTTACCTCATACTTCTCCCTCCCCATTTCCTTTGTATAAAGGAAAGCTACCAAAATCTTAAAAAAAAAAAAAAAAAAAGCAGCACAGGGTTACCACCATCAAAACATTCTTTCCCCTTGCTGCCAGCACGGAGAAAGAGCCAGGGCCATCAACGAGTGTGTGCAGACACAGTATCTTGTCTCACCTGCCTCCATCATGTCTGTCTCGTCTTCGCCTCCTGGCACACCCATACGTTTCCCTGCCACCACACCGCCCCGCTGCCCTGCTCCCACACCGCCACATTCCCACACTGCCACACTCCTTCACCTGTCACCGCTACGATCTCCATTGCCCTCGTCGCATCGCTTTTCCTTGATCTCACCGCTTTGCTTTCTCACCATCTCTCCTCACCTCCTCCTGAGAACCAGGAGTGATCATCCAGGCCCTCCAGCTGTCCCCCAGCCTCAGAGGGGACCCTGATGATGACTCAGTTCGACCTAGGACATACTTCAGGTGGGTGGCAGAGTTTTTTTTTTCTTTTTTTTTCTCTTTTTTGAAGAGTGGGAGGATTTTAGGCTTCTTGATCATAAACCACATCTCTGTCCCCATTGAACCCATGTTTTATCGACCTCTCAGTACAGTAAATCACTATTCGATGCATTTTCACTTGATGTAACCCCATCGCACAGTGAGACATGGCCGTACTCGTATATTCTTTGATACCTGATGCTAGGAATCCGTTATTCAACTCATTTCCTTTGGTAAAGTCTTTGTCTTTCTGTTTAGTTAACGATTAGGCTGTAGGCTACATATTTAGGTTACTTTTTTCTGTCATGTTTTATTTACTCCCCTAAAAAAAAAAAAAAAATGATCACGTAGTCTATAGCAGGTGATTTATTTTTGTCACTGTATTTATTTAAACGTATAAGAGAAATCGATAGAAATGTGACAGACAAGACAGCATACAGTTAGCCTAACGTCATATTCTGTTTGGCGTATTTTGCGTTATGTTAGTACACAGCTAGGTCAGTATATTTCACTCCTGGGCTATTGCAACACTGGCTACTCTCATTGACTTTATGGACTGAGGTAATGGTGTATTTGACATTTCGCCCTCCCTTTGTCCTTAACCTAATCCCTCCTATCACAGATTGACATGTAGGTTAGTCGTGCTTTTTATAGGATCCGGCAGATACAGTGAACAGTGTTCTAGATAACAAGTTGGGACAAAAACTTATGGAGCTCTGTTTGTCGTGGCCACCTTCACAGGATATGGTGTCAGATAGTATACTGAAAAGTACATAGATGGACTGACGTTCAGATCCTTGTTCCGTGCCCATTTGACCACTCTACTTCGGTGGCGTCTTTGTTTTATTCACGCTATATCCAAACGATTTTATTCAACTGAGAAGCACTCCTCACGATGAAGAGGTTAGTGGAGACTATAACTGACCCCTACGATAAATGTCATGACCATTATAAATAATACGACTTTTGGCAGAAAGGGTATTTTTTATTCCAGTTACTGTCATACTATTTCAGTTAGAATAAAAAAAGTCACCACAGGAAACAGGTTGCATATTGCGCCCATTAACGTTTTCACTAGGACTTAAGAAGTACGAGTATGGTCAGTAACCAGTTAACACCACCGGATCTTACTCATCCGAAGAGATGCATTGAAAACTGGAGGATTGTATCCCTTATTAACTTATTTGCCAGCAGGTGATCTCCTAGCATCATAAAATAATACATAAAAGAATGTGGTAAAGGCAGGTGTGGCGTTCATTCGTTCCTTTCGTTTCGTTTATAAGGCTCCAACATTCATCACCCTTGGTCACCTGATGGCTGCTTTCCATGCAGTTTGATCTCTAGCAGCCTCTCTATTTAGTTACCTTTCCTTTAGGTCACACTGACCTCGTACCAAGTCTGTTTCGGTCTACATCTCGCAGCTCCACCCTCAACTTTCATACCTCTTACCCTCCGCACGCATTTGTCATTCTCCATCCTCTCTATATGCCCAAACCATCTCAATAAACTCCGTCTCATCACATCACTAATACATTCAAGTCCCATCCTTCCTCTCAGTCATTCGCAGCCATAACCCTTCCCCAGGCTTGTCACTGAATGACACACAGCACTGCCCGAGCCTCACTACTGTGCAGCTTTAAACCCATAACACATGCTGCCAACAAGGACCCCTTAGCACAGAAGAAGAGCCCTCTCCATGTCAGGAGAAGCAACAGCTCCCTCAACTTCTTTCATGCACTCGTTACCCTTGCTACTGAGATATTCCAGCCGCACCTACAGTACATATCATGTTCTTCAAGTGACAGAATTCCTCCATACATTCAAGAGACTCTGCAGCAAGATTGAGCCCTTCTCGCCTCACTGTTTCTGTAAAGGTTGCGGATCTGGATTCGTGGAGATATTGTGAGGAATACATAGGATCCGGTTCTGCCCCAGAATTTAATCAATTGTTCTTTGACCCATGGCCCACCCTTCCACTTTTTTTTTAATTCATTGAGAACCTTTGGGGATATTGTGCAGGGTACTCCAGATCCGGATCCGTCCCCAAATTTATTCTTTCCCGGCTCATGACCCAGCTTTCCACAATATTTCATTGAAATTCATTGAACTTTGGAGGTATTGTGCGGGATACTCCAGATCCGGATCCGGATCCATCCCAAAAAGTAATCATTTTTTTTCTTGGCCCATAGCCAGCCCTGCCGCAAAATTTCATTGAAATTCATGAAGAACTTTTGGAAATAGGCCTATCGAGTGGACAAACAAACAGACGAACATAGGTCAACATATAACCACCTCCAACTTCGTTGCGGAGGTATATAACGACGACTTGAGAGAGCAGTTCGGTTCCTGCTGATGAAAACAAACCGACTATAATAGAAAGGGAAACAAAAATTATAACAAGGTCAAAAGTAGTCACAGAGCTCAGCGACGCAGCACCAGACATTATACTTTGATCCGTGCCCTTGACCTTTAATTAATATGTAGCAAAATTGCATCACCTCCTACCTGCATTCACTGAGTAAGTGCCAAGTTTGATGCAGATCGGATCAGGATTTCATAAGATATCGTCACGCTCACAACACTGATCTTGAACTGTGACCTTGTGCTTTGATGTAGCTGACCGAATTCTGATCACTTCCCAGATCCACATCTCAGGTCAGTTCATTTGGTTCCTCGATAATGTCTTCCACCATACAAAGCATTCCATCATTTTTTTTTTTTTTTTTAGAGCGACCGGCCCCCCTCACCAAATTAAAAATTCTCAAAAGTAGTGAAAAGCGATAGATATGTTCTTGATATCTTAGTACAAATTGTACAATGGACTTTCATCACCAATGCGATATTTAGGAATCATGATCTCCCCCAGTGATCGTTGGGGGGTTAACTCCCTCCCTGAAAAAAAAAATATATATATATATATATATATATATATATATTTTTCTGGGAGGGAGTTAACCCCCAAATATATATATATATATATATATATATATATATATATATATATATATATATATATATATATATATATATACATATATACATATAAAGATAAACACCAACGTAATCAGGAACATCTTTAATAAATTGGTGACGTTTCGACAACTCGTTTGTCATTTTCAAACCTATAGAAAACACAATAAAATCAAAGTAAACACTATGTCTATGATAAAAATACGAAAACTAAAGTAAAAAAACCAAAGTAAAACACAATGTCTAATAAAATACCAGTGAAGAATTATTATGATAAGATGAGGAAATGAATTATACATAGCTAACGTTGGTGGGATGCTACTAAGTACAAGGAAAATTTAAACAGAAATACATGTAATAAGACAATACATAAGTCAAACCTTAAAAACAGAGAAGGGGCGTGGAGCAGTCGTGTGTGCCCAGTGTGGGCTGTAGGTGGTGAGTGAGGAGTGATTCAGCCAGGAGGCGTGTTACCTCGTCACGACAAGCGTGGACAACAGAAAAATCAGATTCGCTTATGGGATGGCCTAAGGCTTCACAGGAATTTCGGATGGCAGAGAAAGGTGGCTTAGCCATAGGTAGACCGGTTCTATATGACCGTCCCCGATGTTCTGCAATTCTTACTCGTAATTGCCTCTTTGTCTGTCCAATATAAGACGCATTACAGCGACTACAGTTATAATTATAGACAACAGAGGATTGCAGAGCGTCAGGGATTCGATCTTTATGTTTGAACCATTGTCCAATGGTGTTGCTGGGTTTGAAAATTGTTCTAAGACATACTTGAGGGTAAAATTCCCTAACTAAACGCGATATATTATTACGTATGGAAAAACTTTTTGGACCTAAAAATGGCAAGATACAATATACAGGTGATTTGTTTGCTGTGAGTTTAGGAGTAGGTGGGTTACGGATCTTATTTAGTTGTCTTCCCATATGGGTTTGTGTGAAAGACATTGGGAAACCATTAGAGAACAATGTTTTCGTAAGAAAACTCAATTCCGAGTGTAAAGCAGAATAGGATGAACAAATATTATAAGCTCTGGTCAGCAGGGTCGACACCAAATTGCGTTTAAACTGAATTGGGATTGCTGAGTTGAATTTCATGGTTAATCCTGTGAAAGTGGGTTTGCGGTATACTGAAGTGATGAAGGAATTAGTAGTTTTTTGGACTAGTATATCAAGAAAGGGAAGTTTGTTGTTTTCTTCAATATCAGAAGTGAAATGAATGTTAGCATGCCTCGAGTTTAAATAATTTAGAAAAAGAGGGATGTGGTCTGGAGAACTAAACAATAAAAATGTATCGTCGATATATCTACGGTAGAGGAGAGGTTTGAAATGGGAGGGGCATTGCTGTAGCCAGTTTGTCTCATGGTAACACAAAAATGCGTTTGCTAAGCAGGGACCTAGGGGATTCCCCATCGCCACTCCATCAATTTGCTTATAAGATTTTCCGTTGAAAAGGAAAAGACAATCTTTAGAAGCGAGAGACAGTAATTTACGGAACTGGTTCATATTAAATCCATCTATTATTTTCTTGTGTTTAAATACTTGTTTGGTGCAAATGTCTATAGTTTCATAAAGAGGAATATTAGTGAACAGGGACTTTATATCGAAAGAAGCCATAGTACAGTGGTCAACATCGTAGTTACAAATCTCCTTAGCGAAAGTAAATGAATCTTTAACCGTATAGCAATTTTTAGTGATGGGGGTAATCATAGGTACAAGAAATTTAGATATGTTATAGCTAACAGTCCCAATGGCAGAGAGAATGGGTCTAACTGGACAGTTCTGTTTATGTACTTTAGGGAGCCCATACATGACTCCTGGTGTAGAGCCAGATACGTATAATTTTGAGTACACTTCATTACTAATTACTCCATCAGACTTCAGCTTCCTTAGGAAATTGTTTACTTGATCTTCACGTTTCAGGGTCAAAGAAAATTCATCATCATTTACGATTTTGAACTTTGAACCATCATTAAGAATTTCAGACATTTTACACAGATAATCAGTCCTGTCCAGAATTACGACACCATTTCCTTTGTCTGGTTTAGTTATGATAATAGAATCATCATCTTTTAAACTTTTCAACACATTAATTTGCTCTCGTGTGACATTACTGCAAGAATAATTTGAAGAATAAAAACTAGTAAAAGCTATGTGCTTCAAGCTATTCTTTAAAAAATCATAAGTTCTACCACTACCTTGATAAAAAGAATGAGCAGACAAGTTCTTAAAAAATCGTTCAAATCCAAGAAAATGCGGGAGGAACCTGGGCTTTGGGGTGTGAATGGCATACTTTAAACCCTTACACAAAATGGATTTTTCTGCACTAGTCAGCTGTCTACTAGAATAATTAAAAATCACTTTATCATGGGGTACACTATCGGGGTTAACAAATCCTAATGTGCGTAATTTACGTTGCTGAGTGAATTTAACACGAGATATAGAGTTCCCATTAGTTCTCTCTATAAGATTAGTCAAATGGGTAAAGTCAAAAAATGATACAGATTTTTTCAGTGAAGATAATGAACATGTTAATTTGTTTTTATGAACCCTAAGTAGACGTTGTTTACTTACGAGGTGAAGAGTAAACAACGTCTACTTAGGGTTCATAAAAACAAATTAACATGTTCATTATCTTCACTGAAAAAATCTGTATCATTTTTTGACTTTACCCATTTGACTAATCTTATAGAGAGAACTAATGGGAACTCTACATCTCGTGTTAAATTCACTCAGCAACGTAAATTACGCACATTAGGATTTGTTAACCCCGATAGTGTACCCCATGATAAAGTGATTTTTAATTATTCTAGTAGACAGCTGACTAGTGCAGAAAAATCCATTTTGTGTAAGGGTTTAAAGTATGCCATTCACACCCCAAAGCCCAGGTTCCTCCCGCATTTTCTTGGATTTGAACGATTTTTTAAGAACTTGTCTGCTCATTCTTTTTATCAAGGTAGTGGTAGAACTTATGATTTTTTAAAGAATAGCTTGAAGCACATAGCTTTTACTAGTTTTTATTCTTCAAATTATTCTTGCAGTAATGTCACACGAGAGCAAATTAATGTGTTGAAAAGTTTAAAAGATGATGATTCTATTATCATAACTAAACCAGACAAAGGAAATGGTGTCGTAATTCTGGACAGGACTGATTATCTGTGTAAAATGTCTGAAATTCTTAATGATGGTTCAAAGTTCAAAATCGTAAATGATGATGAATTTTCTTTGACCCTGAAACGTGAAGATCAAGTAAACAATTTCCTAAGGAAGCTGAAGTCTGATGGAGTAATTAGTAATGAAGTGTACTCAAAATTATACGTATCTGGCTCTACACCAGGAGTCATGTATGGGCTCCCTAAAGTACATAAACAGAACTGTCCAGTTAGACCCATTCTCTCTGCCATTGGGACTGTTAGCTATAACATATCTAAATTTCTTGTACCTATGATTACCCCCATCACTAAAAATTGCTATACGGTTAAAGATTCATTTACTTTCGCTAAGGAGATTTGTAACTACGATGTTGACCACTGTACTATGGCTTCTTTCGATATAAAGTCCCTGTTCACTAATATTCCTCTTTATGAAACTATAGACATTTGCACCAAACAAGTATTTAAACACAAGAAAATAATAGATGGATTTAATATGAACCAGTTCCGTAAATTACTGTCTCTCGCTTCTAAAGATTGTCTTTTCCTTTTCAACGGAAAATCTTATAAAGCAAATTGATGGAGTGGCGATGGGGAATCCCCTAGGTCCCTGCTTAGCAAACGCATTTTTGTGTTACCATGAGACAAACTGGCTACAGCAATGCCCCTCCCATTTCAAACCTCTCCTCTACCGTAGATATATCGACGATACATTTTTATTGTTTAGTTCTCCAGACCACATCCCTCTTTTTCTAAATTATTTAAACTCGAGGCATGCTAACATTCATTTCACTTCTGATATTGAAGAAAACAACAAACTTCCCTTTCTTGATATACTAGTCCAAAAAACTACTAATTCCTTCATCACTTCAGTATACCGCAAACCCACTTTCACAGGATTAACCATGAAATTCAACTCAGCAATCCCAATTCAGTTTAAACGCAATTTGGTGTCGACCCTGCTGACCAGAGCTTATAATATTTGTTCATCCTATTCTGCTTTACACTCGGAATTGAGTTTTCTTACGAAAACATTGTTCTCTAATGGTTTCCCAATGTCTTTCACACAAACCCATATGGGAAGACAACTAAATAAGATCCGTAACCCACCTACTCCTAAACTCACAGCAAACAAATCACCTGTATATTGTATCTTGCCATTTTTAGGTCCAAAAGTTTTCCATACGTAATAATATATCGCGTTTAGTTAGGGAATTTTACCCTCAAGTATGTCTTAGAACAATTTTCAAACCCAGCAACACCATTGGACAATGGTTCAAACATAAAGATCGAATCCCTGACGCTCTGCAATCCTCTGTTGTCTATAATTATAACTGTAGTCGCTGTAATGCGTCTTATATTGGACAGACAAAGAGGCAATTACGAGTAAGAATTGCAGAACATCGGGGACGGTCATATAGAACCGGTCTACCTATGGCTAAGCCACCTTTCTCTGCCATCCGAAATTCCTGTGAAGCCTTAGGCCATCCCATAAGCGAATCTGATTTTTCTGTTGTCCACGCTTGTCGTGACGAGGTAACACGCCTCCTGGCTGAATCACTCCTCACTCACCACCTACAGCCCACACTGGGCACACACGACTGCTCCACGCCCCTTCTCTGTTTTTAAGGTTTGACTTATGTATTGTCTTATTACATGTATTTCTGTTTAAATTTTCCTTGTACTTAGTAGCATCCCACCAACGTTAGCTATGTATAATTCATTTCCTCATCTTATCATAATAATTCTTCACTGGTATTTTATTAGACATTGTGTTTTACTTTGGTTTTTTTACTTTAGTTTTCGTATTTTTATCATAGACATAGTGTTTACTTTGATTTTATTGTGTTTTCTATAGGTTTGAAAATGACAAACGAGTTGCCGAAACGTCACCAATTTATTAAAGATGTTCCTGATTACGTTGGTGTTTATCTTCATATTGAGACTACGCTTCCCCCGTGGTGAATCTATTGCATCTGTATATATATATATATATATATATATATATATATATATATATATATATATATATATATATATTGTTACATAGCCTCTGATTTCATCATCCTTTATGTAATTTTAACGCACAGTATGCTGCATGTTTGATCACGAGCGTGTTCTGCCTCAGTTCCCCCCTTCTACCGTTATAGTAGAGTAAGTCGTCATTTCTGGAGTTCAGAGCAGGATTGTCAACTCTTTGTCCCCATGGCTTCATTTGCGCGTACTTCTTACAAGTTGTAACATGCTCTGCCGGCCCCTATATAATGAGCTCAGTCTCTGCATCATTGCCACTTAGATCTACTCCTCATTTTGTTCACATCTCTGTCCTCCCCTGTACTGTTATTGTTGTGAGTGCTCAGGAAGTCTCCAACCATCTAGCAGCTGTGTAATTTGAGTATAAGTGTTATTGCATTTTGTTCTTGTACTGAATAGCATAAGTTGTTAATTTGTAGGCCTAGTGAGGTTTTTGTAATTCAGGTAGGGTTCTTTATGTCAGTCATCAATAATAATATATTGTATCTGTAATAATTTATCTTGCATTAACTGAGCATTACCCAGTGTATTTTCATTTTATCAGGGCTGACTTAGATAAATTTACTCTTGCTAATTTCGTGTTAATAGAGGCAATTGCAGTTAACCATATATTTAACCTGTTTTTTGCCATTACATTATCCTTATGAGTCCTGAATATTTTGTTGTTAGTTTGTGCATTAAACTTTAACTTGTAATTTTACCTCTTTTGTTTTGAACCTGGAACTTTACGGGACAGTAGTGATTTTTAGTATTCTCACTTAAAAGTGTACATTATCTTTTGCTGTTCCGTAACTATCTATCTATCTATCTATCTATCTATAGCCCGACGCCCTAATCCCGCAAAGGGTGGCCGCAGACAAAACGCCTCCAAGTCACTCTGTCACCCACCATTTGACTCCCCTCCCCCCAACTCACCCCCCCCTCCCTCATATACCTCTCAACTCCATCCATCCACCTCATCCTCGGTCTACCCCTCCCTCTCCCTCCCTCCACCTTACCTACATACACCCTCTTAGTCAGTCTTTCATTCTCCATTCTCTCCACATGTCCAAACCACCTCAGTGTACTTCTCCTAATCTTTTCAACCACATCCACATCTACCCCACAACGTTCCGTAACAATATATATATATATATATATATATATATATATATATATATATATATATATATAAAATAGGAGAAACATTTGAGTAAAACTTCCCAGGTGAAATAGTCTTGGTTACTCGAAGGTCTTCCACCATAATTATACAGTTTTCCAACCATTATTTTTAGGAAGGTCAGCACGACTCCCCCTCATCGAATTTAACATTCTCAAAAATGATGAAAGGAGGGCAGATATGGCTTTGATAGCTTAGTGCATGTTGTACAGTGAGCTGTCATCAGTCGTGACACTCGGGAGACTGAAGCCCCGCCCCCACCCAGTGATTCTCGAGGGGATTGTGAGCAGGGGGATTTCAAAGAAATTGGTATACATATCGCGGGATTGGCTATGCAGTTTCCATGTTTTCTCCGAATGCACAGGTAGAAACTTCACATCATCATCATCATTATTATTATTATTATTATTATTATTATTATTATTATTATTATCATTAATATTATTATTATTTTTATTATCTCAGACGATATCCAGACGATTTTATATCGCTTAAGAGACCCCCTAATAGTGGAGTCTGTAACCAACCCTTCCAGACCGAAGAACGTCCCTTGACTAGAATAAAATCATCTGAAGGCATCAAGAATAGTATGAAGAAAAAAATTGTTTTAAGGAGTGGACAAAATAATAAGGAACAACTCGACGCAGTCATTAAGGAAGCTCCGGGAATCCGCTTGTTTATCCAGCCACCCCTTGACCTCCCTCTGATGGCTTCACTCTTCTCTCTGACTTCTCGGGTGGGTGGAACGAGATTAATGAAGCCATGATGGAAGAAGAGAGGAAGAGAGAGGCTTCAGAAGGAGTGAAAGAAAAGGAGGGATTTAATTAGGAGTGGGTGAGAAAGGATGACATTTCGGTAAAAGAGGGATGTTTCAGTAAACGTAGAGGAACAGATGAATGTGTCAGTAAAGGAGGGAGGCTTTAGTCAGGGTAAATTTCAAGAGGTAAACTTCAGAAAGAGAAGTAGTATTCAAGAACTATGGGGACAAAAGGAAACGAAAGGAATCCGCATCTTTTCCCGGGACAAAAGGAAACGAAAGGAATCCGCATCTTTTCCCGGGACAAAAGGAAACGAAAGGAATCCGCATCTTTTCCCGGCAACCCACTGACTTCTTTTTGCTGACTTACTCCTCCCTCAGGTTCTCAGATGGATGGAGCAAAGATTACTGAATGTAGGTGGAATAAAAGAGAGGCTTTAGGAAGAGAGGGAGGCTTCAATTACTTAAGGAGATGGAGAAAGCTCAGCAATGATGAAGGAAGAGAGGGACTGGGGGAAGAGATGGAGGCTTCAGTGAGAGTAGAGGAATCAAAGATATCAATAATGTAGGTTTCACTAATGATGATGTAATAGTTGCATCCCTGGATATTGGGTGAAAAACGCCACAGACCCAAAGGCCTAAGTTGAGGAGATGAGCACAACGGCTAAGCATCTCATGGTGTCGTCCCCTACCATTAGCTTTACCTTTACTAAGGATGGAGGAGAAGAGGGAAGTTTTCGTAACAGTTTGGAATGAAGGGTAACCTTCAGGAAATTATGAAACTGAATAAGAAGCGGTGTCAAGGCACAGTAAACCCTTCCCCAAGAGTCATTTTAATGCTGACGTATAAGCAAACTGGATGTTTAGTCAAAGACGTCACATATCAAAATAGGAATTAATCGGGTTAAAATTGACGATTTTTTGCACATTTGAAATTTTAGGCCCAACCCACCTAACCTTGACCCCCCCTATGCAAACTGCTCCTGATGTAATGTGGCATGTTTTTGGATGCAGATTTGAAAGATTCACCTTTAGGTTTTGGTTTCATGTAGATATGACGCATTTGAAAGGAATTTTGGCAAAAAAAAAAAAACTTTTTTAAAACTTTCTTTCGGCCAACAGCCTGGGCCTTTGCTCAATTTGGACCAAAATTTAATCTGGTGATCAGAAGGTCGTAACCCATCATCCCTGTAATTTTAGTCATAATCGCACCAGTGGTTTTCGCGTAAAGTTGTTAAAAGACAGACAGACAAACAGACAAACCGACTGAAAACAATACTCGTCCCCGAGCCCCTCCGGGGCGGGGACGGTAATAAAGCCGAGGGAATTGGTTTATCCCGCCACTCCTTTTACCTCTGTAGCTTTAACTCGTCTCACTCTCTACTGGGTGGAACAGAGGGTAGCGCAGCGGGGGATAGACTTCAGTTTAAGTTCAGGGAGAGCGAAAGAGGTTTGAGCAACAACTGAGGAAGACGAGAAGACCTCGGAAAGTTGAGGAAAATACATGCTTTAGTAAGGATGGAGAAAGAGAGAATGTTTCAGTACGGGTAGAGAATGAAGGGATTTAACAGGAAAGGGTGAGGGTGTCAAAGATAGCCTTGGTAAAAAAAAAAAAAAGAAAAAAAAGAAAAAGGAATGGAGACCTCAGATGTATAGTGTACTACAATCTAGTGAAGGTGGTGAAAAAGAATCTCGGAGGTATAGTGGAAGAGAAAGAAAGGATTCCCTAAAAGTAGAGGAAGAGATGGAGAGGCTTCATTAACAATGGGAAAAATTTCAGCCATATTTCCTGAACTTAAAATCACCGAAAAAAAAGTGCAGGTTTTAGCAATGGTGGAGACATCAGTAAAGGTGTGAGAAGTGGATGAAGCTTCCTGATCCTGAACTTACTGAACCGAGGGGAACTCTTCAATAAGGATGGAGGATGCGAGGAGCAGGTTTCAGTAAGGCTTGGGGAAACTGAGGGAGACTTCAGTCAGGATGGAGGGAGCGAAGAAAAGGCTTCAGTAAGTGTGGGGGGAGCGAGAAGGAAAATGCTAGAAGGGTGGAAGGAATCGACACTATTTTATCCAAAACCTAACTTCCATTCAGTAACACTGTAGGGGGTAATGAGGAAGTTTTAATATAAGTTGAGGGAACGTGGGGTGGCTTCAGTAAAGATGAAATGAATGAGGTAGGTTTCAGTAAAGTAGGAAGAAGCAAAGTGAAAGGAATCAGCTTAACCTACTGAAGCATAGGGCGCGCATCAATAAGGGTGGAAGAAGAGAGGTAAGCTTCAGTAAAGGTGAAGGAAGCTTGAGACAGAATATAGTGTAGATGGGGGAAGATATATACAGGCTACGTTAAAGGTGGAGGAAGCAAGTCAGATAGATTTCAGTGAAGGTGATGGATGAGAGAGGCAGGTTTCAGCAAAGATGAAAGAAGCAAGTGATAGATTTCAGTACATGTGGAGAAGGAGAGAGACAGGCTTCAGTAAAGACGGAAGGAGCGAGAGAAAGGTTTCAGTAAAAGTGGAGGAAGAGAAAGGCAGCTTTCAGTAAAGGAGAGGCTGAATTCAGTAAAGGTGGAAGCAGAGAGAAGCAGGCTTCAGTAATGGAAGAAGAAACGAGAGAGATGTTTCAGTATAGTGAAGGAAGAGGGAGTCAGGCTTCAGTATAGGCAGAAAAGAGAGAGAGAGAGAGAGAGAGAGAGAGAGAGAGAGAGAGAGAGAGAGAGAGAGAGAGATTCAATAAATGTGAAGGAAGAGAGAGGCAGGTTTCACTAATGGAGAACCAAATTTCAGTAAAGGTGTAGGCAGAGACCGGCAGGCTTGGGCAAAGATGGAAGAAGCGAGAGAGAAATTCCAATAAATGTGAAGGATGAGAGATGAAGACTTCAGTAAAGGCAGAAGAAGGGTGGGTCACTGGATTGTGGCCCGAGTCAAGAAGGTGCAGTGACTCGTATCAAATGTGTGGGTGTTCCCTGCTCCACGGACGCTGCCTGCATGAGGGAGCAAGTTCTGCTCTGAGGAACACAACGTTAATTACCGCATGAGAGAGAGGGAGAAGGATGGGGTGGCTGATTTCCCGTTCTGCGTACCAGTTTTGCACAATTTATCAAGGAAAATCTAGGTTGTTATTATTTATTTTTTTGTTTGTATCAGGTTAGGTTAGTTTGTTTGTTATTTAAGTAAATTTGTTAGTTTAGTGTTTTCTTAATATCAGGTTAGGATAGTTTGTTAGTTTAGGTTAGGTTTAGTTTGTTTTGTTAGTATCAGGTTAGTTTAATTTGTTGCCGTAATCAGTTAGGTTAATGTGTTAGTTTAGGTTTGTTTTATTAGTGTCAGTTTAGGTCAGTTTGTTATTCAGTATGGTCAGTATGTTAGTTTAAGTTTGGTCCGGATAGATTTAGGCAGGTAAGAGTACAATAGATAGATATAAAAAAAAGTGATCATCCTGGAGAAATCAAACTTAGCACGTAAGGGAGAAATATATACATAACGGAAATCTGCGGGCGGGTGATCTCCGGCCTTCATTAACCCATTAAACCAGTGGGATGTTTTGTTCCTTTCATTCTTGCCATCTCCTGAAATTCAGTTCAGGATAGATTTCACAGTCTTGAGGGATTAGATACAGCTCTCTTTAACCCTTTGGCGTTGGATTGCATGTTATTATTATTATTATTATTATTATTTTTATTATTATTATTATTATTATTATTACTGTTATTATTATTATTATTATTATTATTATTATTATTATTATTAATTATTATTATCCCCACCATTATTCCATATGGTGGGAATATAGGAATCACCCCTGTCCGTCCGTTGTTCCGTCTTTCCGTTCAGGCCTGTATCTCGGAAACTACCAGGTGAATCGGCTACATATCACACAGGAAGATAGGGTATGTGTCGTAGTTGATGCCCGTATATGTAAAATTTCCATATTGTCTGCACTTTACGAGCTATGATCGTATAAGGAAAAATCTGTCTTGATAAGTCGGTTGTGTCTGCTGGAGATTTCAGTCCGACCCACACAAGGAATCTGAAGATGAAACTTGGCGAACCGATTCCTGAGAGTTTATTATTTTTGTCACTGTCTCCATTAGTGTATGAGTCCTAGTTTATGTCCTTGTACATGAAATTGCCATACATATTAGTGCATCCATCCATCAATCATCCAATCCTACGTTGCCCCATGAGGAGCGTAGGAGCCCAGGGCTTGGCAAGTAGGTCCTGACATTTAAGATGAGAGTGACCAGCCTCGCTCATCCCTGAGTGGCATTACGTGAGGAGTAACCCCAAACGCCCCTTGGATATAAACCTTCACTGGCTCAATCCGATTGCAGCGCCATAATTACCCACTAAACCACCAGGCACCATAATTTGGGTATAAGGTTACCACCCAGCGTAGTAAATGGTTTCCTGGTGTACAGGCAACCATTCAGCTCGTCCCTCAGTGTTGAGTCACCCACAGGCAGAAGGAAGAGGAAAGAATGAAGGACAGAAAGACAAAAGAGGGAGTGTAAAGACACTCGTAGGCAGAAGGACGTGGAAAGAATGAAGTAAAGAAAGACAGAAGAGGAAGGAAGGAAAGGAGGGAGGAGAGGATAGGCCAGACACCAGAAAGCAACACTACACTGAGTGAATGGAGGGAGGAGAGGAAAGGGCAGACACCCGAGAGCAGCACTTATTAGTGCATATCTATATATTTTTTTACCACATGGTGGGGATACTTTTTTGATAAAGGATTATTATTATTATTATTATTTTATTATTATTATTATTATTATTATTATTTTTATAGGATGAGATGGAGGGATGGATTGGAGAGGTATATGAGAGAGGGGGATGTGAGCTGGGAGCAGGGCAATGAAATGGCGGAGGACAGAGTGACATGGAGGTGATTTGTTTGTCGCCACCTCTTACGGGATTAAGGTGTCAGGCAATAAATAGATAGATAGATTATTATTATTATTATTATTATTGTTATTATTATTATTATTATTATTATTATATTGGATGACGCCAGATGATTTTGCAGTGCTCATTCCTTTTAGTCCAGTGATGTATATTATTTTAGTTTATTCTTTGCTCTCTCCAGCTGATTCTGTTCAGATCAGGAACTACTGTTCGAAGTGAGTGGTCTTAGAGGAAATAAACTATGGAATCATCTGCTGATATACACGGCTTCACCGAATATACTGAATAATGTGGCACAAAAATAACATCTCACCATGAACTAGGCTATGTGGCAGGGAGGTGAGATTATTTGCCACAATCACCTCAATCAAACATTAGTTCTACTGGTAATGATTTCTCAGGCGTTCCTTTTGGATCATCGTGTACTAAAGATCCAACCACACTGCCTCCTGCGTTTACGGGCTTTGTGCCACCGAAAGTGAGTACGCACTGTCGGCAGATCAGAGACAGCGACATTAAACAGCCAAAATCAATGAAGATCTACACATACAGTGTAAGAAGCCTTGCAGATTCCAAACTTGGTACCTTAATGATTGAATTAGAACATTCGTTGGGATATTGTAGGTCTGAGTGAGATCCATAGAAAAGAAAAAAAAATGAGCTCCAAGATAGCAACCACCTATTTTACCACAGAAGAAGACAGAATGAAAGAGTTAGTGGTGTAGGATTTCTGATTAACAGAAATCTAGTAGACAACATTGTTAAATTCAGCAGTGTATCTGACAGAGTAGCATGGATTGTAATTAGTGTAGACAACGGGATTCACCATAAAAGTAATACAGGTATATGCACCGACTTCTCGAAGCTCAGATGAAGAAATAGAAACATTCTATGATGACATCTCCCAGATTTTTGAAGAAAAAAAAAAAAACATATACTTACGGGAGACTTCAATGCAAAAGTTGGCAAATCGCAAAATGGAGAAGCATACAGAGACAACTCGGAGTGGGAGAAAGGAATGACAAGAGGTGAAATGGTGGTAAATTTTGTTGAAATGTATGACATGAGAATAATGAACACGTTCTTTTTCAAAAGAACAGGGAGAAAATAGGCCTGGAGAAGTCCAAATGGTAAACCAGAGAATGAAATTGACCTCATCAAGGCAGATAACAATAATACGATCATAAATATCACATTTAACAACAAAGTAAATATAGGAAGTGACCATGAAATGGTGGGTTGCACAACCTCATTCAGTTATAGATGTGAAAGAAAGAAGCTACCGGTAATTTAAAATAAATTGATATGCCCAATAAAGTTAAGCGAAAGCAAAGAAGCTTTTCAATAGGAAAAACGGTAACAAACAGATTTCAGGCTCTAAGTTGTGCTGAGTGTGATATTGATGAATTGAATGATAGAGTAATGAAAGTGGTAAAAGAATCAGTGGAAGCAATAAGGAAAGCTATGCAACCAAATCCAACAAGTAATCATAAATGACCCTCGAGCTCATGAAACGAAGAAAAATGGAAGTAAACACAAAGAAAGATGAAATAGAAAGAGTGGGATTAAGTAAGCTTATCAACAGGAGACAGAGAGATGAAAAACGACAAAGAAACATGGATCAGCTCAAAGAAACCATCAAAAAAAGAAAACCTCTGAAAGAGATTCGAAGTAAAATGGCACTAGAAAAGCAACAAATTTATCACTGACAGACAAAGACTGGGAAGTCATTAAATGAAGAGATCGGGTGGTGAGGAGTTGTAGAATTGTATAGTGAACTGTATGCATCAAAGACAATAGTACCAATAGGTAATTCCTCGGCTGACACAAGTAAAATACCTGAGGTAACTGCAGACGAAGTAAACGTTTCTCTTAAAAGTGTGAAAAGAGGGAAGACCCTAAGAGAAGATGGAGTAGTAGTAGATTTACTGTCGGGTGCAGGGGTAGAAGTACCAAACAGTCTCGCCCACTTATTTACTAACTGTATAATTATAAGAAGAAAATTCCCAAAACATGCTGTAGTGCAAGTTATATTGCTCTAGAAAAAAAAAAAAAAAAGATTCAAAAGATCTTAGTAACTATCCACTCAGTAGCTCATTACCAGCTATTTACAAGATTTCACTAAAGTCCTTACGAACAGAACAACAACAAATTTGGAAACAACCAACCTTGTGAGCAATGAGGATTCCGAAGCGGGTATTCAACTGTTGATCTTCCACACACAATAAATCAGCTAATTGAGAAGACTACAGAATATAACAAACCACTGTGCTGTGGTTTCGTTGATTACGAAAAGGTCAGTGGAGCAATGAACAGTTATAAATTCATTGCGGGAACAAGGAGTAAATGAGAACATTGTATAACTGCTCGGAAACTTAAATAAAGAGGGAACTGCCACAGATTTCATGAAGGCTCCGAAAAAATTAAGATTTAGAAGGGCGTGCATCAGGGTGACAGAGTTTCGCCAAATTATGTACAGCATGCCCAGAAAGTATTTCCAGAAAGCTAAAATGAGAACAAAGGAATAACTAGAGGGGCACTCAGTGGAGCGCATCTCTCCGATAAGGGCAACGTAATCTTCAAACCACTCTTCATAATGGCTTATCTACCCACCAGATTTGGTCCAGATCTCTCTCTTAGTTTTTGAGTAATCCTGCTAACAGACAAACAAATAAACAAACAAACAGGGGTGAAAACATACTTTCCTTGTCGGAGAGAAACATAGATGGAGAAGACCAAAACCATTTAAGATTTGCAGATGCCATTGTCCTAATCTCCCCGCTGAGGGGGGTCACCTTGACGTGGTGGCGGGGCTTGAAGCGTGGCTGACAGTGCCACCTACTTTGGAGGCATGCCTACCTTTGTAGGGTTCGGCATTTGTCAGTGTCGTGGACCAAGCATCCTCTACATCACTGATGGAGGGGGCCTGCTGGTGATGCTAGTCCCTGCTGACTTGCCATCTAGGGCGGGACTGTTGCCTCCCCACGTGTTTGCCGTGCGTGGCGTCCCGTAATGCTGGGAGACGGGAGTCCTGGAGGTTGAGCGATGCTGCACGGTGCACCCTGCAGCTAGCAATACACCTCTTTGGTCCCTTATTCTGGCTAGATGGGCGGCCTGGTTGGGCCCGACCAGGTCAATCAGCTGGTCATGCGTTGGCTAGGGTCAAGTGGGCACTGGGGGGCCTGGTGGCTCCTGTCGTCCTGGAGTCACCCTTGTCCAGGCCCCCAGGTGGTTACCTGCGTATACTCTCCCACTACCTCTGGGGTTGCCAGTGGTGTTGTCCCTGGCATACGACCTCCCCTTGTTGGGCTCCATGGTGGGTGGAGGGGTGGGGGAATGAAGTTTTTATTTTATCACATGGCACAGTTAAATAAAACTGTTGACGACGATGGATCTGTCCCCGACCATTTCTCAGACTCTGCACCCCTTATTGCCACTCTGGAGCCTTTTCAGGCCCCTGGGGACTTCTGTCCTCTGCCCCAGCGTTCAACTGGGACTGGGAGGAGGTCTCGTAGGGTTGCTTGGACTCCAAGGTTTGGCCCAGAGGAAGCAGTAAAAGAAACAAGAAGTATCTAGTGCTGAAATCCTCTGCAGGTGGCTCAGTGCTGGATATGGACATATTTAATCTGTACCGTGCCATTGTGTCTGCCTGTGGCCGTGAACCAGTGATATCCACCCAAGGGGATGGTAGCCTCCTAATTGAGGTTTCCTCCTCACGTCTCCAGACTCTTACCTCCGTTTCCGGTCATAGTGTATCCTGTACACCTCACAGCACTTTTAACCAGTGTAAGGGGGTCATTTACTCCCGGGACCTCCTCCGATACCCTGAATCACAGTTACTAGAAGAACTACGGTCTTATGGTGTTGTAAAGGTTGACCAGGTACAGAAGAAGATCGATGGTGTTCTGACCCCAACTCCGACGCTGTTTCTGATTTTTGAACGCTTGACTTTGCCTGCTTCCGTGAAACTTGCTTGGCTCTCTCTGTCTGTGAAGCCTTATGTTCCGAACCCAAGGCGGTGTTTCCACTGTTGGGGGTATGGACAAGTAAGCAAATTTTGTCGGCGTGCACTGGCTGGTCTTCCTGGTGTCTGTATCTCCTGTGGTGAATCGAGTCATATCGATGATTGTCCAGGACCCCTTAAATGCTATCACTGTGGGGGTCCTCATGCTGTATCCTCAAAAAACTGTCCTCGCTACTGCCTTGAAAAGGAGGTTCTGAGCATTCGCACACGTGAGAAGGTTTCTTTTCCAGAAGCAAAGAGGAGGGCCCAGACTCTCTTCCTTCAGCCTGGAGTTACTTATGCTTCCGCCCTTTCAGGGGCACTTGTATGTCGTACTGTGACCCAGAAGTTGCCACGACCCTTTACAGTGACCACTTTCCCAACTACTGATTTGATGGATATTACCCCTGAAATTACTAGTATATGTGAGAATGTTTCATGCCCACCCATTGCTCCAACTGTTCCTACCTCCACTTCAGAAGCTGACGGTTTGCGCACGTCTGTGGTGGTGGCGGATGCACACGTTGAGGTAACTCATCCTGCCTTGTCCAGTATTCACAAGGCTCCTTCTGTACCCAGCAAACGTCACCGTAACTCGTCAGAGTCCTCAGAGCCTGACAACCGGCCATCCAAGGTCTCTGTTGTCGAACCTTGTATTGCCCTCTCTCTTGTTCCCTCTGCCTCAGAGGATGAGGGGTCTAGCCAGGTGGAAGATGCAGCTGGTGGTTCACCTGTGGTCAAGTCCTCGCCTGGAGATGGTGTTGGAGAAACCGTTGGTGCTTTAGTTCTGAAAAGTACAAAGTCATCCTCACAGGGTTCGAATCCCGTTGACACTCTTTCCACTTCTGGGGCTTCTAACAGAGGCACTGGCCATCCCATATCACCCAAGACGGCCTCCAAGCCACTTTCCAAGCCGTATGTTACTCCACCTCAGAGGAAGAGTGTTGGAAAATTTTCCTCTTCCTCGTCCTCACGTTTGTCCACGGATGCTCGACATAGGGTGCGGGTTCCTGATGCTGGGCAGTCTCTTCCCAAGGGCCATCCAAAGCATCATTCCAAACCTGCTCGTATGTCAGGAGGTGTACAGTCCCGCACTTAATCATAATTTTCCCTTTCACTATGGGTTCTATCATCCAGTGGAATTGTCGAGGTTTACGTGCCAGCTATGAGGAACTGTGTCATCTAGTTTCTCAATTTACTCCTTTATGCATGTGTATCCAGGAGACCTTGGTTGGTGAGGCTGTTCCTCCCGGTCCTTCTGGCTACAATGCATTTTATTCTGATCCTGTGCCAAGCCAAGGTCGTCATGGAGGGACTGCTATCTTCCTCCGCCAGGATATTCCATATAGTCATCTGGATATTTCTGGTCCCCTGCAGGCAGTTGCTGTCCGGATGTTTTTACATCGGCAGTATACAGTTTGCAGTCTTTATCTTCCTCCCAGTGCTACTGTTGAAAGGGCAGATCTGGAATGCCTTATTCATGGCCTTCCTTCTCCTTTTCTATTACTAGGAGATATGAATGGACACCATCCACTATGGGGTAGCAGTGAGGCCAAGCCTCGGGGTATAATGCTGGCCTCTGTAGTGGAACATGAGGAGTTGGGCATTTTAAACTCCAATAAAATGACTTATTTCCATAGCCAGACAGGAACTTTTACTGCCATTGATTTGTTCTTATGTTCAGCTGATGCTGTTTTAGATTTTAACTGGGATGTGTTGCCAGACCTGTATGGCAGCGACCATTTTCCTTTACTCTTAACTGCTGGTGCAGGTGGACCTCAGCCACGTCTTCCTCGCTGGCTTCTGGATAAGGCTGACTGGCCACGTTTCAGGGAATTAAGTTCCATTTCCCTTTCTGTCAATGAATTTGGCTGTCTTACTGAGGCAGTGTCATATTTCAATAAAGTGTTGCACTCAGCAGCCCGATTATCTATTCCAAAAACGAAGGGTCAGTTTCGTAAACGTCCGGTTCCTTGGCGGAACTCTGAGTGCAGTTCCGCAGTGAGAGCCAAACAAGTTGCCTTCTCTCGACTTCGTCATCACCTTGGGGATCCTCAGTATATGATAGCGTATCGGAGGGCACGAGCTCATATGAGGCGGGTTTTAAAGGCGGCCAGGCGTTCATCCTGGAAGAGATATGTTTCCTCCATCAATTCAAGGACTTCCATCACCCAGGTGTGGAACCGGGTAAGGAAAATTTCAGGGAAATTTACTGTTCCATCTCCTCCCGTTTTATCTGCAGCAGGTGGAACTGTTACTGATCCTTTTGCTGTTGCAGAGTTGCTTGCTGAACAATTTGCCAGTGTGTCACAGAGGAATGCAGATACGCCTTAGGCTTGCCACCGTGGGCGCCTAGAGTCTCGTGGTCTCAGTTTTGCCTCTGCTGGGGGAGAGCCTTACAATGTTCCATTTTCAATTTCTGAACTCCAGACAGCTCTGTCGCAGTGCCATGATTCTTCTCCTGGTTATGATGATATTCCTTATGCCTTTCTACATCACCTGTCTGATGAGTCCCTTTTGTTTTTGCTTTCACTGAATAATAAGATCTAGTGTTCTGGGGAGTTTCCGGCTTGTTGGAATGTTGCTGTGGTTATCCCCATCCCCAAACCAGGTAAGGACCACCTACAGGCAACGAATTATCGGCCTATTTCTCTAACGTCATGTATATGTAAAGTTCTGGAAAAGATGGTCAATGTTAGGCTTGTGTGGTTTTTGGAGAGAGGTGAATTATTATCCCCTGCCCAGTATGGTTTTCGAAAAATGCGATCTACCTCTGATGGACTGCTGACCTTGGAATCTTCTGTTTGTGAGGCTTTCTCCACTAACCAACACCAGGTCACAGTTTTCTTTGATCTGGAGAAGGCATATGACACTGCTTGGCGTCATAGCATTTTACTTTCTCTTCATGAGTTTGGTCTTCGTGGGCGCTTGCCTATTTTTATCCAACTGTTTTTATCTAACCGTTTTTTAAGGGTCAGAGTGGGAGGAGTGCTTTCTAATGCCCATGAACTAGAAGATGGAGTACCACAAGGGAGTATCCTAAATGTTACTCTGTTTGCTGTAGCCGTTAACAGTGTAATCAGTGTACTTCTTGACGGTGTACGAGGATCATTATATGTCAATGACCTCTCAATATCCTTCACCGCATCTAGAATGTCTCTGATAGAGAGGAAGTTGCAGCTTGCCCTTAATAGAATTTCTGACTGGGCAGAGTCTCGCTGTTTCCGGTTTTCTTTAACAAAAACAGTGGCTATGCATTTTTGTCGTCTTCGTGGGGTTCACCCAGACCCAGACTTGTATCTCTATGGTAGGAGAATATCCTGTGTGGAAGAGACGCGGTTTCTGGGCCTTTTATTTGATAGACGACTAACCTGGGTTTCTCATATTCGCTCTGTTAAGGTGGCTTGTCTTAAAGCTTTGAGTCTTTTGAAGGTTTTAGCTCATACCTCTTGGGGTGCTGACCTTCAGACCCTGCTCCTCTTGCATAGGTCTCTTATTCTTCCTAAACTTGAATATGGATGTGAGGTTTACTCCTCTGCAACAGATGCCCATCTCCAGTTGTTAAATTCTGTGCATCATGCTGGTGTACGTCTGGTAACTGGGGCATTCAGATCATCCCCGATTACAAGTTTGTTAGTAGATGCTCGTGTACTCCCCTTGGATTTGCGATGCCAGTTGCTAATGATGAGGTGTTGGTATCGTCTTCACCGCATTCCAGACTCAATTTCTTGTGCCATCGTTTCCCAGGATTCCCTATCTTCTGCTTATGACACCCGTCCTAATCTCCCGAAGCCATTTGGTTACAGGGTCCAGTCTGTTATGCTAGCCCTCTCTGTCCCGAGACTGGCAATTTCTCCACATCGGATCCCTAGGGTGAGTTCTTGGCTACTCCCTCGTGTGACGTTTTGTAGGTTCGTTGTTGAAAAAAAGGACTCGCTTCCCTCTCAGGTGTCCCTCTCGCTCTTTTTAGAACATGCCTCTGTTCATGAGGGTTCTGTCCCCATCTAAACTGACGGGTCTAAGACTGATACTGGAGTAGGATTTGTTGTTGTTTTCCCCTCCTTTAGTAGGGGCGGTAGCCTTCCTGGCATTACTTCAGTGTATATGGCAGAGCTGACTGCAATTTTATATGCTCTTAAAATTATTTTTACTCTCCCCGAATCCGTTTTTGTGATTTATAGTGACTCACGTAGTGCTCTGTCTGCACTGGAGTCTTTTAATGCATCCCATCCATTGATTTTATCAATTTTAAAGTGGCTTTTTCTTCTTGGCCGTCGTGGCCGCCATGGGAACTTCTGTTGGGTTCCCGCACATGTAGATGTGGTGGGCAATGAGAGGGCAGATACTTTAGCTAAAGCTGCGTCTTCTCATCAGCCCCCAACCGACTACCCCCTTCCTGCTTCAGATGTAACATCTTACCTGCGGTAAGCAGTTGGTACGTGTTGGCAGAGACACTGGGATGTTGTTTCTCATAATAAACTGAAAGAAATCTTTCAGAGAGTGGTTGTGCCAAGAGCTCTTCCCTCCATGTCTCGGCGATTGAAGGTGGCTCTTGCTAGGCTTCGCATTGGGCATTCTCGGCTTACACATGGGTTCCTCATGGGTGGTGAGACTCAGCCATACTGTGATGACTGCCTTGTTCCCCTTACTGTCCGTCACTTGCTGGTCGAGTGTCTGAGTCCGGGGGACCTGGGTCAGAGATTCCTCCATAGGCAGAAGGGGGCACCTACTGTTTGTCCTCAATGCTCGGTGAAGCCTCTAGCGATTTTAGTGATGTTTTTAGTTTTCTTCAGGAGGCGGGTCTCCTTCCACTTTTATAAGTAATTGATATTTTATAAATTATGCTTTTATTATTTTCAGTGTTTTATTTCTACTAACAAATTTCAACTTTATTTTTGAATATGCATTTTTTTTTTTATTTAGCTGCACCTTTTACTTTGGTGTCCGGCAGCATATGACCCTGGCAGTTGCACCGCCAGTTTTTAATTATTTTCAATCAATCAATCAATCAATTGTCCTAATCTCAGAAACAGCAGAAATATTGCAAAGAAATGTTATATGACCTAAAAGAGAAAATCTCAAAACAGAACTAAAGATGAGCCGGAATATAATAAACGTTTAATCCAAATAACCAGTGAGTGTCTTCAGAATAAGTGAAGCAATTCTTGAGGAAGCCAAACAGCACAGTTACTTGGGGCAAATACTAAAACTAACGAAAGGCTGGATGGAAAGCTTTCGGTAAACATGGAGACATCATGAAAAGTAGCTGGCCATTATGTATGAAACGAAAAGTATATAACGAAATGAATAATTCCAGGTAGGACGTACGGTTGTGAGACCTGGAAACTGGCAAAATCGATGGAAAATCAACTAATCCGTTCACAATGAGCATGGGAAAGGTCAATGTTGGGGGGATCTTTAAGAGACAGAGAAAGGTCAATGTTGGGAATATCTTTAAGAGACAGGAAAAGATCAACTTAGGTGAGACAGCAGATTAAAGTCAAAGACATTATACAAGTAATAAAACAGAAACACAGCTGGGCAGGTTATGTAGCAAGAATATGATGTAACCGATGGAACAAAAAGCTGAGTGACTGGGTTCCAAGAGATTGAAAGCATAGCCAGACAGGAGGTAGAGGGATGAGATAGAGAAGTCTGCAGAGAGTGGCTCAGTCAAGGAATTCGTGGAGAAGGTTGGGGGAGGCCTTTCTTCAGCAGTGGACTTGCAATGGCTGATTATATATATATATATATATATATATATATATATATATATATATATATATATATATATATATATATATTTATATATAATATAATCTAATATATATATATATATATATATATATATATATATATATATATATATATATACTGTATATATATATATATATATATATATATATATATATATATATATATATATATATATATACTGTATATATATATATATATATATATATATATATATATATATATATATATATATATATATATATATATATATATATATATATATATATATATATATATATATATATATATATATATATATATATATATATATATATATATATATATATATAGTATAATATCGAAAGTAGATAAAATCGACTCTACTCTTTTCTTACCTAAATCTGGTCTAGGTTTAATTCCTGTCCTGCTTATTTCACGTAGGTAAATTGAGGGAAAAGATAATATTTCGGCTGTACATCCTTTCCTTAGCGCTACTTCGTGACCAGCATAATATTTTAGTGTTTGTTTCACTTTACAACTCAGTATTCAAGATTGAGATATGGCAATTTTAGGCCAGGTTAGAGTGACGGCAGTATAGATGTAGAAAGAACAAAGCCAAGTCATACGTCCTCGCGGTAAGGGGTAACGAGAATATTAAAACACTGATAGCCTAACCCCTTGAGTCATGTGATGTACTGTATATCTTAGCTTGTTCTTGTTATCTCCAAAGGTTTTATTTGCCCTACGATACACTTTGAGATTTGGAGAGGTTACAGTTTGAATCCTTTTTAATTTGAGCTTTAATAAGACACTTGCCAGTGTTCAGTGAAACATATCATTGTATGGTTAAGATTATAAGTATGCCATCGGTGTGGAGGGGTTTAAATACTATAGCCTGTTCCTTTTACTCGAACTTGGCATCAAATCCCCATCGCTGCATCTTGAGTATTGAGATGTAACAAGAGATTAATACTAGATTATTATGCTAGTTGTGAAGACTTGTTAGGGAAAGGATGTAGGACCATAGTATTATCTTATAATTTTACGGAGTCACGTGAAATAAGCTGCAAAAGGACAAAAACCCAGGCCAAGTTAAGGTAAATTGACCATAGCACCGTTAAAGTTTGACCGAGACTAAAGAACACTGTATGGTATTCCAGCTGACGCCAGTCAGTCATATCCGTCTCGGAGAAACTGCACACAGTTAAAATATAAACCCCAATCACTTGTAGGGGGCTCTTCCAAGTTTTTAAAAATCTTGAGGATGTAGCGAGAATAAAACTACTGTAAAATTACTTCAACGAACAGCAGGGGTTAAAGCGAGAAACTTAGGCATACGAATAAAATCTCGGTTTCTTGTCGGCAACGAGGAAGTGTGATAGTGCAGGTGGGAACATTTTAGTTACCTCGCCCGGACAGAGTCGAGTGTCTGTTTGTTTTTTGTTTCTTAGCAACATTACGGAATAACGGCTGACTGAAATTTCATGAACATTAAGGATATGTGGGCACTGATAAAAAAAGAATGTGATTATAATTTTGAGTAATCGAGTGACCCTGAAAGGCCAAAATCAAGGTCATGGATTTTCAGATGGTTACAACTTGAGACTAGTTGAAGATAGAGATGTTTACTATTATCATCATGCATTAACTCCCATATGGGCTTTCATATTGCACTAAGACCTTTGACCTTGAGTGGCCTTGAAAGGTCAAACTCAAGGTCACGGATATTCAGGGGGCTATAATTCGAGACTGGTTGCAGATAGATATTTAATATTATTATCAAGATGTAGGACGTCTTTTATGGGCTTTTATTTGGCGCCATGACCTTTGACCTTGAGTGACCTTGATAGGTCAAACACATGATCCCGGATTTGCAGAGGGCTATAACTTAAAAACGGTTGAAAACAAAATAACTGCTGTCGGGTGAGGTATGTTGTGCCTGGCACCACTTGTTTTTAATGTTTTGCGAACGCCAGTCGATTTCATTCAACATAAGAAAGTTGCCTAAAAGAATGGGTTAAATAAGGCTAAATTTAAGCCCTCCCGTTGAAAGAAAAAAAAATCCTCTTTAGTTGAATTAAAGAAAAAAAAAAAAGCCTGGGGATATGCAGAATAAAAAAATAAATAAATAAATAAATAAAAGACTGAAATGGTTACAGAATGAAATTCACGAAACACGAATAAAACCTTTTGTTTCTTGCCGGCTCTGGGCAAATGCGATAGTGCAGGAGGGAACGTTAAGGCTCATTATTATGCAATTCCCGTGCCAATTTTTTTTTCTCTCGAGCAAATCTCTCACGAGCCCTGCAAGCAGAGTGCACTCAAGGGGGCGATATTATGGCAAATGGGGCCAGTCTAGGGTAATTGGCTTCGTCTTTCCATACTCTCTTGTGTTGAGCTTCTCGAATTTTGAGGTGAGGAAACGGGTTTTAAAAGCATGTTCTGAAGAGTTATCGAGCTTACCCTTCACTCCCCCTCCCCCTCCCCCATCCCAGCAACATAAATGGGAATGGTATTTGATGAAGAGGGTACTGTAGCGTAAGGTGCTTCAGTCCCTTTATACAACTGCATCGCTACTAATTCTACTACTACCACTGTATTTGAAGGAATACTTAGTCCTGATATGTACTGACTCTTTGTTACTTTCCCCACCTTGAGTATCAGAAAAAAGTTATAACTGACCCGTTTCTTTACTAGAAACATAAACAAGGAGTACAGGGATATACGATGTTTATTCTGTAGCCATATGGCTCCTTGGCGATGCCGATTATCAAGTTGTGGCTTTTTTTGTCACCTTAATATCTACTTCTTCCTTAGCCTTTATCATTCTTTTTCTGTGCCTGCTCTCCTCTCTTCCCATTTCTCCCATCTTTCCTGTCACTTCTTATTGCTTTTCTTTCCTTTACAGGTGGCTTTACATTGAGTGACAAGCCAAATGGTTTCCTGTAAGCCAAGAAACCATTTACAACGCTGGGTGGTAACCATATAACCAAACCATATGTGTTCCCTACGTGTCAACAGGTGGGTTGGTGGAGGGTTAGTGCCCCTCCCTATAAAACAAATAACTCAAAGTCAAATGGCCACCCCTTACGGGATTGTGGCGTCTGGCAATAGATAGATAAATAGAATATTGGGCACTCGTAGTGTAATGTTAATGTGTTTTACCGTTGTTCAGTAGGTGAAAGGTGGTGACGGCCATCATCCACTCACAATGTAGTGCTACCTACTTCTTCCTTAGGTGACAAGATCGAGTGACAAGTTTAATTGTTTTCTGTAACCCAGGAAACCATTTACACTCTTGGGTGGTAAGCATATACCGGTAACCAAATAACAGGGTGATGTAGAACCTACTGTGGTCCCCCTGTTTAGTGGGTGGAGAGACGCAAATGCAACTTCCATCCAGGAACCAAACCTCCTTCCTCTTCCCAACATATGGTGTAGCGAAGAGTTGTCCACTGCAAGGAAATATTTCTGCACGGAACAGCCCTGTAGGACGA
Organism: Coenobita brevimanus; assembly: GCF_032717465.1. NCBI lineage: Eukaryota > Metazoa > Arthropoda > Malacostraca > Decapoda > Coenobitidae > Coenobita > Coenobita brevimanus. Next base: position 29,905,415 of record NC_136991.1, on the reverse strand, counting down.
TTGCTTCCCTTCGGTTCTTGGGTCTGCTTGACCTACTGCTGCTTGGGTTATTCATCAAAAGACCAGTTTTGTGGTATTGGACAGCATACCCCAGTATGATCTGAGATATTTTCATTTTACAGCATACAAGCTCAAACGGAAGATATTTCACTCACAGAAAAGCCTTGGCTTTTGCTCACGCATGTATAAATTTGCATCCTTGTTAAACTCGGTTATAACCGTGACAGCTTAATTGTGCTTGTGTTTGTAGTCATGTATTATAGAAATTTATCCCCCAGGAGGCTGACTTTAATAATTCATATATATTGCTGCTCCGTAGGAATAATGGGTTCTTAGGAGAATTATAAGTAATTCTGGCAGAGTATTAGGTCACGAATTCGTTCATTTGACCTTCCTAACCCTTTCATTATGATGACGCATTTCTTTAATTCTTATCTCTGTATGATTTTATTCAGCTGAGGAGAGCCATTTTGAACAGGAGGGATTAGACACTGCCTTTATTTACACTTTAGTTACTATGGTGTTCTTCTGAGCTGCATAAAATTGTGCAGCAGTGGCAAGAATAACATTGATTTTCGCAGTAGTAGTAGTAGTAGTAGTAGTAGTAGTTGTTGTTGTTGTTGTTGTTGTTGGTGGTGGTGGTGGTGGTGGTGGTGGTCGTGGTGGTGGTGAGGCCCCAGGTTCATATGTAACGTCAACCCTGTGGACTGTATGCTGAAGTTGCCCTTTTTGCAAAGTCCGTCAAACACCCTTTCGGTTGATGGGGAAGGAATTGAGGGATGTTGGTACAACCGAACTCTTCCGCCTTCGGGTTATTTTGGTGTCACCACGCGAAAGCCTCCCCCTCCAACACCACCATCGATGTGAAGTGGTTAAGCTTATTTGACAGGCCCGTCACAACTCATGCAGGAACTGTGTGGGGGTCTCACTGCCTGCACAGTCAGCATCAGATGTTCTGTCGCCTCTCTTGCTTCTCTTTCCATGGACTTTGAAAACCAGTGTTGCAGATCCGCAGATTATATTGTGAGTCCGCACAATACAGTCAGATGAACCAAGCAAAGTTAATAGAAAATCCCTTTTCTTAAATATTACTGATGGATAAAATACAGTTTTAATAGCTGTAGATTCTGATGTACAGGTGATTGCTTCAAATTATGATGATGCTTTATTTACCTTAATTATAATGATTTAGTTTAGAAGGATGCCGATTGAAATACCAATAATAACTAGAAAGCACTCAGAGAGCGCATACCTCTCCAATGACTGCCATTAAAAGGATCCGGATCCGGATCCGTGGAGATAATATGTGGGATATATAGGATCCAGATCCGCCCCCAAATTTAATCAATTGTTCCTTGACCCATGGCTCACTCTTCTACAAAATTTTATTGAAATTCATTTAGAACATTGAGGATATTATGCGGGATACATAGGATCCGGATCCGGATCCTGGTGCCCCCCTTACCCCGCCCCCCCCCAAAAAAAAAAAAAAAATCATTCTTGGCCCATTTGATTGAAATTCATTGAGAACTTTTTGAGATACCGTGTGGACAAACAAACAAACAGATGAAAATGCCATAGGCAGAGCGCTTTCTGGATGGATCCGATTGCGTCTGACGTTAGACATTGCCTCCCTCTATGTGCCTATAAAATTTCATAAAGACCTGATGAGAATAATTGACGGAGATATGAATTTTTGAAAATTTGCCCTATGCTAAGGATAGAGATTGAACCCCCCACCCAGCCCAGGGCCTTTGACCGATTCTGATGAAAAACAACAGGTTTCCAGGGCTTATGGATATCTACCTTCTGGTTTATTTTTCAGAACGGTTGCCGCAAAATTGTGACCTGTAGAGTGCAGACAAACAGACAGACAGACAAACACGGAACTGACCAACATGCTTGCCGAATAAAAAGAGTCCGGCAAGCAACAAACACAGGTGAATGCTTAACCTCCTCCTACTTCGCTGGCGGAGGCAATAACGATAATGATGACGACGAGACGACGACGATGATGATGATGATGATGATGATGTAGGTGGTGTAGGTGGTGGTGGTTTTAACATGATGATAGTGGTGGTGGTGTTTGTAACAAGAAGATGATTGTAGTTCTCTTTGATGTCACTGGACATCTCAGCCACTGTTCGGTTTTTATTTTCTTCATTCGAGAGAGAGAGAGAGAGAGAGAGAAACTGGAGTGCTGTACCTCGTATGATCACATTATTTAGCTAGGATGTATAGCCACGTCACTCCGACTAGGTATTTTGTATAGAGTTATCGCTACAGTGTACGATGTGAATAAGCTTTGGAGAGGTTTCGATCGGGTGGAGTAACTGTGGATAAGCCGTCCATCAGTGCCTTTACTACGAGATACTCTACTTGGTGGTGGCAAAAGTAAGGCCCATATACTTGTGGCTTCCAAGATTTCCCAACACCTCTTCCCTAGCGATCCGTTTTGTGCATTAAACTTTAACGGCTTCCGGTGTGTTGTTAATGCAGTTTATGTCGATAATGAAACGATATAAGCCACATAAATGAACATTAATGTTTACGAGTAATATGCAAAATAAATGGCCGAGAAAGAGGTGTTATGAAATCTCCAAAACTATTTAGATATTAACCATAAGATTCAGAAAATGAATCATCAGACTGAAAGCTTGAAGTGACATGAGCGTCACAAACATGGATCCCGTTCTATTTTCTGAAATTCCTTTGTTGTACTTATTCCCCTTCTTTTCTGTAATTCCATTACAAAGCCGGTAAAGAAAAGGAAAAGGGAAAAGGAAGGGAAGAGGGTGAAACGCGAGTAGTAATTTGATACCACCTCATGAGGGCTCCCGTCACTGAATATTTGATCAACAGCAAAAGAAAAAAAAAAATCTCTCCGAGTGTGATTGACAGTCATAAATAAATTCAGGGGAGATAGTTTTGAAAGACGGTACTGTGTGTCCATTAATATTCGTTTTATTGTTCACTGAGCTTTCACAGAACTTTACAGTTTGACTTGTGGATATTACGAACAGTAATTAGCAGTATGGATGGAGTGAATGGTGTGAGTGGTATTAGGAATGGTGTTAGTCCCCAGGCAGTGCCCACGCCCCTCACCTCTCCCCTCTGCGTGCTGTCCTGTTGTGAAAAAATGATATGAAGAGCGATTTGCTTCCCGGGTGAACTGCAGGTATGATACGGGCAGGTATTATTTCCCAATGAGATCCACTCTCTAGTGCTTTATTGCTTGCTTTCTTTTTATACGTAGTGACTGGTATGAAGTGATATGGATATAAGGATTAGTGTGATTGGTATAAGCTGTGGTATCAGCCCTCAGTTATCTTCCCCTCACCCCTATTGCTTGATGTTACGTGGATGCATGACTGAGAAGGAAAGCACCAAATTGTTATGGGGCTTACCACCAAGTCGGAAGGAAGGAAGGAGGGGGACGGGGGAAGAATTAATTGGTGAGAAAGCGAATTTCAGTTGAATCTTAACCCAACATGCGCGGGCAGTATATTTTCTGCAAGGGACAATCGGGAACATATAGAAGCGTGAGTGAGAAGGAAAACACCTAGACATTGCCCGAGATTACGACATGCCTCTGTAGATGTTCATCCTGGATTAAGATACACAAGCTAACCAACGACGCATTTTCTGTCGTATATGTAGTTTTTTTTTTTTTTCTTCGCAGGAGAGTGCACGATAATCCTGTACATCCTGTTCGTTTAAAAAACTGTTACGAAAAAGATTATTGTAAGGAAAATATTCTGCTTCACACGAAGGACCCGGAAGAGATATAGTAGAATTTTCTCTGTCTTTGGTTCTTGCTGCACAAGCAAATATTTAGCTACGACAAGGAATCGACCTTATATATGTTAGCGATTCCCACTTCAGATCTTTATTTTCATTTCGAGGTAAAGAACAGACTGCAGCAAAGGAGATCCAGCCCAAAGGTCCTGTTGTGGACCTGGAAATCGAACCCAGAACCTTTCACTTGCGGGGTGAGGGTGCTTCCTGTTAAACCACCACGTTTAAGATTTGCGAATGATATGAATTGTGGTCGCCGTTATGAAGGTGACTGGTAAAGAACGAGAGTTTTATGAGCAATGGAGTTGTATCCTTTTTACCCTACCTCTCTTCAGATTTGTTTCAATTTGCAACTTATTCACGCAGGTCGAATGCAAAATAAGGCAATACTATGGCATTGAGTCATTTTCACGGCACTTCTTCATGACTAACATTATTTTCTAGTGTTAATTTATTGTTTCACTCAACAAGAGGAGATATCAGTTTAAGGCCAAGTTAGAGTAAAAACATTATAGCCCCATTCAGGTCCCTTGTTATCCCTTGCCTTGCTTTTATGAACAGTGGTTGGCATGGACAGCGCTGCGTGATATGGATGTGAAGTGACCTGACCAACAAGAGGAACATGAGTAGTGGTAATAGTCCTAAACCAGGCTCCCCTACTAAGCATCGTGGCTTGTATTAATCTCATTGGTGCGAAACATTCTCTTTGCCTTATTTTTCCTGCTAATGTCAGACGACTTATTCAACCAAGAGAAACCAATCACAGCAAGAAGTTTAATAATTATCTCGATTTGTATTACACTCTAGCCAACGCCAGACGAGTATATTATCGCTGAGAAACACGCTGCAGTAAGATCAATAATAATAAATATTGGTTATACGGCTAAAGGCCTGGTATGAACGAGAGTGGTACGAGCAATGACATTATCTCCAACAACGTCCTCAATGATGAATTGTGATTTGGATTAACGATAATTGCAACATACATAAAAGGTGGTGTGAAGTGATTGCTGGTATAGATGGCGTGACTGGTGTAACAGTTACTGGTAGCATGAAAGAAAAGATCCATTTAGTCCTCCTCCCTCCCTTTGAAAGCGGGACTTCATCAGAATCAAGCGTGACGAGAAAAAAAATATATAAAGAAAATAGTTATTTTTTCTCATCTGAGCAGCTTATTTTTCAGTGGCGACCCCCCACCCTAACTCTTCACCGTGACAATCTCTCTTTCTCTCTCTCTCTCTCTCTCTCTCTCTCTCTCTCTCTCTCTCTTTCTTTCTCTCTCTCTCTTTCTTTCTCTCTCTCTCTCTCTCTCTCTCTCTCTCTCTCTCTCTCTCTCTCTCTCTCTCTCTCTCTCTCTCTCTCCTCCTGCTCCTCCTCCTCCCTCTCCTCCTCCTCCCTTTGAAAGTATAACTTCATTAGCATCAAGCGTGACGAGAATAAAAATTACAGAAAAAAAAGTTATTGTTTCTCGTGTGAGCAGCTTATCCTTTAGTGGCGACCCCCACCCCCGCTTATCACACACACACACACACACACACACACACACACACACACACACACACACACACACACACACACTCTGTCTCTGTCTCTGTCTCTGTCTCTGTCTGTCTGTCTGTCTGTCTGTCTCTCTCTCTCTCTCTCTCTCTCTCTCTCTCTCTCTCTCTCTCTCTCTCTCTCTCTCTCTCTCTCTCTCAAGGTTTTCGACCTCGGAATACTAGTCAGCCGAGGGCAGTGAGTAAGAGGTGAATTATTAAGGGAACAATCATGAGTGTAACCGTGTGTTCTCTGAGCTGCCTCTCTTCCCGATGCACGGCAGAGCACACTGGCATTGGGTTGTGATGTCAGTGAGCGCGTTATAAAAATGACATTTTAACTCACACCTGAGGGCATTAAAGCAGACTTATCATTTCCACCGCCTCTAAAAATCGTAATTGGGTGTTGTTTACTTTTTCATTGACTAATTTTTCTCATACCCTGCTGTCTTTTGACGATTTAATTCCGCTTGGGAGGAACGTTTCGGGTTGGAGGGATTAGATATTGCTTTCAAATTTCCTTTGTTTACTAAGAGGCTTCCCTAAGCTGAATGAAATCACCTGGTATCAGCAAGAATAGCCCATAAAAAGACGTTGCCGTATTGACGATACTAACTTTGCATTGAGGGATATATAAGAGTGAAGAAGTGGGGTTAGGGAGAGGTAAGGTAGAACAAAGTATAGGTCAGGGATGTTGGTTATTAGGAAGAAAGTGAAGAAGTGAAAGATGATGGAACATTGAAGGGGGGAACGCGCGGTGAATGAAGGAGCAGTGACGGAGCGAAGAAGAGGTGCGGGAGTGAGGATGTAAGAGATGGAGGGATGGGTGAAGAAGAGGAGAGAGTGAATAAGTGGGGGATGATTTGAACAAGCAGTAAGGAGGTGGGAGTGATGAAGACGAAGAAGTGAAGGAGAGGTAGGAATAATGAAAAAAAAAAAAAAAAAGATGCTGGAGGAGTGAGGGAGTGAAGATATAGAAGAAGCAAAGTGTGGAGTGGTAGTGTGTTGGAGAAATAAAGCAAGGGTGATGGTGGACTGGAAGACTGAGGGAAGATACGTAGAGAAGAGACAAGGATGATGAAGGAGTGATGAGTAATGAAAAAGAGATGAGTGAGTTAAAAGGTATGACTGAAGGATTAAGGAAGAAGAGACCAAGGTGACAGGAATGAGGGAGTAATGGGGTGGCGAAATGTAAGGACGATGGCGAAGTGGCAAAGGTGATGGCAGAGTAAAGGGGTAAAGAATGAGTAGTGTAGTACGGGAACGAGGGAGAAAGGGCCAGAGTGTTGGAGGAGTGGTGCAGAAGTAATAATGGAGAAAGAATGACGAAGCAGCAGCAGTTGAGGTGTTGTGACACTAAGAATAATTGCATCATTAAGTCGAGCTGTTCTTATTCCTCAGCCTGAAATCAAGGGAAGGATATGAGCCAGGTTGGTGGAGGAGGGGTGGAGTAATCAGAGAATGGAGGAGACTTGAAGGAGTGAGGAAGAGGTGGAGAAGTGAGAGAGAGGTGGAGCAGTGAGTGAGAAAGGAGGTACAGGCTAGGGAACAGAGGTGAGAAAGTGAGGGCATAAGGGAGAGTTCAGGGTAATGGAGTTGAATGAAGGAGAGGTGAAGGAAAGCCAGACGAGGACAAGTAATGCAGGAGTAGTGGCAGTAAGGGTGTAATACGAGGTAAGAAAGTGAGGGAGAAATGAGAAAGTATGAGACAGAGGTAAAGATGACGGAAAGAAGTGACGAGAAAGAAGGGAAAGTGAAAATGATAGAGAAGCACTGATGGAAGGAGTGGTGGTGAAGCAAGGATTAAAGAGGAGTGGTGGAGTAACGAGGGTGCGGTACCAGTTAGGGTGTTGTGGCGCTTAGAGTAATTGCATCATTAACTCTGGCTATCCTTCACCCTCAACTTGAAGCCGCTTTGCCACCTCATCTGCATCAATTACCGTTTTTCGAACCCCCGATTAAGATTTAACGATAAACTCGCCCCCAGCCAGTCGTCGTGTACTCAACAAGGACGCAGATTAAAGTTTATTTCACTTTTTGCCCAATTTATATTTTTTTACCTGATACTACGGCCAACAGACATTTTTAATCTTACAACGGACCTCTTCGTATGACGGGGTTAATTACGGCTATATTCTGACCCCTTCACTTGACGAGTCTCTTCTGAAGTTAGTAAAATCATATGATAGGAGCAAAATAAAGCAGAGGACATAATAGCGAAAGAATTTAATTATTTCAGAGCTATGACCTTTGTTTTTATGATTTTTTTAGTTTTGCCAGTTTCAGAGGCTTATATTTAGTTTATATGAGACTTTCCGAATTGGAAGAGTAACAAATAACATGCTTTTAACCTTCCTTACGAGAGGCCGTTCCAAGCTGAAGCAACATAATCTGGAAACAGCAAGAATAAAGTGAAAATCGTCATCAAAGGGAAGAGGTTAACCTTGTTGGGTCACATTATCTTTGGCAAAGAACATTTTCAGTCATTTGTTTGGCACACTACGTCTTAATATTCTCCACTGTGTTAGTTCTGTCAATTCAATATCTACATTCTTTTCCTCAGTAAGTTACAAAAGAATAATTTCCCCTTAAATTCGACGGAGTGTTTCTAAAATTTACAGTTGGTATCTTCGGATGATTTCGTTCAGTTTAGATGGATTTCTTTCTATGAAAGGATAAGATACAGTCGTTAATGATCCCTCTACTTCAGGAGCACCTACCTAAAGTTAGTCTAATGTCTGGCAACAGCAAGAATAAGCCATGAAAAAGCACCGTATTGAAGGGGTGTAAGATAGCCAAAAAGAAGCGCTGAGGAATAGAAAGTACGGAGTATACAAACAATCTAGGTGGTCAGAAAAGACGTCGCTATATCTCTTCTCCAGAGATTTATTTAGCTTATTACACTTTTTTTATGCACTTGTGCTTTCCTGATGAAATTATGGCAATGCTAGAAATATATACAGTAAATAACACAATAAAATGTCAAGTGTAACATGCGTAATAAAATGCCAAGGTAACGGTGCTGCAGAGAATACTACCATAATATCAGCAACATTATAGCCTTATGAAATCATTCTTAATTCATATAGGAATGGCTGAAGGGCTTCGAGGAGGTGGTGATCAGGCAGCTAAGTCGTTTGCAGTGCGAAAGGTTGTGAGTTCAATTCCAGGAGGGGAGAATGATGGAAAAAACTCGTTCGTTTGGGCCACATTCTGGGTCTTGCCGAATATACAGTAGTTATTTCAGTGAAAAAGATGTCATATTACTCTTTTTTTTTTTTTTTTTTTTCAGGCCCTTCAGTCCGATGTCGTATTTTTTATTGTCATTTCGGGAACTATTTTAATGACGCTAGGATAGACTTCGCACCAGTTTAGATACCGTATGTCTAGCGTCCATCAAAGGCTGTCCCGGGACGCTTTCCTAAGCAAAGTCGACTGACACTATAGTTCATTCACTTTAACTTGGGCCAGATTTTCATCCTGTTACTGCGTATTTTACGTAGCTCAGTGGCAGAAAAGGGCAACACTACTTCCCTGCATCCTATTCCACAGCACTTCTTCGTGATTAGCATCATTTTCTAGAGTTAATCTAATGATAAAATTCAGCATTCAAGATGGAGAGATGGCAATTCTGTATCAAGTTAGGGTAAAAAAAGAAAATGTATAGTAAGAATCAAACATTTCGTTCTCGTGTTCAAGGAGTTAAATACTGTTTAATGGACCTGTTTCTGAATGAACATCAGGCCTTAAGCACTGCATATGCTCCTAGTCTGTCCATATAGTTATTGTTGGCATGATTATAGTCTATGTTTTCTTCGACTTACTTGTTCTCTGATCCGTATTTTCGTTGGTATAAATGACTCTTAGTACAACATCCTTTGCAAATTATTTTGCAATGTACGCTTTCATAACCTCTTATGTTATTTATGTTTTGTTTTGATGGTAACACTGTTTTTCATTCCCAATAGTTTTCTCTGTCTATGTACCGCTAGACATCTCAGTAAAAAGGGATTTTGACCGCTTAGAAGACGACGTTTCGAAATCTCATAAGCCGACGAAATAACAGCACAGTGTGAATATATATATATATATATATATATATATATATATATATATATATATATATATATATATATATATGGAGCCTCTGTGGTACAGTGGTAGAGTGTGCGTCTCACACGCTGGTGAGCGCGGGTTCGCCTCCCGCCAGAGTTGTAAAAACTTTGGGAAGAGTTCACCAAGCCACTTGCTACTTTGGCGGACACTAGGGGTGCTGTGGTTGAACCAGTGTCGCATACTAATATGCTTGTACCCAGTCGGCTTAAGGCGGGCCGGTTACACTTGGTTCACAGACTGCACACGCATCCAAAGCCATTACAACACTACAATCACACTCACAAGCACTTCTCACCCTACATACATTCTCAACCAGACAGCCTAAGCCACTGGCTGTGTCGTCCCTGCTTCGGTAGAGATAGGCCGGTCCTGCAGTGGACCTCAGCGGCTGATGATGATGATTATATATATATAGTCTTGTCAGGAAAAGTAGTACCAACGTTGTGGTGTACAGCATCTTTATTAATCCAAAAAGTAGTTACTGCGTGAATAGTTGGGTAACGCTAGTCGAGTTATTGAGACTGGGTCGTATTTTATGAATCAGGATGGATTCGGCGGTGATGAGGTCAGAGTAGGACTGCCCTGCTCCCAACTCACACCCCCCTCTCTCATACACCTCTCCACCCCATCCCTCCATCTCATCCTCGGCCTCCCCCTCCCTGTTCTCCCCTCCACCTCACTCACATACACTCTCTTCGTCAGTCTTTCACCCTCCATTCTCTCCACATGGCCAAACCACCTCAGTGTGTTCCTCATAACACTTCCTATCACATCCACATCCACACCACAACGCTCCTTTATATCCTTATTCGTCAGCCTGTCTCTCCATGTGACCCCACAGGCTCCTCTTAAATAACCCATTTCCACTGCTCTCACTCTTGACTTGTGTCCTTCCAACAACGTACAAGCTTCACTTCCATACGTTAAAGTTGGTATCACAATACTCTCATGTAGTAACTTTTTCACTTCCATGATCACTTCCCTGTTTCTTATCACTGCTTTCAAAGAACCAGCAACCTTTCTTCCCTGCTGTACCCTTTCAAGCACTTCACCCTCCAAACCTCCATCCTTACTCATCACACTACCCAAGTACTTAAACGTACTCACATTTTCCAATTCCTCACCATCCAACCTCGCTGTACATTCACTGACTTCACCCCTCTCAAAGACCATCACTTTACTCTTCCCTACATTCACCTTTAGATTCCGTTTCTTACACACTCTCCCAAACTCATCCACCAAGCCTTGCAGCTCCCCTTCGTCTTCACTCAACAACACAGTATCATCTGCAAACAACAGTACAGGGAGTTTCCAAACAATATCCTTTCTCACCAGGGCCACTCCAACATCCATTACCCTACCTTGTACCTCTTTTATTACCCCATCCATATACAGATTGAACAACCATGGAGACATGACACATCCCTGTTTCAACCCAACTTTCAAAGAGAAAAATTCACTTAGTTCACAATCCACACGCACTGCAGCCTTCGCACCATCGTACATACTCTTCACAGCATTCAACAACTTCCCATCTACTCCATATATTCATAATACCGTACTTTCCACAATCCTTGTCTATCCACCCTGTCATATGCTTTCTCCAAATCCATGAAAGCCGCATACAACTTCTTTCCCTTCTCTAGAAACTTTTCCACTAAAGATCTAAGAATGAATATCTGATCTACACAACCTCTTCCCTTCCTAAAGCCTCCCTGTTCTTCTCCAACTAATTTCTCTGTTCTTTCGCTAACTCTGTCAATAAGTATCCTACCATACACTTTTCCTATTATACTAAGAAGACAAATGCCCCTATGATTACCACACACTTCTTTTTCCCCTTTTCCTTTGTACAAGGGAATAATTATACCTGACTTACAATCCTCCGGGACTCTACCTTCCTCCCAGGCCAATCTGCACATCTTCCACATCCATTCTACTACTATCTCTCCCCCATGCTTCAGCATTTCACCACACATTCCATCAATTCCTGGGGCTTTCCCCGATTTAACTTTCTTCATTGCTTCCACAACTTCTATCCTACTGATTCCTTCCTGTTTTCTCACCTCCCTCCTTCTCCCAGCCATTCCCCAGCCACTTATACTCGCATTACTTCCATCCTCTATGTTCAACAATTCCTTAAAGTGTTCTCTCCATCTGCTCACTTTTTCTCCCTTCTCCACTAGTAATCTACCATTTTTATCTTTCACTCCCCTGCTAACTTCACTTCCACCCTGTCTTACTCTCTTCACCTCTTTCCAGAACATTTTCTTACAGTCCCTCCACTTTACACTCAAATTCCTTCGAAATTCCTCATCCACTCTCTTCTTACACTCTCTTACTAATCTTTTCACCTCTTTCTTTCTACATATAACTCTCTCTTCCGCCTCTCAACTTCTTCGACGCCCCTATTTCTCACCCATTCATTGTATGCTTTCTTCTTTTGGCCACAGCCTGTCTCACCTCTTCAGTCCACCACGCTGTTCCTTGCGCCCCCCTCCGTCTTCTCTTCCTTCCACACACCACATCACATGCTGCACATATTTCTTCTGTAAATATCCTACACACACCTTCCACGTCTCCCATCTGCTCCAATTCATATTTGCCCAATCGTTCCTCCACTTCTCTCTTATACTCTGCCTTTTTCTCATCCTCTTGTAACCTTTCCACTCTCCTTGCAACTACTCCTTCCTCTCGTCTTTCCCTTCTTCTATTCCTCCATTTTGCTTGAATCCTAATTCAGGCCACCACCAAGTAGTGGTCAGAAAGTCCACTCCCCCAACCTCTGTAAGCTCTTACATCCATTACACATCTTCGCATCCTTTCATCCACACACACATAATCAATCATTGCCTTCCTTTCATTCAGTTCACCACTCACCCTTCTCATCACTCGCCATGTATACCTGTGGATCATTTTATGCCTGAAGAGGGTATTGGCTATCACCAACCCCCTCCCAGCACAAATGTCCACTAACGCACTCCCATTCTCATCTATCTCAGCAGGCACACCCCACTCACCAACTATTCCATCCACCTTCACATTCCCAACTTTACCATTCATATCACCGATCAAAAACACTCTCATTCCTTCCAAACTTTTCCATGCATACTTCTGCATTTGTCCAGAACTCTTCTCTCACTCTTCTAGCACGGTCTTGCGTTGGCGCATACACACACACAAAAGCCCACATTTGTATTCCAACTTTCAACTTTATCCACACAATCCTTGACCCAACTGATCCATACTGTCTTATGCTCTTCTTCCATCTTTTACTCACAACTATATATATATATATATATATATATATATATATATATATATATATATATATATATTCTTACAAATTTTATTTATCCTCTGTCATCCCATTATAAACATCCGTCTGCAAACATTTTCAATGTTCTTCTGGTATCTCGAACTTTGATCTAGGTCTAGGGTACTATGTAATAATAATAATTAAAAAAAAAATCTATATGAGCCATTAACAGACTTTTCGTTTTCGTCTAGACAGAATGACGTGGGAAGTCCTAATTATAAGATCAGTCTCTGTAACTATCAGTCATGTCGAACATTACAAAACGAAGAAGCATACATTTGATAGTAAACATGTATTATATATGCAGTAATGTAGGCAGACTAAGAGAACAGTGTGATACCATACAAACAATATACCGCTTTAGCAATTTGTGAATACGCCGGACGCATTATCATTGGCAATTGATACTGTGACGTGAGCAACTCTCCAAACCCTCCCACCTTCGGCCACCCTCCCTCCCACTCACAGTTACCAGACATGTGGGATCTGGCTGCTGCTTCGTGACTATTCGTCGACGATCAGTGCCCCAAAGTGTGGGTATTACGGAACTTTCCCTGACTGTACTTCATTCAGAGACTAAAATGTGTGCCTCCTTTCCACCTCCAAACTTGCGTAGATACACTCTTCACCACTCTGTTTACTTCCATACCTCCCATTTCGTAACCATCTCGGCACCCCTTCACGACTCAAGTGCGTACCGGCGTGCGTGCGTCGATGTTTCTGTTTACAAGTTTTTTTTTTTTCTTTCCAATCAGTCTCTTTTACAAACAGCCCTCCACTCCCTCTCATCTCACCCCCACCCAAGCTGCACCCACCCACTTTCCTGCCCTCTTCCTACCATCTGCATAATTTCATCATATCCTTCCACATGCCCTTCTCCCCAACTCTCAATCCACCCTCTTCCATCAGCCGTCCTTATCCAGTTCTCTCATTCCAGCCTGTCTCAACCACCTCATCTCCTCGTCTCATCTTCCAGACATTTCATCTTTTCTCGCACGCACCCATCTTTTCTCTCTCTTCCTCCACCTATACTCTTTTCAGTCCCACTTTTTCTCCTTTCTCCCTCTCTCTCACCTCACTTTATCTCTTAACCACCCCACCATTACTTTCTCCTACCCAACGTTTCCCCCTCGCACTTCACCCTTTTCCAGCCCATCCCTTCTTTCTCTAGCTCATACATACTTTTTCCAGTCCACCCTACTATTTAATTCTCTCTCCCTACATTTTCACTCAGTCATCACATCCTTTCTCCCACTTGCCCCACCTTCATTTTCCACGCATCTCATTTTTTCTCCCTCTCCCATCTCACGTTTTCTCTCTCTCCCACCCCAGGCTTTCTCTCCCCCACCCTTTCTTTACTTTCACCTATCTCTCCTACCTTCTTCCCTCTTGCCCTCCCACCCCGTTTTCCCAGTTATCTCCCAGCAACGCCAAGTCATGCCCTTCCTCTTCCATATGTCTTCTGGCACGGGATCATTCAGAAATTCCAACCTCATCCACCTTAATCCCTCATCCACGCCACCCACCCAACCATCATTTCAAACTCTCCCACGCAGCCCACCCTCTCATTTCATTTCCTCTCCACCTTCTGTCAGTTCCTTCACCCAGCCCTCACCCCTTACCCCAGCAGCCTCTCACCTAGGTCAGATTACGTATCCTCGTATCAACAACCTACCTCCCTGTTATTACCTGTTATGAAATACGTTAATCTCATTCCAGCCCCCCGTTCCTCATCCCACTCCCTCACCGAAACTTCTCTCACCCACATCAGCTCATATTTCACCCACTTAACCTACCGTGCACTTTGATTTCAGATTCCCACACATCCTACTGCCTGCCTCACCTCACGCCCTTCCATCCACCTCGCATTTTCTCTCCCTTTCTTCTATCCCCTCACACCGGCTAGCTTCCAGTAACGTCACGTCGCCCCCTCCCCCGTCGCCTTCCCGCCCCGCCTGCGTTTCAGCAATCGCTTGCTGTTGGATATCTTACTCTTATTCCGACATTTCTAACTCATTTCATTTGTATTTCAATCTCCTTCAGCCAATCATCCAACTATTTCTCTCACCCACCCAACCCTTTCATCTACCTCACTTTTTTTTTTTTTTTTCACCCACCCCATCTCGTCTTTTCTCCTTCAACCCACCCTCCCTATCGTCCTTCTCTCCTCCTTTTCGATCCCCCTTCCCCTTCTTCTATTCCTACCATCCCACCCAACCCCCAACCCCTCTTCCCAGCCACCTCCTACTCTGATGCGCTCCCCACACATTTGCCCACCTCATATGACGTGTAACGAAGTACCTTACCGTCACTCCAACATCTCCCACCACTCACAAGCGCATATTCACTTCACCCTTCACTCCATCCACGCTCTCCTCACGCCACTTACTCCCTTTTCACTCCCGTATCTCACTTTCTCCCACCCACTTCACCTCATCTGTGCTCCTGTCAGTCTCTCTCGTAACCCACACCACTCACTCCATTCTGTCATCTCAGTCCCTCTCAGCGGCACTATTCTATCACTCACCCTACCCTCCCTCCCTCCCTCCTCCTCACCCAGCCCACAAGCCCTCACTCCACCCACCTCCCATCACCCACAACCCTCTCTCACATCACCTGCTACAAGGTCCCTCAGAAATTCCAGTCTGCCCTACCCCTTCCATTCCCGCGCCTTTGCTAAGTCCACCCACCACACATTTTCTTTCACCCACTGCACTCACTCCTCCCACTCACTTCACAATCTCCTGTGTACCCTACCCTTTCATCTCAACATTTTTCACCCAGACCCATCTTTTCATCTACCCACTTATAACTTTATCCATCCCCCTACCCAGTCCCACCCTTTCACCCACTCGGCCCCATCACCCACCTACTCTCTCATTACCTTTCCATCAGTCTCCCTCAGATCACCTGTTACGGGATCCCTCAGAAATTCCCTCGTGGACTTAATTAACTCCGGATCACACAAATGACTGCTCAGCCCTCCACCACTATACTCTGCGACCTGATTAATCACTTGACAATTAATCACACTTCCACGTCATTCCGTGTCTATCTTGTCGGTGATTAGTCTAACCGGATGAATTCTTATTAGAGTTAATGAATCGAATAAAAATGGAGAGGTGCCAGTATATAAACATTGTTAAAATGTTGGCAGGGATGAAAGGCGTCTAAAGGGGACATAGGAGTTTTTTCTATTTCGCCCACACATGTTTATATTCAGTTAGAGATTAGTGTAATCTATTCATATAAATGTTAATTTGGAATATAAGTAATATTAAACTGTCATCACTGCCAACGTTCTGCCCTCTTTTCGTTACCCAATGATTGGCTGAGGTAGGGCCCAGAAAGCATTTAAAGAAAAAGAACGGTAGAACGAGAATCATCAACAGCATGCCCAGTAAAATAAGCCGGACATTGACTAGACACTCACCAACTTATTATTCAAGCCTCCGGGAGTCCTGTTTTACCTCACAGATCACCACCACCACCACCACCACCACCACCATCATCATCATCATCATCATCATCATCATCATCATCATCATCATCATCATCAGTAGCAGCAGCAGCTGCAGCAGTGTCCAGACCTCCTCTCCCACCCCAAGGTTGAGATGAAATAGCGTTCAGAGAACCAGAAAAAAAAAAATGAACGATATACTACCCAAAGTTTGCCTAACTGAATGATCCACACTTCCATTCATTCACTATTCACCCCCGGAATCCTAGCTCCTCCTGACTGGCCAAAAAGCATTCCACACGTAGCTTCACTCTTAGCATTCTGACAAGAGTTAATCCGACGACTATCAAGTTAAAAAGAGTGCCATGCCCCCGTCGTACATTCCTCTGTACAAAATTCATGCAGCCATCTCGTGTGCTAGTCGGTTCCTGTATCTCCATTGCTCACACTTTCATTTTCCACATCTGTCCACCGTCTTCTTTGACAACCACACTTTTTCCCATCTTCAAATTAGCTCACGTATACCTCTTTCACCACTCCGTTCACACCCATTCTCTCCACATACCCATACCATCGAAGCACTCTGTCTTCATTTCTGGTGTCCACATTTTTCTTTACTCCACGTCTGTCATGAATCACAAAATTTCTCATGTCAACTCTCTGCTCTTCGCACAAATTTGTCATCAGTCTGATCTCTACTGCTCAAACTCTTGACTTTTCTGATTCATGTCATACCATAATCTCACATCCATATGTTAGTGTAGGCACTTAAACTCATTCAGGAAAACTTGTCGCAGCCGCCGGACTTGGACTTTTGCATTTTGTCAAGACCTTCATAGCACCAGCCACTTTCCTTCTCTGAGCTACTCTACTTTGCACTGTGCACATTTGTCTCTTTTCCGTCATTGCACCCAAGTCCTTAGTTCTCACCAATTCGAGTCTCTCTCCATTCACTGTAACCACACTAGGAGTCACCTTCTCTCTCAACAACCATCACTTTACTCTTACCTACATTTACTTTCAAGGCACAGTGCTCACAGAAATCGACAATACTCTGCTCCAATCTATCAAGCTATTGTTCGATTTTTGAACCAGCACTGGATCATCTGCATACGAGTACATCACATGACCTTGTCCAGTACTTAAACCAGCCGTGCATCAGTATCACATTTCCATTTCCAGTATATGAACCAGCATTGCATCATCTGCATACATCACAAATGAGATACGCCATTCTTCACTATTCATTACCAACGCCATCCCTTTCACCATTACTCTTGCTTTTACCCCTCATAATACAATCCATATGTTTACTGAACAACCATGGAGACATCACGCAAATTTATTTCACGCCAATATTGATCTTGAGCCACTCACCACCTACCGACGTTTCACTATCCTCATTCCATTCTCTCCATTATATCTGCATACACCTCGTCAACGCTTGCTTGTTTCCCATTCTCAGCCACTTCACATTGTTTTTACCTCTGCCAGTGTCACATTTCCTGGCACAACATTCCTTCTCTGCACACCACCAAAGTCATTCATGGGTACAGCCGCTCTTCTCTCACCATTCACAGTCATCAGTCTTTTAAAATATTCGTTCTATCTGTTTTTTACTTCATATTCCACTGGTTGGTATTCTTCCATTTAAATTCCTCAGTTTTTCACATGTCGTTCCATTTTCACTTCTAGATTTTCGCACGTCTTTCAGAATATATATACATTAGGGTAATTTGCATTCATTTTTCATCCAAGATCATCATTTACTCCTTCCTCATTCCTCTTTACTAATCTCTTTCCATACTGCTTATTCTCAGGATTGTTTCGTGAGTTAAATACAGTTATTTGGAGGTAACATGTTTATAATTAGAGGTGTTAATCATGTATTCTTTCTTTGTAATTAATGACAAAGAAGTTTTCTGGAAATAATGCGATATGTCAGTTGTTAACTGACATACTCATTGTATTATAGTTTTGTAGTAAGCAGTAACAGGAAGTATAGTTAAACTGGTTCTATGATTTTGTTGTACATCACTTAATTATAGAGGGAGGTGATCCTTAGCCCGTTAGGATCAGTTGCCTTGCAAGACCTGCAAAACATGGCTTCGGTATATATTGTAGGGCTATCTTCCCATGTCAGACGTGTGCTCACTGGCTACCACAGTATATGTACGCGTATATTTGACTAAAACTAAATATTTCCTCATTTTTCCTCTTCGTATACAGAGATATAACTATCTTCCCTGTTCCGTCTGAGGAAAATTTATAACTGATGAAATACTGTACAGTGAACACCCAGTCACTATTCGTGCATGTTTCAGATGGTTCGACTTTTCCGTAATGTATTCGTCAAACTTTGGGAAGATACTTATTTCTCTTTCTGTACATATTGGCCGCCTCTCGTGAACGATCTCCGTTTAACGAAAATGTTTCACGGTGCATGTACTGTACAAATGCGACACTATAGAATGAGGCTGTACACTTTTGCCTGTCGCCTGCACGTCGGTCATTCATGCAGATAGTTTTATGGAGTCAAAGTCGGTCCCTAGAAAATTACACGCAACAATCGGATTTACATCCTAGTACTGAATAACTGTATTGCTGGGTGAACAGGGATATAGACAAAACATACATTGTCCAGGAGTTTGACCGGCATGAGAATATAACTTGAGTTTCATTTCCAGATGTTGCCTGGATATACAATATTACATCACCGGCTCCCAGGCAGAGAATAAAAATGCTGTATTCATTTATTCCCAAGAAAGGGATTTCCTCTGATCCCTCTGATTACAGACCAATAGCTACCACATCTCTTGGTAAACAATTTGAGATTGGTGTTAACAAACACAGTGTTAACCATCTTGAATCTAACAGTTTTGTTAATGACAGACAGTATGGTTTTCGCCACGAAGATTCACTATTAATATATTCAATCTATTGACTCATCCATCAGTCAATTGACCAGCATGGAGATACCCATGCCGTAGTCCTTGCTATTTCTAAAGCTTTTGACAGAGTGTGGCACCATTCATTTCTATCTAAACTCCCATGCTATGGCCTGTCAATCTTTATTCCAATGATTTTCTCATATCAGGGCCAAAAAGATAAAAGTAAATGGTGTACATGCAAATTTCCATTCTGTCAATGAAGGCGTGCCACAAGAGTCCGTCCTGGTTCCATACCTGTTTCTAATTCATATTAATGAGCTCTTGTCTGTCACCCATAATCCCTTTCATTCTATGCAGATGATTCAACGCTTCACAGTTCCATCACACTTAAACACCCATTCACAAAGTTTCATATCTCCAACTTCCAACTCAGTACAGCAGACTCCATAAATCAAGACTTGTCTAAGATCACTGAATGGGGGCAAAATAACATTTTTTTTTTCAGTTAGTGCTAGGAAAACCTGATATATATAGTTTACTAATGGACAGATTTTGCTTGATTCCTATATTAACTTCAATACAACCATTATTCCTAGTGCTAAAAGCACTAAAATTCTCTGTTTCTCCGTAACTTCTTTACTGACGAGCAGTTAGCTATCATTTAAAAGTCAGATGTGCTCTCAGCTCTTGTGGAGTGGATGTGGAGAGGTTGCACTACAACAACTGGATAGAATTCACAACAAAGCTATAAGAATTATAACTCGGCAGTTATAAAATGAACCACTCCCCTACAACTAAGATGGAATATTGCTTCTCTTGCATTAAAGTATTTTACAGATACTTGTCTGGTAAATGCTCAGACAAAGTTGCATCAGTTTTGCCACCTCCCCTCTATGCTACACGGACATCTTGTAGCGCCCATAATTGGACTGTCACACTGCCATATTGCAGAACTTCTGCCTATCAGAATTCTTTTATTTCTCGACTGCTTCTCTTTGGAACTCGCTTCCCCTGAATAGTTTTCCCCTAAACCTCAACCTACATCAGCTTAAATCTAAATGTTACAGATTTATTTTTATGAATGTAGGATACCTGTAATCTTGTGTGTGTGTGTGTGTGTGTGTGTGTTTTTTTGTGTTCGACTCTGGGCGTATGCTTCTCAGCCTGCTCCCAAGGCCCAGTAGTCCTCCTACATATCATACACCTCTACATGTTACCACTTCGGCGCTAACACCCACCGTCCATATTGAATACATGCTAGAGGTGTCTCATACAGGACTGGTGTATTGGTATTAGGGGGGTATTTTTACGACATGGCGGGTCGTCTGGTAGATCGGTAAAGTCTGCCGTAATGAAATTTAAATCCTTAAACTGTTCCCTGCACCGGCGGGGATTTGAACCTGGGTCCAGTAGGACAGCAAGCCACCTCTCTACCGATTGAGCCATCGACTACGTTGGTGGAGACTATTGTTTTTGCTGGTACATTCCTGCCTCAGCGTCTCGCGACGATTCTAGGAGAACCGGAGGCTACACAAGGAATCTGAATTGGCCAGGTTATGTATCCTGGCATGGGCTATTGCTGATAAAAATACAAATTTCCCCAGTGGGTTAAAGGTCGTTGTAGGGGAAAAAAAAATCGTGTTCAAAGTCTTGCAAAATATGGTTGCCTTGCTCCGTGGAGTTTTCACTGGTATTATTATTAGTCACCTACCACATAGGTGGCGACTATTGTTTTCGCTGGTATTTGTATTATTATTCTGTCCTCAGAGCCTCGCGACGATTCCAGGAGAACCGGAGACTGCACAAGGAATCTGAAGGGCCCAGGTTATGACAGACTTGGCATGGGCCACTGCTGATAGAAAAAAAAAAAAAAAATCCAAATCTCCCCGATGGGGTCAAGGTCATTTAAGAAATTTAAAATTCGGGTTCAATCTCGCGACGTTTCCAGGATAACTGGAGACAGGGCAAGAAATCCGAAGGTCCCAGGTTGTGTGTCCTGAGATGGGCAATGGCAGATGGAAAAAAAAAAATCCAAATCTGCCAAATAGGGTCAAGGTCATCGCAAGAAATGTAAAATTTAGTGACCGTTAGTCAAGGACCTCCATCCAAAATAGTAGGTGGAAGCTAGTGATTGTCCGCAGGACAGTTGCAGAGTTCTAGTTCAATTTGTTTTTCCCACCTCTGTTCATCATCTGTAATTTGTACAGTTATGAAGCCCTTGCATTATGTTCTGAAAAAGTTGCCATTGTATGATTGAAATTTATGTCATCGATCACTGTCTCGTTATGTATCACACTGAATTTATTGAGCATTGACGTCAGCAGCTTTATATTAAAAAGACATTAAACTGTCCCTTGCTGTTTAACGAAAACACACTGACAACGCAAAATCATAATGCCAGGCTTAACTATGAAGTTTAGGAGAATTATATGCCAAGGGAAATATTACGCTGTACCTAGAAATAATACTTAGAGGGAAGAGAACATCAGAGTGAAATACAATGAAGTGAACAATGGAGACAAAGTAGAGTGACTGAATTAACTTGAAATGTTGTGATGTGGCCGTGAGAAGCATAATTATGTTCACGTGAACTGAGATAAAGTAAGAGAGTGAGAATCAGATGACGAGTGAAATGAACTAAGATGAAGTTAAAGGATTTAGTGAGAGTGACTGAGGACGGCCAATATAAATTGGATCGAACGGTTGATAGTTGAGAAGCAGAAAATCGTTGATATTAATTGAAGTAAATCAAAGGATCTGGTAAGTAGGGACGATGATTGAAATGATAAAAGACAATGTGATCAGAGGTAGTGAAAATGGCAAAAATGAAGTGAAATAAAAATCAGAGGATAACTGCAATGAGCAGAGAAAAAAGGTTTCGGTGAAAATGATGTCGAAAATAAACAAAATACACTGGAATAATCAACAATAGATGATAGTGAGCAGCAGAGAACGACTGAAGTGAAATGAATCAAAATAAAATGAGGTGAAGGGTGAAAATGAAAAGCTTAAAAGTAATTAAAGGAGGTACTGGGTGAGTCAGAAGCATTGTGGAATTTAAATAGCTAACAAGGTTTTGACTTGAGACAAACATTTTCTTTTTCCATCCCTGGTCATAGGCACGTATTCCATTCTGCGAACTACTATAGTCATTTGAAGAGCCACTGTTTCACATGTCACCATATGGGCAGTAATACCGGACCGTTTGTACTGAGATAGGCAATGATTATATTAACACCTAAGATCCGGCGACGCGATTATAGTTTCGTCGTGCTGTCTCAAGAAGATGGTATTCAGTTAGGAAGAGACTTTTTGAATTGAGGTATTTGATATAGTCTTAATTAGTCAGTTCTGTCCTAAGGATGCTTCCAGGTTGAATTAAATCGTCTGGTAGAAGCAAAGTAACTCAGCTGAAAACTACATTACCAGTTTCAAGGAGTTAACGGGGGTGATTAATGACATATCGGGGACTGTTTTGACGACGTTCGAATCCTTGAACTGCCCCTGCCTTAGGCGAGATTGATCCCAAGATTATACGACCAACAGACCGTTTCTCTACCACCTAATTCCATTATTTATAATTGAGATGAATCTCATTATTTGTTATCATTAATACTTTCGCGACGAATTACATCTTTTTTTTATTTTTTCCCCTACTTTACTAAGCTTCAAAGAGTAGCTCCATCAGTAGTGTTAGACCTGTCACGCGTATCATATTTCGCCGAGGATAAACAGTTTATGTTAATCCTGCTTATTACGGACAGTTTTACTCACCTAACAGAAAGTCAAGCAGCCAAAGGGTTAAGTTGTCGTAACTTGCATAATAATAAATGAAAGAAAGTACTGTACCAAAACGCCCTCTCTTCCGCTTTTATTTACCTAGCGCTATTCTAACACCGTTCCCTCTTTTAATATTACAAGGTGTTTCAAAACTCCGTTTTCATAGGTAATCAATGTATTGCAGCCATAAGAGACGTATGCGGGAAAATCATTGAGGACATGATGCAAAAAAAACTCTCAAACTTCTCAGAGCGCAGTGATAAGTGCCTTCAATTAACTGGTGTACAGGAGGATCCCATACTTGCATCATACTACATGGTGAAGTGGAATGCGAGCTCTCCAAGTCTTACGATAATATTTGAAGCACATGACGATGGCGGCATATATTTGACCTTGATTTAGTTTAAATGAATGTGCTTTAACATGTGTGATGCAGTCTGACAGAAGTTGACCGTCAAAATCAGGTTGATGGAAACCATGTTCCGAATTAAGGTTAAAGCGTTCATTGCAGTGAAAGAAATTTAAAGAGAATAGCCTAGAAAGGTCTTTTGAAGCCCTACACTCTATAATTAAACCGTTGACCGAACACTGACTGTGCCCTTCTACAGATCGACTTACTTCATCTTCGCTTGACTATATCTTTTCCGCCAGGTTTGGTTCAGATTGAATAAGAATTGTTTGAATTGACCTTTTCCTGTGATCATCGCTCGTAAACTTTTGTTCTCAATTACAAAAGTCTTCATCGTTGGCTGACCCACAGTCTATTCACCAACTTTGGTCTAAATCCAGTTAAAACTATTTGAGTTATAGCGTCAAAACTTTGACCTTCCCCGGAGACCTTAACTTAGACTGATTGGCCAAGTTCATTTCGTTAGTCCTTATCATGCCCTCAACCATTCCAGGTTTGATGAAAATTGGATTAAAAATTCCAAAGTTGACCTTGGCCTGTGGTTCCGATTCTTTACATATTATTCTCAGAAACAATGGCCATCCCTTAACATTTCCACCATGCTTGGGTAAAATCAGATCTAAACTGTATATATGTTGTTCACACACACACACACACACACACACACACACACACAGGCAGGCTTAATGAAACAGTTGGATACATCCGTCGTTACCACATGCACGAATGTCAAGATATTGCTACATAATATGTCTCTTATTTATCCTTACATAACCCAGGCATACTCCTGCTAAACACACTTCTCACTCTCCCACGATCTCTGACTTAGATTAATGTGTTTTTTTTTTTCAGATTTATCTTGTAGATTAAGGATGAAGAGGAAACGAAAGAAGCTCTGGCATTAGGATTAATAGCAGATTCAGCTCGCTGCTACTCTTGTTATGAGTTCTTGAAACCGACTACGGTATTCTTTTCCAAAGCTGCCCCAAGATAGTTTCCTTCAGTTCGGGAGTGCCTTCTGTAGTGAGAGAAAATAATGGCTATGACAAAGGTTTTCCAAAGAGTGAATGATATCGTCCACAAGTAGCAAAACTGGAAGTGGAATAATAGGTCGTCAGAGCGAAATGATGATCAGCTTATCAGAATTATGATTTGATCAGAGAGGCCCGGAAATAAAAGGGACAAGCTTCTCGGTTCAGTAATATCCAAAATCCATTTCAGTCCTGTGACATAATTTCTCATTTTAATCAGGGTATCGCCAAACGATGTGATTCAACTTTGGAAGAAGCCTTAAGATGCCGAATTCCATACTAAAAAAGGTTATATCTAAGCCATCCAGTCCGGAAAGTGTTTCCTAAGCTAAACACTGAAAGTGTAATCATCGAACACAGCGACCCCGTGCTGGAAATTTTATCTTGGACCGTGACCTTTACGCGCTGAGGTCGATCTATATCAAAACAAAATATGACACACTTCACACACACACACACACACACACACACACACACACACACACACACACACACACACACACACACACACAAGCATGTGCGAATTTTCATCCAAATCGGATCAGGCATTCATACGAGACAACACCACACTTCCAAAACTTTGACTTTGGCCCATGACCTGTGACTTTTGATCAACACGCACCAAAAAAAAAAAAGAAAAGAAAAAAAACAAAAGAAAAAGCTTCCCAAACCCTATTTGAATCTGTAATTTAAATCGGATGAGGAAAGGATTGATCAGATTTTGCCTACATACATACACACATATATATATATATACATGCATACATACTCATGCACACCATACTCATGCACACACAGAAACCAATAACAATAGTTTGTCTTTGGCACTGGTAATATAGATGCTAGAAGGCAGCAAAAATAAAAATATAATACCGAGCGAATGGAGTGAAGCAGAAATGTGATTTGATTAGAGAGGGGTGGATATCATAGAACTAAGCTCCTGAATGTAGGATTAATTAAGATCCCGGCTCGATTCTGCTCCTGTTATTAGATGCTGCTCGACCGCTGGTGGACTATTCCGACCTACGCCAAAATAGAAGCTGCAAGGTTAATTCTCATTCGATTTGGATTATAGTATTATTTAAAGCATTTCCTTGACCTTGTTGCTTACCCTTTTGAATCTGATGACGTATTTTCTATTATTTTCCTACTATTTCCTGACGATTTTATTCAGTTGCTTAAGACCTTCCGAACTGGAAGAGCTGAGTATAATCATCAGTAAAACGTCCAGTGCTACATGTCTCCTCCAGAGTTCAGTATAAGAAGCTGGTGTTAACTAAGGAAAATAACATTCATTGACTGTTCCCTAACGTTGTTGGACTATTTCTGTCTCCACAAAAACATGCAAGTAGCAATTGATTTTTATTTAAATTGGGATATGTTTTTTTATTTAAATAGTATCTTCATAACGATATTATTTTAAATGGGGATTTGCTTCCACGTCGTTAGTGATGGGCGATACCAGTGATAGAGTTTCGATATGATACCGATTACTTTGTTGGCCAGTATAGATAGTATCGATTACCGACACCGGTACGTACAGTAGAAGGTTACGTAATTAATATCTTTTCAAGTCCGATGAACTACACTGAAAATTTAAGAAAAATTATTCACAGCGGGCTTTTGCAGTTCGGGTTAAAAATAAATATATAGCGCTCTTGGAGGGGAATGTTGAGCACCAAAACTGCCATTTAGTGCGCTAATATATCTTAAAATCATTACTTCCCCAGTGAAACAGCATTTTTGAAAATATGTTTTCCAGTTAATTGGAATGTCTATTTTTAGCACTCATGAGCAATCGAATCCTAGCCGTCAGTATCGATCCTTCCCGGTAAACAGATGGTATCGGAAGTATCGATATTTTGGTATCGATATGCCCACCATAATTGATTGCCACTGGTTTAACTCATTTCACTTCGATACGTCTCCTAGAAGCTAAACAAAAACGATCTGACGGTACCAGGAATAAAATACGAAGGACATGACGTAGCTTCTGAAGGGATTAATCATTAACGTCAGTGCCACTGCTCATCACCGTCACTTTCATCATCATCATCATCATGATCGTCGTCATCATCGTAGCCGTCGTCGTAGCCGTCTTCGTCGTTATTGTTTTTGTTAATATTACTGAGACCAGTACCCTCACGGAAAAATCTTTCAACACGAAGGGTCACTCTTTTAGCTGAATAAAATCGTCTGGGGTCGCGAGGAATGAGTCTTCGTTGCAGAGGAATCTTGGAGAGCATTTTTCCAAGAAGATTGTTTCCAACCACCAAACCCGCTCATATGACGATGTACTTCAGGCATGAATCTTGCAGACACCAGGCTGACAATTTCGAAGTCCACCTACACACCTAACACCAGTGACAATCATAAGCACAAATACATTCCTAACATCACACGTAACGGTGTACCTGTGCGCTTATACCCTTCCATGACCCTTGGAGTGACATATGACTCAGGACACACCTTCAAGGACCACATACAAGACGCAAGAGGCGATGCGCCCCAGACTAAACGCACTTCGAGATCTTGCAGAGCCAGAGATGTGGAAGGCAGCAAAAGGAAACATTCTTGCTGCACAGAACAAATAATTTATCAGATCAGTGGTGTCCTATCCTTCCCCAACATGACTCCCATTCTTGCAGACCGCACCACATCAACGCCGTATGTGCCTGCCATCACAGGCAGCCGCAACGCAGCTTCTGTAGCCTTGTTTACTGTACATTCTAAAGCTTATGTCGTCACTGTTAAGGAGTATCTTGTTATGAGAAGCACGCAGTTCTGTGCAACAGCTTGTGCCAGCACACAGCTCCCCTATCATTATCTGTACCAGAACCACATAAGGTATAAAGAAGGCTCATAAAATCATTCACACAGAAGCATTACCAGACCGTCTTCTGCAGAATGCAACCTTCATTCCTACACTAACAAAAGAATAAGCTTACAGAGGCAGAGGAGAGGGGGTGGGGCAGCTGGGGAGTAATCCACAGGGTCCAAGCCCGAGATGGGCCTGCACCCTCCAAGGAGTAGTGTCAAGAGGGGAGGCAAATATATAGTTCATTCTGTAA
Organism: Coenobita brevimanus; assembly: GCF_032717465.1. Classification (NCBI taxonomy): domain Eukaryota; kingdom Metazoa; phylum Arthropoda; class Malacostraca; order Decapoda; family Coenobitidae; genus Coenobita; species Coenobita brevimanus. Next base: position 29,878,005 of record NC_136991.1, on the reverse strand, counting down.
TGACGCAGTGGATTTCTAAAGAAAATATAAATATAGGAATTAGGAATAGTTATATCTAAGCACGTTAATAGAAGACTGTGTTACTCAACATTCCAAAGTACAGAGTTGTGTGACACAAGTGCTCGTGGGCGAGGGCCCCTCGCACTTGCTCCTGCAGAGGGCTCTCGCGCTGATGTAGTTTATTTTAGTTGAACCTATTGGAAAAATTCTACAGGAGATCCTGTGCCGGGCGCCTGGAGAGGCGTTTTTTGGTCAAAATGTGATCACCTGTTAAATATAGTAAAAGTTTTTCAATCGTGATGGGATCAAAGTTTTTTTCAAATCAGCGAATAATTTTTGCGATTTTTGTGCCAATTTTGGTGCGATTTGAATGTGTAGTTTTCGGTTGCCCAAAACACACACACACACACACACACACACACACACGGCTAAGTGCTATAGTATATTAGATTGCTGATTTTTTTCATGCTAGAAGGGGCCGAGGGATATAAAGAACCTCTGACCCGCCGACTTTCTTTTGTTTTAACCTCTTATAAACTTATCAGTCAAGAAATGCATATTCAAATGCATATGCATACTATAAACAGTATTTTTCATTTTTCTTTTATATAATATGCTATAATTTCCATGTATTTATTATAATTTTATATATAGAGAGAGGGGATGGTGCTATGGCACACGAGGATTCTTTTTGCAGTGCATCAATGTGCCACGACACACTGGTTAGGGAGCAGATCTTGCCGTTAGCTAGACTTTTTGAATATAATATATTCAGCACAGTTTTCCATGGGAGGAGGGCCCGTTGTCAATCGTGCCCCAGGCCTGGTGATGGCTGTCGGCAACCCTGAACTCATACACAGCCTTTTCACTGCCCAAGGGCAGTACAACACTTCAATCAGAACATTTTACTACAATATCCATCCCCCCTCCTACGAGACATCCACCGTCGAGGGTGTTATTAATAAGATCTGATCAAGTTTCTCTACCTTGACTTAGATCAGGACACCAAGCAGCCCTAATAACCTGCCAGCTTTTATATGGGTTGGGTAGAGCCACTCAGATAACATGTGCTTCCAGCTTGTCAATTAGTCCCACATGACACAGGAAACACACAGTGAAGCACAGCACAGCTTATATTGCGCAGACACTTATATGCACCAACTCAACGTCGGAGGGAACCTGTGTGGGACAATTCCATAGGAGTTCCTGCATATATGCGGTCGACGGGTCTGCTTGGTCAGGTGGACAGTTACAACAGTAACTACCATGATGAATTAATTTTCTCATTAGTGTTACCACCGGATGATTTTACTTAACTCGAGACAGACCTTGTAGTAGTGACACAGAGTTAAGAAGTAGGTTTTAAATATGAAGTGCCAATTTGAAAAGTTTTCCCCAAACCTGCATAAAATCGTCTGTTAATGGCAAGGTCATACTAAAAGTCACCGGACTGAAATGGTTTTCCATGAAGGATTTCTTGTAAGCTGGTTAAAATCGCTTGGGGGTAGCGAGAATGGAAGCACAAGAAGTATCCATCCTATTGACAGGTTTCCTTTACACATCTTATTCCATCGACTGGTTATCTGTGCTTTTAAAGCCCCTTGCTACAGAGAGACGCCCTTGTTAGATCATGCTTGATGCTTTACCTGTGGATTTTGTTCAACCTGTGGTTGTGTTACCTTACCTTGTCCCAACTTTTCTTTTCCCTTTTGCAGTTTATTTTACGTAGCTCAGTGGCAGACTAAGCTCATTCTTTTGTTTTCAACATCCATTTCACGGCATTTCTTCATGACTTGCGTCATAATCTAGCATTAATAGATTGTTACAATTCAGTATTCAAAATGGCGAGATGGCAATTTTAGAGCCAAGTTAGAGTAAAACGAGTATAGGTAAGGCCTCTCTGACTGGATTTGCTAAGATTGTACTTAACCCCTTCAGTTCAATGAGTCTTTCTTGACCCGAATGAAATCATCTTGAGGTGGGACGAATAAGCTATAAAATGTCTCCTGGTTCAGTGAGCTTATATTACCCGTGAGTGACTGAAGGTATATGAGAGAGGGGGTTGTGAGTTGGGAGCAGGGCAGTGAAATGGCGGGGGACAGGGCGACTTGGAGGCGATTTGTTTGTGGCCACCCCAAACGGGATTGAGGCGTCTGGCAATAGATAGATAGATAGACTGAAGCACACACGATAAAGGAATAAGTACACGCAATAGACTTAACTCATTCACTTGGATACTGTTATTCTGTAGTATCCCTCGCCTAAATGTGCGGCTGTGGTGTGTCCCATGCCTGTATACAATGGTGCCATGTTTCCCCAACTTGCGATGGGAAACGGAAGCTATTTATGTGCAAGGCATCACAAATACGATAAATTCAGATGAATAAAACTTAAACTTGTGTATTTAGATGGATGAACCAACAGTAATCTTATTATGCATAAAATATTATACAGTAACACAAAAACATGGCATACATATTGTACAGTGTTGCTAAAAGAAATTGTAGTCACTTTTAATGGTTTTTAGCGTAGTTTTAGGGTGGGTAATAATATCACAGTTGTAGATATAAGATAATGAGCCTGAAAAAAGAAGAAATATGCCAATATCCAAAGTAAAAGAAATAATTCATATAATTCTTGTGAGTGGCAACACTGACACACCCAGTCTGGCCTAAGGTAAAGTAAGTACCTCCATAGACCCAAGCATAGCTTGTACAGGTGTTGCTAGGGAAAAATGTTCACATTTACTGGCTTTTACCGTAATTTTAAGGGCGAGGAATAATCACACTTATAATCATAAGCTAATATGTAGGACAAAATAGTAGGCATATGCCAATACCGAAGTAAAAAAAAAAAACATTGTTCACTGGCGAGCGGCAACACTTCCACACCCAGTTGGTGGCCTCGACAGCATAGCTTCCTTGTGGTGATCTCGTGTCACTTCCTTTATGTCCTTTGCACAGACAGCATGGCAGCTCAATCAGCCCTTTCCTCGCATCTACACAGCCAGGCTAAAGAAATTGTCTTCAATGTAAGGCAGTATTTTGAGGAGGAGAAGGAGAAGGGAGTAGTTCTTCGTGGCCTATCAAAGGTCGTCTCTCGTACAGCTCCAGCAACGAAGATTAGCGAGAGATCAGTTGAAAAAATCTCTAAAGATGCAAGAGAGAATGAGGAGATTCAATGTCCCAAGTTTAAGTCCCCCAAGAAAAGGAAAAGTGTTGCACCAATGACCGATTTCTTTGATAACTTTAATGAAGGCGTGCTACGAAGAACAGTTCTGAGTTTTTATGAGAGGAAGGAAATCCCCACACTTGAAAAAATTTGTGCAGAAATTAAGACCAATCTTTCGTATCCAGGCAGCCGTGAGACATTAAGGAGTTCTTAAGAAAATCGGTTTTCGTTATGCAAATGTTGATGGACGGAGATTCCTAATGGAAAGAGATGATATAACGTATGCACTGTGCATTTTCTTGAAAGAAATGAAGGAGCTTAGAAGTTCAGGCAAAACCATTGTCTACTTAGACAAGACATGGATCAATCAAAATTACTGTGTCCAAATGCTGGGTGGACAGCAATGCAAACAAGGCCGTGGGAGTAAGGGTGCCCACAGGGAAGGGTTCCGCTTGATTTTGCTGCACGCAGGAACCAAAGATGGATTTGTTCCTGGAGCAACCATTGTTTTCCAAGCAAAGAATGTAGGAGACTATCATGAACAGATGAATGCGGACACCTTTGAAAGGTGGTTTAAGAATCAACTGTTACCCAGCATTCCATCATCTTCTATTATAGTGATGGATAATGCATCCTATCACTCCAGAAAAATAGATAAACCACCAACTACTGCAACCAAGAAAGCGTAGATCCGAGAATGGCTGGAGAAGAAGGGTGTTACAGTGCCAGACGGTCTCCTCAAAACGCAACTCCTGCACCTTGTGATTCGCCGCATCGCAGATGCCGATACAAACTACGTCATCGATAAGACGGCCTCAGAACATGGACATAGGGTTGTACGCCTAACCCCTTACCACTGCCAATATAACCCAATCGAGCTAATTTGGGCACAGGTTAAAGGCTACGTGTCAAAGAGAAATACGTTCAGAATTGCATATCTGAAGCCACTCGTGCATGAGTCACTCAGCAACGTTATGGCAGACAACTGGAAGAATGCTGTGAGGCAGGCAGAAAAACTGCAAGAGGATGATGAAAAGAGAGATGTGGTGATTGACCATTACATCGATTCTTTCACTATCACTCTCACATCTTCTGATGAGGACACATCATAACTCTTCTATCCTCTTTTTCGCACTTTTCTTCCTCATGTTTCTCTTCCTTCTTTTTCTTCTGTTTTTCTGCTTTCTGTGAGAGATAGAGGAATAGGCCTATTGGGGACACCTCTTAAAAATAAGCGCGCCAAGACAAGTACCTCAAGGGTGGTGTGGAAACGAAGTCAAATTTACAATATATACAATATTATGTAAAAGAAAATATCCAAAATGTCTCTTGCAATAAAGGAGAGAGAGAGAGAGAGAGGCAGGCAGGAGAGGGGCAAGGTTGAATGCATTGTCGGCATGACGGGGGGGTGGTGGTGGTGGAGGCATTGTCAGGCTGAGAGAGAGATGGAGGAAGGGGAAAGAGAATGAATGAATGAAAATAAGTCATGGTACTGCAATAACGGGTCATCTGTCGCTGTACACAAAAAATGATAAATATCACTAAATATAGCAAAATCAAATTAACAAATGAAAGCACAATTATAAATAACTTATAAAAGAATCAAAAGTATTCAGGGTGGCTCACATCTCCCGCCAGGAGAGAGAGAGAGAGATAACGGTATAGAAAACGTGGCAACACTGTACACAGGTGCGGGACACACCACAGCCGCACATTTAGGCGAGGGATACCATAGTATTTTTGCTGCCACTAAACGATTTTATAAAGATTAGGGGAGATGCCTCCTCAGTTCGAAGCATCACCCCAAATTTGAGGAAAATTGTCTGATGTCGCAAGTATCACAGTCTGAGTAGTAATTATATGTATAGTCATCACGCATGCAGGAGGATGACGTCACAAGGTCTCCCATAGAGAGAAAACGAGAAGTAAAGGGGTAACTCAAGTGTGACAAGTGTACCCTGTTCACTCATCTCTGCTGGCTGGATTCAAGAAACGTTTGAATTAAGGCTGCTCATTGGTTAATGCAACACATATATATTTATATTTATAAACTGCTTGCAATATAAGCAGCCAGTTTAAATATGGAATTATTTCCGAAGAGGTAAAAGTTAGCTTTAAAAGTTTACCGGGGAGATGGTGGCTGAATCGGTAGAGAGACATCTTGCAGTCCTGATGGACCCAGGTTCGAATCCCGACTGGGGCAGGGAACAGTTTAAGGATTTGGATTTCAAAAGCAGACTTTCCTGATCTACCAGATGACCCGCCGCCGTGTCGTAAAAATACCCTCGCTAATACCAATACACCAATCCTGTATGAGACAGCCCTAGCATGTATTCAATATGGATGGTGGGTGTTAGCACCGAAGTGGTGACATGTGGAGATGTAGGAGGACTACTGGGCCTTGGGATAGGCTACTGCCCCCGAGATATAGGCCCTGAAACCTTTGCCCAGAGTCGGACACGTAAAAAAAAAAAAAAAAAAAAAAATCAAAGAAAATTGAAGTTGATTAGAAAGTTTTGTAAAACGATGAGTGGCGTAAATGCAGGCATATAATATACAGCAACTTGTGGACGTAGGTGTACACCGTGATTGGATAATTTACTACAAGCGTCACTTATCGTTCTATAAGTCAAATCTTTCTTTTTTTGTTTTGATAAACATAAACTTTTAAAGCTAATTTTTACCTGTTTAACTTCAGAAATTATTCTAAATTTAAATTGGTATGTTTTCAAGTGCCGCACGTCTGAGCTTCCCGCACGAGTGAGAAGAGACTGAGGGGAGACACATGTGCAGTACACCTCACCGCTGCCCCGAGCCAACTGACGGTTGTGGGACCCTGTGACGTCATGTGCGCGCTGCTCCAAAATTTGAACCAAGAGTGAGACGACTGTATATTACTTAGACTGTGGCAAGAATATGATTAAAAATACGTCACCATACTGAAGGGGATCTGTATGCACGACTGAAACAGAATTTGGCAGGTGGGGTTTGATATTTTTAGTCATCTGCACAGCTCGTGATGCCTAAGAAGTCATCAGACCGTGCATATAACAACAATACTTGCTACAGGTATGAAAGAAAATGTTATTAGCAAACACTATATGGGTGGTCCGTAAATAGCACTCCACAAGAAACTCACCTGGTGACATAATACATATTGCTGGGACGATTCTTTCTGCTGGTGTGGGCGTTTGAGAAACACTAAGTGAAAGAAAAGAACAAACGATGCGGGGTTACACACTGGTAACATTGACTGAACCGTCCCCGCAAAATGCAAGAAATCCCCCAGCGGAGTGAAAGGAGGGCACATTATATGGACCACCCTGTATATGGCACCATCATCAAGCAGGGCTATCATATCACCACATTCTTTCCGATCGTCAGTATGGGCTACGCCAGGGACGCTCCACTGGTGATCTTCTCACCTACCTTTCAGACTCCTGGTCATCATCATTTCGGGGGTATGGCGAAAGCTTCGCCGTTGCACATACTTCAAAAGTTTTCGATCGAGTTTGGCATACATCTTTAATTTCCAAACTACACTATTACGGTTTCTATCCTACTCTCTGTGCCTTCATCTGTAGCTTTCCTTCTGGTCGTTCTATAGCTGCTGTTGTAGACGGCCACCGTTCTTCTCATAGAGCTGTCAATAGTGGTGTTCCTCAGTGTTCTGTCCTGTCTCCAACTCTCATCCTTTTATTCATCAGTGACCTTCTAAGCTGTACATCAAACCCTATCTACTCATATGCTGATGACTCCACTTCACCTTTCCATTCGCTTCCCGCAGCGTCCATCTCAACAGTCACTTCAACAAACAAGGGATGGGGCTATGACACACCTAATAACTGACTCGGCTCATATCTCTAATTGGGGTAAAAATAACCTTGTAGTAGTCGGTGCATCAAAGACTCAGTTCTTACATCTGCCAACCCGACAAAATCTTCCAGAGGGAGTACCCTCTAATTTTGAACAATATCCAACTCAATCCTGCGTCATCTTTAAATATACTTTGGGTTTCATTTTCTCGGGATTTGTCTTCGTAAGAACATATTACCTCATGTAAAATCTGCTTCTAAGGGATTGGGTATGCTAAGCCGACTCCGTACCTTCTTTTCTTCTATACAGTTGTTGATTTTATTCACGGGTTTTATTCGCCCTTGTGTAGAGTACAACTCTCATGTGTGGAGAATCTCCCCACACACAGCTCTTCTCAACAGGATGGAACCAAAGGCTATTAGTCTCATTAACTCTCCTCCTCCTACTGGCTCCCTTCAACCTCTGTCTCTTCTCCGTGCTGTTGCATCTTTATCAACTTTCTGTCGCAGCTTCAATGGTCACTGCTCCTCTGAACTTTCTGCTTGCATCCATCCACCATTATGGCGGGCATGTAGCACCCGTCTAGCAACAAGCTTTCATTCACCAGCACTCTAATGCAAGAGGCAACCACCACTCGCAGTCCTTCATACATGCAACAGGTCAGCTCGGGAACTGTCTCCCTCTGTCTGTAAATCCTACTACCCATGATCTCCAGTCTTTGAAACGCAGTGATTCCATGAATCTCGAAATGAATGGATCTTGAATTTGGCTCTCTGTTGTCTTGTTTTTGTTTTTTTCTTGGAGGGAGCAGTTTGCAGATCCCTGGCCTTTGGCTTCTTCTTCTTTGCATAAAAAAAAAAAGAAAAAAGAAAAGGTAAGGCACATTCGTCTCGTATGGCATTAGATTGCTTCTTGCGTAATGTTTACTCACACCTTTTTTAAAATAAAGTGTCACGCACATACTTCAGATGTATATAGTATAACAACTATAAACATGCCATAAAGACTCACAGGATGAAATAACTTTTAAACGAGTGTCTGACGAGGGCGTTGTTGTCCTCAAGATTATTCTGCCATGTTATATACCAGATTACTGTCAGGGTCGTACTCATGAATGGTATAGGATATGCACTGGAGGAAGGGTTCATCTTACGTAACTATCTGTTTTACGGATTTTGTAGTTCACCTTCCTTAACCACCTACTTTACATGATTAAGCCTTTCATAATGTGCGTTGCTGAGGCAAGCTGTGTCGATAACAATTGTGTATAAGTACTGGAACATCCAAGAGAACATTTAAATTATAACATGCATGTGGAGAGGATGGAGGGTGAAAGACTGACGAAGAGAGTGTATGTGAGTGTGGTGGTGGGGGAAGAGGGTGGGGGAGGCCAAGGATAAGATGGAGGGATGGGGTGGAGAGGTATATGAGAGAGGGGGTGTGAGTTGGGAGCAGGGCAGTGAAATGGCGGGGGACAGGGCGACTTGGAGGCGATTTGTTTGTGGCCACCCCAAACGGGATTGAGGCGTCTGGCAATAGATAGATAGATAGATGATAAATCGCTGGGAAAAAATTGTTACGAAGCATACACCACCGCCTGGAATAGGAGCATTGGTCTCTGAGATAACACATTCACGACGAGGGTCTCACTTAAGCGGGATAACGTTGTTCGGTTGCAAGAAGGTCCAGTTTTCTAAGTGGCATTGTAGGTTTCGTAACTCTTTTATTCAGCGATTTGTTCCCCATGATATAGCTTAGTATCCTCTTGTGTGTGATTAATGCAGAGTTAGCCGATTAAATAAAACTATTTAAACAGCGCATAGGAGACTTCAGTTCATATGAAAACCGTTTAGGAAGAGGTGCTACGAAGCCTCCTGTGCGACTTAGAAACAGCCCAAGAACATAGGAACGTTAACCCCTTCAGTATGATGGTATGTTCTCTATTATTTTTGCTACTGATTGATTGTTTTGCATGCATTAGTTTTTTTTTTTTTTTCCTAAATGAAGGGGTTAGATATAGCCTTCCATGAAGCCTTTTGCTCCTATGGGCCATTTTTCTTATTTGACAACAATCGTCTGGCGATAGCTATATATATATTACACAGGGTGTCAGGGGAGAAAGGGGCATAACGTTCGGAAAATTGTAAAGGAGGGAATTCCAAGAGAAAAAATACTATATGAGGATGAAGCTATTCTCAACAGTTTCAGAGCTACAGTTACTGATGATCTTATGGGCGGGTTTTGTAAGAGACCATTTTGACCTGTAAGAAAACCAGTAAGTGTAGCTCCATAACGGTTGAGATTTGGACCTATGTTGATGTAGTATTTTTTGCGTAGGATGTCCTCATCTTTCACTTCCAAAAGTTATGTACTTTCCTCCCGGGACATCCTATATAATACGCCATTGGATCGATGGAAATAAAGATTAATAAAGCAATTATCAGTGAAGACCATTTCAGTAATATCCATCACGAATTGTAGAGATCCGAATCTGGGATACCTTATAATTTTAATTACCTTGAGATATTTTCGAACTGGATGGGCTGTTGTTTTTATCTAATGGAAATGAGAGACTTTTCAAAGTTGAATGAAATCGCCTTGTTATAGCAAAGATAATCATCATCATCATCATCATCATCATCATCATCATCATCATCATCCGGACCTCCTTTCCCACCCAAGGGCAGGGTGAGAAATAATCATCATCATCATCATCATCATCATAAAAGCGAAAAATACGTCATCTGCTTGAAGCGGTTAACCCAATTAGCCCAAGGGGCATCTTTTACACTTGATTCATACCATTTCTCAACGACCATATTCTAAGGACAGACTTTTGGAAAAGGAAGGGATAAATATAGCCTTCAAACCCTCTTTAAATATGGATGATCTTTCCTAGATTGAATGCACTGGTCTAGTAGCAGCAGGTATATAGTATAAAAGACGTAACCCGTAGTCAGATTGGGGAGGCGGTGGCTGAACCGGTAGAGAGGCGGCCTGCAGTCTGATGGACCCAGATTTGAATCCCGGCTGGGGCAGGGAACAGTTTAAGGATGTGAATTTCATAAAAAGCAGACTTTGCTGATCTACCAGATGACCCGCCGACATGTAAAAATACCCCTCTAATACCAATACACCAGTCCTGTATGAGACAGCCCTAGCATGTATTCAATATGGACGGTGGGTGTTAGCGCCGAAGTGGTGACTACTGGGCCTTTAGATAGACAATTGCCCCTGAGATATAGGCCCTGAAGCCTTTGCCCAGAGTCGGACACATAAAAAAAAACATCCCTGGTGGCACTAGCCTACACAGTCGAGAACGCGCCAGTTATTCCGTAGATAATCTAGCCGCTAAATCACCAGGTGTCTCTCTTATAATTTCATACATATACTGATAACTAAGAAATACACCTTTCATAACCAAAATATACTGCTGATAAATAAGAAGTTAACCATTCTTTGCTTTATATTTGCTGCTGATACCTAAAAAAAAAAAAAAAAAAAAAAAAAAAAAATCCTTACTGCGTGCTGCTGACCAATAAGTAAGCCATCCGTACCTTTATGATGTGCTGGTGGCTAAAAGCTAAGATGCCTCTATTTTCATGTGATAAACAGGAAAATACATTCATAATTATTCCACATCATTTTTCACGAAGTGGAATCTTTGGTCATGTCTGTAAGTTCGTACGTTAATCCGTACGTCCGTTCGTTTATTCCTCGCTGTATCTCAGAAACAATTTGTTGGGATGTTCTCATATTTGGTATGCTCTTAGGGCAATATAGGAGGTTCATGCCCGTCTTTTCGAAATTTTGAAAAAAATCAAAGGTGGCCGACATGGCCATTTTTCTATTTTTGAAACTTTAAATCATTTATATCTCCGATACTTTAACAGAGATTTACAGGTTGTAATAACCCTTTGTAGGAAGTCATAGTGAGTCTAAATATGATGTCAGATTTGACCTGTGACCTTTCCTTCAAGATCATCTTGAAGGTCGAATGTCAATTTTCTCTTATATATTTGTTTCTATGAGAGATAGATCCTATGTTTGTATGAAACACATGAAGTCTCATCCAGGTTGTCTGTGTGATGTCATATTTGACCTGTGACCTTTTTTCAAGGTCAGCTCTAAGGTCGAATGCGAATTTTCTTTTATATCTTTGTTTATTTGAGATAGACCCTACGTGTGTATGAGACACGTGTACGGAGTCTGTATAAGGAGTCTGAGTATGAAGAGAAATGTGATCAGTTTGATATTCGGTCTGGTATGGAAAAAGCCATGTGTTATTATATAAGTATATTACTTCTTTTCTGAGATTGAGCCCTTATTTTTATGAATCACGGGTAAGAAATTATGCTCTGTAAATGTATAGATGTGGCTATATTTCAACTATGACCTTATTCAAGGTACTCTTGAAGGAACCATATTTCATAATATTTTGGTTTCGTGAGACATTCTGAAGGTATAGAACTTGTACAGGAAGATACATCAAAGGAGTCAAAATATATTGTGGATAAAGTTCTAATGTAATTTTTTCATGTATTATATGTCTTACTGAGACTATATTGTTTGCTTTGATGTGGAAAACTCTCTCTGGGACTGGTTTTATTTATACTGCTGATAACTAAATCATTTTTTTTTTTTACCGACTAAACTGCTGTAATAATATTTTTTTAATGCAAGGAAAAAGGAACCAAAGGTCAGGAGCCTACAAATTGTTCCCTTCAAGAGAAACCAAATTCAAGATACGTTCACATCAACATTCCTGGACACACCGCATTTGAAAAACTAGAGGTCAAAAGCAGTAGGATATACAGACAAAGGAAGACAGTTCTCAAGATGACCTGTTGCATAGATGATGGACTGGGAGTAACGGTTAACTCTTGCATTAGAGACTTGGACGGAAAAGGGATGAGAGAATGTTGCTAGACAGGTGCTATGCATCCACAGTAGTGGTGGAGAGATGCAGTGAGACAGTTCAGAGGAGCAGTGATCATTGAAGTTGTGATAGAAAAGAGATAAGATACAACAGTGCAGCAAAGAGACAGAGGTTGAAGGGAGCCAGTAAGAGGAGGAGAGTTAATGAGACAAAAAGCTTTGACTCCTCCTCGTTGAGAATAGCTGTATGTGGGGAGTCTCCTGACACATGAAAGTTGTACTCGACAGAGGGGAGAATAAAACCCATGTATAAAGTCAAAAGCTGTATAGGGGTCAAGAAGGCATGGAGTCGGCTTAGCACACCTAATTTCTTGGAAGTAAATTTTACAAGATAATATGTTCTTTCTAAGATAAATCCCGAGAGAATTAAACCCCAAGTATGTTTAAAGATGATGCAGGATTGAGTTGAATATTATTAAAAATTAGAGGGTATTCCTGTGAAAGACTTTGTCGGGTCGATAGATGTAAGAACTGAGTTTTTGTTGTATTAACCCGCCCCATCCTGACCACTTTTCCACCACTGACTCCCCCCAATCCCGACCATTTTTGGATTTTTTGTTTTTGTTTTTTGCTCAAATCTCCACTTTTGGTGAGAAACATCGAAAATTCATAGAGAAATCACTCACCTGAGGTTCAAAATACTCAATACAGGTAGAAGTATCTCCTCACCTAATTCATAGAGAAATCACTCACCTGAGGTTCAAAATACTCAATACAGGTAGAAGTATCTCCTCACCTTACTGTGTTTTCTATCAGGCTGGCTCCAAAGCAAACGAGTTCTATGGGAGGGTAACCATTCCACACCACTCATAAACGGTATTTATATGTTTATTTGTACGAATTTATATGTAGTACGAGTATATTGGTTTTCACACAGCAATAAAGGCAATATAATCATAGTATCACACATGAAACATCAACATACCTGACCTTTTTTGGCAGCATTACCTGATCATCATTTCTGACTGTTTCTTCCTCTAATGGTATGTAAAGTTTGTCCTCCATGTTGTCATCGATTGAGGAATCACTCTGGCCCTGAATTTCATACCATGGCACGACATGTCTTTACTGGCCAGGTCACTGGTAACAGGTGAATTGCCGTGACAGTGGCATGCGGGAGGTTATGCTGGGTAAGGCATTGTCCCTGCCTGGCATCTTGTAGAGGAAGGTGTCCGTGTATACGTACCAAAAATCACTCGCGAAAATTGAAAATTGTGCAAATTAGGGACCTTGCAATTGATTCGCGTTTATGTATGTCAACGGGATTGGCAGTGATAAAACGTGTGGATGTTTATTCATGTCAGCGGTACGTGGCAGGTTAAAAACAAGGTTATCTTTACCCCAGTGTGAGATATGAGCCAAGTCAGACATAATGTGTGCCATAGCCTCACCCCTTGTTTGTTGAAGTGACTACTGAGATGGACGCTGTGGGAAGCGAATGGAAAGGTGAAGGGTGGAGTCATTAGCGTATGACTAGATAGGGTTAGATGTATAGCTTAGAAGGTCATTGATGAATAAAAGGAAGAGAGTTGATGATGTGACAGAACCCTAAGGAACACCACTATTGATAGCTCTAGGAGAAGAATGGTGGCCGTCTACAACAGCTGCTATAGAACAACCAGAGAGGAAGCTATAGATGAAGGCACAGATAGAAGGAGAGAAACCGTAAGAGGGCAGTTGGGAAATTAAAGATTTATGCCAGACTTGATCGAAAGCCTTTGAGACGTCAAGTGCGGTGGCAAAGCTTTCACCAGAGTCCCAAAGAGAGGATAACCAGGTGTTGAAAGGTAGGTGAGATGATCACCAGTTCAGCATCCCTGGTGGAACCCATACTGACAATCAGAAAAACAGTTGTAATAGGAAAGATCCTTTAAAATTTTTTGTTAAGAATGGACTCTAAAACTTTTGAAACACAGGATGTTAAAGGAGTTGGACGATAGTTAGAGGGTTGGGAATGGTCACCCTTCTTTGGGACTGGCTGAATGAGAGTAAACTTCCAACAAGAAGGAAAGGTAGGCCTACAAGTTGATAAACAAAGGTAAAAGGGTTTACCTAGGCAAGGTGTAAGCACAGATGCACAGTTTTTAGGACAACAGGAAGGACCCCATCAAGCTCGTGTACCTTGTTAGCGCTGAGGCCAGTGATGGCAAAAAACACATCAGCTGGAGAAATTTTAATGTCAGTCATGAGGATTCAGAGGGGGGAGGTGTTGGAGGAAGAGCACCAGAATCGTCTAAAGTGGAAATGGAGGAGAAAGTATGAGTGAAGAGTTCTGCTTTATCAGTAAAATAAATAGCGACAGAGCCATCAGAGCGGAAAAGATGAAGGAAGGATTTTGCGGTAAACTTCTTAGAAAGGTTTTCAGCAAGGTGCCAGAAGGAGCAGGAAGAATTAGAGCTGGAAAGTTCAGAGCATTTAGCAGGAATGAAATTATTTTTAGCAGAGCGAAGAACAGACTTAGCATGATTCCAGGCGGTAACATTAAAGAGATGAAATTCAGGAGTGGGTTGGCTCCGGTACCTTTTGTTGGCTTTCTCCTTGTTGTGGATAGCATTAGAACAAGCATGATTAAACGATTTTTTTTTTTTTTTTACATTTGTCAAGGAATTTCAAAAATTTCTGATAGGAATGTGTGCTTCCATGTCCGTGAGAATAACCTCTGTAATGCGCCAGGCACACTCGGAGGGCCCTTGGTCATGGAAGCAATAATCATTCCAGGGAAAGCCTAAGAAGAACTGCTTAAGAGCCTCCCAATCAGAAGCTCCAAAGTGTCATAACCGAAGCTTCTTGAGAGGGCCCACAGGCCATACTGGAGCAATAGGACAAGTTAAGGTGATACGGTTTTGATCGGAGGAGCACAAGAGAGAGGAAAAATTAACAGCATAGGCAGAAGGATTAGTTGTGTGTAAGAGGTCAAATATGTTTGAAATCTCTCCAGGGCAGTCAGGGATATGGTTTGAGTGCTGTACAAGCTGCTCTAGGTCATTAAGAATAGAAAAGAGGCAGGCTTGTTGACCAGGTGGATCAGTGAAAGGCAAGGAGAGCCAAAGGTGAATGGGAACATTGAAATCTCCTAGAATGGAGATTTCAGAGAAAGTGATAGGATGTGTTCCATTTTATAGTAAGATAGTTGAAGAATTTTTTCATGATCAGTAGAATTACGGGATAGGTAAACACGACAGGTATATATAGTCAGAGAATGACAGGATTGTCGAAGCCAGAAGGTAGAAAAATCTGTAGCTTCAAGCTCAGGAACACAGAAGCAAGATATGTTGTGTACATATACACAACAGCCACCTTTGTCTTTTGAATGAGTACTGAGATAGTATGAGGATACAGAGAAGGGTTTACTGTCAGTCGTCTCAGACAGCTGAGTCTCCGTTAGCAAGAGAAGGTAAGGTTTAGAGGAGGAGAGGCGGTGCTTGACGGAGCAAATCAGAGGAAAGCAGCGAATTTTGCAGAAATGAAGAACAAGTGAGTCAGACAGTGGTTCCAAGCATCTCGCTTGGTCGTCACCTTGAGAGGGGCAGATGGCATGGGCTTTGAGGGTTCCACCCCCCCCCCCTCCGGGGACTCAGAGGGCTGATGATACGACGCCGTTTTTAGCAGAATTTTGAATAGAAAGTGTAGTGTATAATGTGCATGTAGTTTGGTGTTGACAGTTAGAGAAACTTGTACTGGAGAGGATGCTGGCCTACTCTCTGTGTTGCTGAAACATTGAAAAAGTTCAACAAAAGGGAGATGGTCAGAAGCTAGTCCCGAGGGCTGATGAAACGGGAGCTCGAGGTCTCGGTGTCATCAGCTTTCCTTCCACCTTGGGAGTATTGCTCTGCTCGACTGGTGCTACAGTCTACTCCCTTGGTTGGCTTTGTAGAGAATATATTAAGACTTAGGCTTTTATGGCATACTCTGACATGAATACAATCATCTGGCATTAGTTTTGAGAGACTAGAGTTGTCCCGACCATGAAAGGAATACTAGTGCCTATAATAGCACTCAGGTTCCTTTAACTCAGCTGAATGAAAGCGTCGGTCGTTGGCTGTAGCAAATATTGAAAGTTACCCCGACTATGAGAGGGTTAACAGAGAATTTGAAACTGGATCAAAGTAGGAATTTAAATAAGTAACCTGTTATTAACTTTGCTGCCTTCGGATAGATAGCATTTAGGTAAAGAGGAACTGCTCCAAAAGGGAGTGAGATATACAGTATATTGAGCCTGCACTGAACTACTCATCACAAGATATTTCCCCAAGATCCCTATACTGTTACTGATTGGCTGTGATTTAAAAAAGTGTCTATAAGAGTATTTCATTAGCAAATATCAGACTATTTTTTCAACCTTGGTAGGACGTCCCCAAGGTGTAGACGTTAACGGTAAACAGAAAATATCTCTGTACCTAAAGTTTGTGTTGAGATGCTTTCAAATCCTTCTATTTGCGAGTGAGATAGTCTGCTGGTGAGGAGTGGGGCTGCAGATTTTTTTTTCTGTGCTTAATCATTTTAATCACACTACCATTAAATGACTGTAGTAAATTTCGGAAAATAGTTAATGAAACTTATATTTAACTCATCCTTTGAAAAATTTCTCCTTAACTGAATATAATCCCTTATAAGTAACAAGGATAAAGTGAAAAAAAACGCGCAATCGGAGCGAAGATACTAAACTGCAAAAAGGTTCCATTACGTCGTGGAATAACCTGGGTTATAGAGAAGCCTGTGAGAGGAAGGGCTTTTTAATTTTGGTGGCACCAGGAGAAGAGGGCGTCTTTAAGAAATAAACCTCGCTCATATTAGTCCATAAATATTTTAAAGGCAAAAGTAAAGTCCTAAGAAAATCAGGAACAGCTTACATACACTCTCGAGCACATATAAAACTTATAATACGGCCTATCGAGGACATTAACTGGAATTACTGTGTTTGGCGGAAAGTGATGCCAAACAGCCGAACGCCTATCTCTCCGCAGCGGGGCTCCCTGATAACCAGCAGACAGCGACAGTTTCCAAGGAATTTGCTGGGAAGTTTCGGTTATTAATGAGCTTGTAAGGATGGCGGTAATGATGTCAGACGGCCGAGAGGAACCTCGAACAAAAAAGTATATAATGACCAAAGTTGCAAGAGCTTGGCTAAGGGCTTTGCAAAGGATGCCGAATAACCTCGCAGGAGCTGAATAACAGACTGGGCTCTGCTGCATCACTATAATGGGTCGTACGGCCCTATGCTCGTCTGCTTCTCGGTATAATTTAGTCTGCGGTCATAGTTTTAGAATGTGGGTATAATTTTCGTAAGGGGTATAATTTTAGTCTGTGGGTGTAATTTTAGTCCAGGTGCAGTTTTAGTCGAGGTGTAATAATATTCACCGAGTGTAATTCAGTCTAGGTGTACTTTTATTCTGGGCGTAATTTTAGTTTGTGTGGATAATTTTCGTCTGTGAATATGATTTTCATGTGTGTGTATAATTTTATTCTGTGGGTATAATTTTAGTCTGTGGGTATAGTTTTAATGTGTGTGTGTGTGTGTGTGTGTGTGTGTGTGTGTGTGTGTACGTAACTTAACGTACAGTACCGTAACTCTGGAAAAAATGGGCTCGTACTATTACCCTTTTTCAAAGTTTGTTTTACTTCATTGTTATCAGAGACAAACATTTTCCATCTTTTCAAGCCCTCTCTTAGATTTCTAGCACTGAAAAGTGTTCCTGTAAAAAAAAAAAGAAAAAAGTTTGTCGTCGTCTAAAGTTGTTTCACATATTAAACTGTGGATGAAGTAACACATTTTCGTCCCTGAAAGTTACTTGTAATTAAGTATATATCTGAATTCGATTTTATTTTTGTATTTATAGAGAATTATTCATGAACCAAAAGCTTGTCTCACTTAAAGTTGTTCAATATACAGTAGCATTTTGCTGGACATTGCCTAGGCTTTACCCCACACATGGTGGAGATAGCGCTGGTATTCTATTCCAGCTAACTCAAGACGAATTTATTAATTTTATAGTGAATCATAGTAGGTATTTTAGTGATTTGTAGTAGGCTGAACGAATCAATATCGTCATTATAAAAACACTCATAGCTGGGACAAGTCTTGTATTCTATCCAAACTGACATTAGAAGATTTTATCAATTATCGGAGCCTGGAACTTTTAAGTTGGAATAAATTCTGTATTAATTTTTCGTCTGCCATATTTATTTTATCCCAAGTTGCGGTATCTAGATCCAGTATGTGCAGGGCGATTCATAAGTCTTTTGCCACTCTTATGTGAATTTGCTGCCGTAAAAGTGATAACGGACTAATGATTCATCTCGCACACTTCAGGTCAAACAGGTGAAGAAAGACAAACGCCAAAAGTTAAGGCAGGATACAGAGGGTCTTTTTTGTATTTTACTTGTGAAATATCCTACGGCAGAATAGTGCTTGCTTCCTTTCAATTCCCAGCACCGCACAGTTGCATGCCGGTCACATAAGAGAATTTGTATCACCTTTTCTTAGTTCTTATGCATTTTACACCTTCATTTTCTGCTTGCTATTTATATATATCTAGCATCGACATATTTTTCCTCCGTAAAGTAAAAGAGGATACAGTAACAAGATATAAAATAAGTGGCTAAGGAGGAGGCGTTAAGAAATTTCCGAAGTTACGAGAAATACTGCCCATAATCTTATCATTGTCTTCAGTGATATCCAGCATGTGGCACTAAAATCTCCTATCATGCTGGACGCGACCGCCAGAGAAGGTATACCATATATATTTTCGCCATAACTGTCAGAGCACACCCATCGTCCAGTCATCGGCTGGGATTACTAAATTTGCATATAGAGTGGGTCTAGTGTTAAAACCTCATTCTGGTCGACCAATGAGGTGGAAGACTCCTTGGTGGTGGTGCTGATGGAGACGGGAAGTAGTAATCTCAGTCATCCTTCTTCCGCCGGGATGATTGTGATTAATATCTTTTGCGCCTTCCTGTTTTACACTAATACTGGGAGTGGGTGATGCATGATTCTAGTTTACTCATACCTGAAATAATGATATATACGTACTATGAGTCACAAAAGTGTCGGTGCACAACATGCGTGAAACATTTGAGAATACAGAACGAAGGTCACTGATATATTAGTGTCTGACCTACCACACGTTGGTAGCCGTGATGTCGACAGATGTTAAATATCGCCAACTAGCAATATCCTCTTGGAAACATATAACAAATGTTATGCTAATATAAACAGACATTGTTAATATACAAAGAGACGTTGGTAAACATCACCATTTGATCGAATGTCTCAGTTGGCATCGGACCCCCAGTGCACCGACACTTTTGTGACCCATAGTACCTGCTTTGACGCTGGTGCCAGAAATAATGAATGGTGAGTTGGTCGCTGTGTTTTCGCAGATGACGGAACCAGGGAGGGACCCTTTGTTTATTTATTTGTTAATTTATTACTGAAAACAGCCGTGTAAGTCTACTTGAAGATGGTGCAAGAACATAGAAAGATTCCCCGAGTAGTAATCTTAGTCATCTGTCTTTGCCAGCACACTAAGTTGAAAGATATAATTATATATCTTGTATGTCTTTTCGATAAAAGAACTAACTAGATATGCCTAGAGTTGCTTTTGTTGATAACAGAACTTGTGTGTGTGTGTGTGTTTTTTAATGATGCCAATTTCAAGTGACCATTGAACTAACGAGAGATGATTAGCTGTCTTTGTTGATAAAAGAACAATAAGTTGTTGCTTTTCCTGTAAATAAAGGTGAAAATATTCTT
Source organism: Coenobita brevimanus (assembly GCF_032717465.1). NCBI lineage: Eukaryota > Metazoa > Arthropoda > Malacostraca > Decapoda > Coenobitidae > Coenobita > Coenobita brevimanus. The sequence goes on along the minus strand of NC_136991.1, from coordinate 29,858,324 downwards.
GGAACTGGTTTGGGATCCCCGTGACTCCCCGAGTAGTAATCTCAATCTTCTTTACGAGCACGCCAGGCTTATAGGGATGAATATGTTTTGTGCCTGCCTGTATTACGCTGATAAAAGAACTAACAAGCGATGCGTAGGGACGTTGTTTTGCTGGTGTTGCGTTTTATTTACGGATAACAAAGCGGAACACCTATGAGTCTTTTTTCATGATAACAGAAGCACAAGAGATGAGTAGCTGTCTTTCATGATAGAAGTACTGCAATGAGAGATGCGCATGGGGTGGTAGATAACAGAATAAAGCACAGTTAGTTTAACACATTAGAACTAACGAGGCTGCTTGTTATATGCTAATAATTAAACTAACGAGAGATGACTAGTTATATTTGATGGTAATAGAACCAACGAATAATGCTTGGTAACTTTTGTTGATAATAGTAATGTTGGCATCATTCTTCACTAGCTCAGTAGGCTGATGAGAATGGTTATTTTATGCACATCCGTCTTTTATGTTCGTTCTTTCTACTTTTTACGATAGTAGAACTGATTAAAGTTATTATGTTGATCATAGACGTAAGGAATGATAGAATGAATGAAATATTTTTTTAGATAATAGAACTGACGAATGGTGTGTCGTTTAATAACAGAACTAGATAATGATACAGTATGTTTTCCGCATCCACAGGGACGGCCAAATGCCGTACTATACTCCTTAATTTTATTTTATTTATATTATTTTTTTTTTTTCCGAGGCGAAGATGCACTTGACAGGTTGGTGATGATTGGCTGAACGCAACATAATCTCTTTACTAGTTAACATTATTAATTGGAAACATATAGATCTGAGGGGGAAATTTGGGTTAGTAAATAAGTTACTCGGACATATTGCATTCAGCCAGTCATCACCAACCTGTCAAGTGCATCTTCCCCCTCATTAAAAACAACTGAGTATAGTCCCTGTGTCATCTACTCCCTTAGATATTTACTTACTCATAGAGTTACGGTCCCTTTTCGAAGGGTGAGGTCCAGACCTTTTGGTGAAGTGTGTTAGGAAAACGAAATGTTCCCCAATGGTAGACCTCCATCCAAGTCAGGTTTAGGCTGGGTGGGACCCCGAGGGTCACCTACCATTGAGGGGCGGCCCTCGAGAGTCCCTGTCAGAACCGTTATGCACGGTCGTTGTTTTCTGCCTTGGAACAAGAAATTTTACACTGTCGTAGACTCTCATTCATGTCAAGTTTTAGGCAGGATGGGACCTCGAGGGCTCCTCTCTTCAAAGGGGAGAGGTTGCCCGCTTGTCCGGCCAAAATTGTTTTTCGTGCCATAGGTTTTTATTGAGGAAGAAGAAATTTTGATGAGTGGTAGATCTTCGCCTTGATCAGGTTTTAGTTAAAATGTGACTCATTGCTTCCATGGTGGGGAGAGGGTCGTCCTCGAAGTAGTGACGATTTTTTTTTTTTTTTTTTTTTTTTTTTTAACAGAAACGAGGTTGCTTGGCGTTGATAAAATGAATTTGGAAGATGGTATTACTATGTTGGTTTCTGGTAGGAGTGATGGAAATCATTACCAAGGAGTAGGCTTACTGCTGAGTAGAGATGCTTGTAAGGCAGTATGTGAGTTTGAACCAATTAATGAGCGCTTGCTTTATGTTCGTTTAAAATCTGACCATGGTAATATCAGTACGGTTGTAGGGTACGCTCCGACAAATGAGGCTGCTGATGAAATGAAGGATGACTTTTATGAGAAGCTGCAGGATGTAGTGAATAGAGTGGCAAGACATGATGTGTTAGTTTGCATTGGTGATTTTAATGCGATTTTTGGCAGTAGTAGGGATGGCTTTGAAGATTGTATGGGTAAGGAGGGTGTTGGTATAAGGAACGAAAATGGGGTGCGACTTGGAAGCTTTTGTTTGGCAAATGACCTTATAATTGGTGGAACTATCTTTGAGCATAGAAAAATACATAAGACTACTTGGATTTCACCATGTGGCAAATATTGTAACCAGAGTGACCACATTGCAATTAGCAGAAGGCATAGGAGTTATTTGCAAGATGTTTGTGTAAGGAGGG
>NC_136991.1:29488529-29856158 GCF_032717465.1 Coenobita brevimanus | reverse complement strand
TTAGTGCTAGGAAAACCTGATATATATAGTTTACTAATGGACAGATTTTGCTTGATTCCTATATTAACTTCAATACAACCATTATTCCTAGTGCTAAAAGCACTAAAATTCTCTGTTTCTCCGTAACTTCTTTACTGACGAGCAGTTAGCTATCATTTAAAAGTCAGATGTGCTCTCAGCTCTTGTGGAGTGGATGTGGAGAGGTTGCACTACAACAACTGGATAGAATTCACAACAAAGCTATAAGAATTATAACTCGGCAGTTATAAAATGAACCACTCCCCTACAACTAAGATGGAATATTGCTTCTCTTGCATTAAAGTATTTTACAGATACTTGTCTGGTAAATGCTCAGACAAAGTTGCATCAGTTTTGCCACCTCCCCTCTATGCTACACGGACATCTTGTAGCGCCCATAATTGGACTGTCACACTGCCATATTGCAGAACTTCTGCCTATCAGAATTCTTTTATTTCTCGACTGCTTCTCTTTGGAACTCGCTTCCCCTGAATAGTTTTCCCCTAAACCTCAACCTACATCAGCTTAAATCTAAATGTTACAGATTTATTTTTATGAATGTAGGATACCTGTAATCTTGTGTGTGTGTGTGTGTGTGTGTGTGTTTTTTTGTGTTCGACTCTGGGCGTATGCTTCTCAGCCTGCTCCCAAGGCCCAGTAGTCCTCCTACATATCATACACCTCTACATGTTACCACTTCGGCGCTAACACCCACCGTCCATATTGAATACATGCTAGAGGTGTCTCATACAGGACTGGTGTATTGGTATTAGGGGGGTATTTTTACGACATGGCGGGTCGTCTGGTAGATCGGTAAAGTCTGCCGTAATGAAATTTAAATCCTTAAACTGTTCCCTGCACCGGCGGGGATTTGAACCTGGGTCCAGTAGGACAGCAAGCCACCTCTCTACCGATTGAGCCATCGACTACGTTGGTGGAGACTATTGTTTTTGCTGGTACATTCCTGCCTCAGCGTCTCGCGACGATTCTAGGAGAACCGGAGGCTACACAAGGAATCTGAATTGGCCAGGTTATGTATCCTGGCATGGGCTATTGCTGATAAAAAAATACAAATTTCCCCAGTGGGTTAAAGGTCGTTGTAGGGGAAAAAAAAATCGTGTTCAAAGTCTTGCAAAATATGGTTGCCTTGCTCCGTGGAGTTTTCACTGGTATTATTATTAGTCACCTACCACATAGGTGGCGACTATTGTTTTCGCTGGTATTTGTATTATTATTCTGTCCTCAGAGCCTCGCGACGATTCCAGGAGAACCGGAGACTGCACAAGGAATCTGAAGGGCCCAGGTTATGACAGACTTGGCATGGGCCACTGCTGATAGAAAAAAAAAAAAAAAATCCAAATCTCCCCGATGGGGTCAAGGTCATTTTAAGAAATTTAAAATTCGGGTTCAATCTCGCGACGTTTCCAGGATAACTGGAGACAGGGCAAGAAATCCGAAGGTCCCAGGTTGTGTGTCCTGAGATGGGCAATGGCAGATGGAAAAAAAAAAATCCAAATCTGCCAAATAGGGTCAAGGTCATCGCAAGAAATGTAAAATTTAGTGACCGTTAGTCAAGGACCTCCATCCAAAATAGTAGGTGGAAGCTAGTGATTGTCCGCAGGACAGTTGCAGAGTTCTAGTTCAATTTGTTTTTCCCACCTCTGTTCATCATCTGTAATTTGTACAGTTATGAAGCCCTTGCATTATGTTCTGAAAAAGTTGCCATTGTATGATTGAAATTTATGTCATCGATCACTGTCTCGTTATGTATCACACTGAATTTATTGAGCATTGACGTCAGCAGCTTTATATTAAAAAGACATTAAACTGTCCCTTGCTGTTTAACGAAAACACACTGACAACGCAAAATCATAATGCCAGGCTTAACTATGAAGTTTAGGAGAATTATATGCCAAGGGAAATATTACGCTGTACCTAGAAATAATACTTAGAGGGAAGAGAACATCAGAGTGAAATACAATGAAGTGAACAATGGAGACAAAGTAGAGTGACTGAATTAACTTGAAATGTTGTGATGTGGCCGTGAGAAGCATAATTATGTTCACGTGAACTGAGATAAAGTAAGAGAGTGAGAATCAGATGACGAGTGAAATGAACTAAGATGAAGTTAAAGGATTTAGTGAGAGTGACTGAGGACGGCCAATATAAATTGGATCGAACGGTTGATAGTTGAGAAGCAGAAAATCGTTGATATTAATTGAAGTAAATCAAAGGATCTGGTAAGTAGGGACGATGATTGAAATGATAAAAGACAATGTGATCAAGAGGTAGTGAAAATGGCAAAAATGAAGTGAAATAAAAATCAGAGGATAACTGCAATGAGCAGAGAAAAAAGGTTTCGGTGAAAATGATGTCGAAAATAAACAAAATACACTGGAATAATCAACAATAGATGATAGTGAGCAGCAGAGAACGACTGAAGTGAAATGAATCAAAATAAAATGAGGTGAAGGGTGAAAATGAAAAGCTTAAAAGTAATTAAAGGAGGTACTGGGTGAGTCAGAAGCATTGTGGAATTTAAATAGCTAACAAGGTTTTGACTTGAGACAAACATTTTCTTTTTCCATCCCTGGTCATAGGCACGTATTCCATTCTGCGAACTACTATAGTCATTTGAAGAGCCACTGTTTCACATGTCACCATATGGGCAGTAATACCGGACCGTTTGTACTGAGATAGGCAATGATTATATTAACACCTAAGATCCGGCGACGCGATTATAGTTTCGTCGTGCTGTCTCAAGAAGATGGTATTCAGTTAGGAAGAGACTTTTTGAATTGAGGTATTTGATATAGTCTTAATTAGTCAGTTCTGTCCTAAGGATGCTTCCAGGTTGAATTAAATCGTCTGGTAGAAGCAAAGTAACTCAGCTGAAAACTACATTACCAGTTTCAAGGAGTTAACGGGGGTGATTAATGACATATCGGGGACTGTTTTGACGACGTTCGAATCCTTGAACTGCCCCCTGCCTTAGGCGAGATTGATCCCAAGATTATACGACCAACAGACCGTTTCTCTACCACCTAATTCCATTATTTATAATTGAGATGAATCTCATTATTTGTTATCATTAATACTTTCGCGACGAATTACATCTTTTTTTTATTTTTTCCCCTACTTTACTAAGCTTCAAAGAGTAGCTCCATCAGTAGTGTTAGACCTGTCACGCGTATCATATTTCGCCGAGGATAAACAGTTTATGTTAATCCTGCTTATTACGGACAGTTTTACTCACCTAACAGAAAGTCAAGCAGCCAAAGGGTTAAGTTGTCGTAACTTGCATAATAATAAATGAAAGAAAGTACTGTACCAAAACGCCCTCTCTTCCGCTTTTATTTACCTAGCGCTATTCTAACACCGTTCCCTCTTTTAATATTACAAGGTGTTTCAAAACTCCGTTTTCATAGGTAATCAATGTATTGCAGCCATAAGAGACGTATGCGGGAAAATCATTGAGGACATGATGCAAAAAAAACTCTCAAACTTCTCAGAGCGCAGTGATAAAGTGCCTTCAATTAACTGGTGTACAGGAGGATCCCATACTTGCATCATACTACATGGTGAAGTGGAATGCGAGCTCTCCAAGTCTTACGATAATATTTGAAGCACATGACGATGGCGGCATATATTTGACCTTGATTTAGTTTAAATGAATGTGCTTTAACATGTGTGATGCAGTCTGACAGAAGTTGACCGTCAAAATCAGGTTGATGGAAACCATGTTCCGAATTAAGGTTAAAGCGTTCATTGCAGTGAAAGAAATTTAAAGAGAATAGCCTAGAAAGGTCTTTTGAAGCCCTACACTCTATAATTAAACCGTTGACCGAACACTGACTGTGCCCTTCTACAGATCGACTTACTTCATCTTCGCTTGACTATATCTTTTCCGCCAGGTTTGGTTCAGATTGAATAAGAATTGTTTGAATTGAAATTTTCCTGTGATCATCGCTCGTAAACTTTTTGTTCTCAATTACAAAAAGTCTTCATCGTTGGCTGACCCACAGTCTATTCACCAACTTTGGTCTAAATCCAGTTAAAACTATTTGAGTTATAGCGTCAAAACTTTGACCTTCCCCGGAGACCTTAACTTAGACTGATTGGCCAAGTTCATTTCGTTAGTCCTTATCATGCCCTCAACCATTCCAGGTTTGATGAAAATTGGATTAAAAATTCCAAAGTTGACCTTGGCCTGTGGTTCCGATTCTTTACATATTATTCTCAGAAACAATGGCCATCCCTTAACATTTCCACCATGCTTGGGTAAAATCAGATCTAAACTGTATATATGTTGTTCACACACACACACACACACACACACACACACACACAGGCAGGCTTAATGAAACAGTTGGATACATCCGTCGTTACCACATGCACGAATGTCAAGATATTGCTACATAATATGTCTCTTATTTATCCTTACATAACCCAGGCATACTCCTGCTAAACACACTTCTCACTCTCACGATCTCTGACAGATTAATGTTTTTTTTTTTTTTTTCAGATTTATCTTGTAATTAAGGATGAAGGGAAACGAAAGAAGCTCTGGCATTAGGATTAATAGCAGATTCAGCTCGCTGCTACTCTTGTTATGAGTTCTTGAAACCGACTACATTCTTTTCCAAGCTGCCCCAAGATAGTTTCCTTCAGTTCGGGAGTGCCTTCTGTAGTGAGAGAAAATAATGGCTATGACAAAGGTTTTCCAAAGGTGAATGATATCGTCCACAAGTAGCAAAACGGAAGTGGAATAATAGGTCGTCAGAGCGAAATGATGAATCAATATCAGAATTATGATTTGATCAGAGAGGCCCGGAAATAAAAGGGACAAGCTTCTCGGTGTAATATCAAAATCCATTTCAGTCCTGTGACATAATTTCTCATTTTAATCAGGGTATCGCCAAACGATGTGATTCAACTTTGGAAGAACCTTAAGATGCGAATTCCATACTAAAGGTTATATCTAAGCCATCCAGTCCGGAAAGTGTTTCCTAAGCTAAACGCAAGAGTGTAATCATCGAACACAGCGACCCCGTGCTGGAAATTTTATCTTGGACCGTGACCTTTACGCTGAGTCGATCTATATCAAAACAAAATAACAACTTCACACACACACACACACACACACACACACACACACACACACACACACACACACACACACACACACACACACAAGGCATGTGCGAATTTTCATCCAAATCGGATCAGGCATTCATGAGACAACACCACTTCCAAAACTTTGACTTTGGCCCATGACCTGTGACTTTTGATCAACACGCACCAAAAAAAAAAAAAAAAAGAAAAAAAGAAAAGAAAAAGCTTCCCAAACCCTATTTGAATCTGTAATTTAAATCGGATGAAGGATTGATCAGATTTTGCCTACATACATACACACATATATATATATACATGCATACATACTCATGCACACATACTCATGCACACACAGAAACCAATAACAATAGTTGTCTTTGGCACTGGTAATATAGATGCTAGAAGGCAGCAAAAATAAAATATAATACCGAGCTGGAGTGAAGCAGAAATGTGATTTGATTAGAGAGGGGTGGATATCATAGAACTAAGCTCCTGAATGTAGGATTAATTAAGATCCGGCTCGATTCTGCTCCTGTTATTAGATGCTGCTCGACCGCTGGTGGACTATTCCGACCTACGCCAAAATAGAAGCTGCAATTAATTCTCATTCGATTTGGATTATAGTATTATTTAAGCATTTCCTTGACCTTGTTGCTTACCCTTTTGAATCTGATGACGTATTTTCTATTATTTTCCTACTATTTCCTGACGATTTTATTCAGTTGCTTAAGACCTTCGAACTGGAAGAGCTGAGTATAATCATCAGTAAAACGTCCAGTGCTACATGTCTCCTCCAGAGTTCAGTATAAGAAACTGGTGTTAACAAGGAAAATAACATTCATTGACTGTTCCCTAACGTTGTTGGACTATTTCTGTCTCCACAAAAACAGCAGGTAGCAATTGATTTTTATTCAAATTGGGATATGTTTTTTTATTTAAATAGTATCTTCATAACGATATTATTTAATGGGATTGCTTCCACGTCGTTAGTGATGGGCGATACCAGTGATAGAGTTTCGATATGATACCGATTACTTTGTTGGCCAGTATAGATAGTATCGATTACCGACACCGGTACGTACAGTAGAAGGTTACGTAATTAATATCTTTTCAGTCCGATGAACTACCTGAAAATTTAAGAAAATTATTCACAGCGGGCGCAGTTCGGGTTAAAATAAATATATAGCCGCTCTTGGAGGGGAATGTGAGCACCAAAACTGCCATTTAGTGCGCTAATATATCTTAAAATCATTACTTCCCAGTGAAACAGCATTTTTGAAAATATGTTTTCAGTTAATTGGAATGTCTATTTTTAGCACTCAGAGCAATCGAATCCTAGCCGTCAGTATCGATCCTTCCCGGTAAACAGATGGTATCGGAAGTATCGATATTTTGGTATCGATATGCCCACCATAATTGGCCACTGGTTTAACTCATTTCACTTCGATACGTCTCCTAGAAGCTAAACAAAAACGTCTGACGGTACCAGGAATAAAATACGAAGGACGCCGTGCTTCTGAAGGGATTAATCATTAACGTCAGTGCCACTGTCATCACCGTCACTTTCATCATCATCATCATCATGATCGTCGTCGTCGTCGTAGCCGTCTTCGTCGTCGTTGTTGTTTTTGTTAATATTACTGAGACCAGTACCCTCACGGAAAAATCTTTCAACACGAAGGGTCACTCTTTAGCTGAATAAAATCGTCTGGGGTCGCAAGGAATGAGTCTTCGTTGCAGAGGAATCTTGGGGAGCATTTTTCCAAGAGAGATTGTTTCCAACCACCAAACCCGCTCATATGACGATGTACTTCAGGCATGAATCGCAGACAGGCTGACAATTCGAAGTCCACCTACACACCTAACACCAGTGACAATCATAAGCACAAATACATTCCTAACATCACACGTAACGGTGTACCTGTGCCTTATACCCCTTCCATGACCCTTGGAGTGACATATGACTCAGGACACACCTTCAAGGACCACATACAAGACGCAAAGAGGCGATGCGCCCCAGACTAAACGCACTTCGAGATCTTGCAGAGCCAGATATTAGGCAGCAAAAGGAAACATTCTTGCTGCTGAACAAATAATTTATCAGATCAGTGGTGTCCTATCCTTCCCCAACATGACTCCCATTCTTGCAGACCGCACACATCAACGCCGTATGTACCATCACAGGCAGCCGCAACACAGCTTCTGTAGCTTGTTTACTGTACATTCTAAAGCTTATGTCGTCACTGTTAAGGAGTATCTTGTTATGAGAAGCACGCAGTTCTGTGCAACAGCTTGTGCCAGCACACAGCACCTCTATCATTATCTGCCAGAACCACATAGTATAAAGAGGCTCATAAAATCATTCACACAGAAGCATTACCAGACCGTCTTCTGCAGAATGCAACCTTCATTCCTACACTAACAAAGAATAAACACTTACAGGGCAGAGGAGAGGGGGGTGGGGCAGCTGGGGATAATCCACAGGGTCCAAGCCCGAGATGGGCCTGCACCCTCCAAGGTAGTGTCAAGAGGGAGGCAAATATATAGTTCATTCTGTAATGACGCAGTGGATTTCTAAAGAAAATATAAATATGGAATTAGGAATAGTTATATCTAAGCACGTTAATAGAAGACTGTGTGTAACATTCAAAGTACAGAGTTGTGTACAAGTGCTCGTGGCGAAGGGCCCCTCGCACTTGCTCCTGCAGAGGGCTCTCGCGCTGATGTAGTTTATTTTAGTTGAACCTATTGGAAAAAATTCTACGGAGATCCTGTGCCGGGCGCCTGGAGAGGCGTTTTTTGGTCAAAATGTGATCACCTGTTAAATATAGTAAAAGTTTTTCAATCGTGATGGGATCAAGTTTTTTTCAAATCAGCGAATTTTTTGCGATTTTTGTGCCAATTTTGGTGCGATTTGAATGTGTAGTTTCGGTTGCCCAAAACACACACACACACACACACACACACACACACGGCTAGTGCTATAGTATATTAGATTGCTGAATTTTTTTCATGCTGAAGGGGCCGAGGGATATAAAGAACCTCTGACCCGCCGTTTTCTTTTGTTTTAACCTCTTATAAACTTATCAGTCAGAAATGCATATTCAAAGCATATGCATACTAAACAGTATTTTTCATTTTTCTTTATATAATATGCTATAATTTCCATGTATTTATTATAATTTTATATATATAGAGAGAGAGGGGATGGTGCTATGGCGCACGAGGATTCTTTTTGCAGTGCATCAATGTGCCACGACACACTGGTTAGGGAGCAGTCTTGCCGTTAGCTAGACTTTGAATATAATATATTCAGCACAGTTTTCATGGGGAGGAGGGCCCGTTGTCAATCGTGCCCCAGGCCTGGTGATGGCTGTCGGCAACCCTGAACTCATACACAGCCTTTTCACCCAAAGGGCAATACAACACTTCAATCAGAACATTTTACTACAAGCCATCCCCCCCTCCCTACGAGACATCCACCCGTCGAGGGTATTATTAAATAGATCTGATCAAGTTTCTCTACCTTGACTTAGATCAGGACACCAAGCAGCCCTAATAACCTGCCAGCTTTTATATGGGTTGGGTAGAGCCACAGATGGCATGTGCTTAGCTTGTCAATTAGTCCCACATGACACGAAACACACAGTGAAGCACAGCACAGCTTATATTACGCAGACACTTATATTAACATCAACGTCGGAGGGAACCTGTGGGACAATTCCATAGGAGTTCCTGCATATATGCGGTCGACGGGTCTGCTTGGTCAGGTGGACAGTTACAACAGTAACTACCATGATGAATTAATTTTCTCATTAGTGTTACCACCGGATGATTTTACTTAACTCGAGACAGACTTGTAGTAGCACAGAAGTTAAAGTAGGTTTTAAATATGGTGCCAATTTGAAAAGTTTTCCCAAACCTGCATAAAATCGTCTGTTAATAGCAAGGTCATACTAAAAGTCACCGGACTGAAATGGTTTTCCATGAAGGATTTCTTGTAAGCTGGTTAAAATCGCTTGGGGGTAGCGAGAATGGAAGCACAAGAAGTATCCATCCTATTGACGGGTTTCCTTTACACATCTTATTCCATCGACTGGTTATCTGTGCTTTTAAAGCCCTTGCTACAGAGAGACGCCCTTGTTAGATCATGCTTGATGCTACCTGTGGATTTTGTTCAACCTGTGGTTGTGTTACCTTACCTTGTCCCAACTTTTCTTTTCCCTTTTGCAGTTTATTTTACGTAGCTCAGTGGCAGACTAAGCTCATTCTTTTGTTCAACATCCATTTCACGGCATTTCTTCATGACTTGCGTCATAATCTAGCATTAATAGATTGTTACAATTCAGTATTCAAAATGGCGAGATGGCAATTTTAGGCCAAGTTAGAGTAAAACGAGTATAGGTAAGGCCTCTCTGACTGGATTTGCTAAGATTGTACTTAACCCCTTCAGTTCAATGAGTCTTTCTTGACCCGAATGAAATCATCTTGAGGTGGGACGAATAAGCTATAAAATGTCTCCTGGTTCAGTGAGCTTATATTACCCGTGAGTGACTGAAGCACACACGATAAAGGAATAAGTACACGCAATAGACTTAACTCATTCACTTGGATATATTATTCTGTAGTATCCCTCGCCTAAATGTGCGGCTGTGGTGTGTCCCGCACCTGTATACAATGGTGCCATGTTTCCCCAACTTGCGATGGGAAACGGAAGCAAGGCATCACAAATACGATAAATTCAGATGAATAAAACTTAAACTTGTGTATTTAGATGGATGAATCAACAGTAATCTTATTATGCATAAAATATTTATACAGTAACACAGAAACATGGCATACATATTGTACAGTGTTGCTAAAAGAAATTGTAGTCACTTTTAATGGTTTTTAACGTAGTTTTAGGGTGGGTAATAATATCACAGTTGTAGATATAAGATAATGAGCCTGAAATAAGAAGAAATATGCCAATATCCAAAGTAAAAGAAATAATTCATATTATTTTTGTGAGTGGCAACACTGACACACCCAGTCTGGCCTAAGGTAAAGTAAGTACTATACCTCCATAGACCCAAGCATAGCTTGTACAGGTGTTGCTAGGGAAAAATGCTCACATTTACTGGCTTTTACCGTAATTTTAAGGGCGAGGAATAATCACATTTATAATCATAAGCTAATATGTAGGACAAAATAGTAGGCATATGCCAATACCGAAATAAAGAAAAAAAAAACATTATTCACTCGCGAGCGGCAACACTTCCACACCCAGTCGGTGGCCTTGACAGCATAGCTTCCTGGTGGTGACCTCGTGTCACTTCCTTTATATCCTTTGCACAGACAGCATGGCAGCTCAATCAGACCATTCCTCACATCTACACAGCCAGGCTAAAGAAATTGTCTTCAATGTAAGGCAGTATTTTCAGGAGGATAAGGAGAAGGGAGTAGTTCTTCATGGCCTATCAAAGGTCGTCTCTCGTACAGCTGCAGCAACGAAGATCAGCGAGAGATCAGTTGAAAAAATCTCTAAAGATGCCAGAGAGAATGAGGAGATTCAGTGTCCCAAGTTTAAGTCCCCCAAGAAAAGGAAACGTGTAGCACCAGTGACCGATTTCTTTGATAACTTTAATGAAGGCGTGCTACGAAGAACAGTTCTGAGTTTTTATGAGAGGAAGGAAATCCCCACACTTGAAAAAATTTATGCAGAAATTAAGACCAATCTTTCGTATCCTGGCAGCCGTGAGACATTAAGAAGAGTTCTTAAGAAAATCGGTTTTCGTTATGCAGATGTTGATGGACGGAGATTCCTAATGGAAAGAGATAATATAACGTATGCACGGTGCATTTTCTTGAAAGAAATGAAGGAGCTTAGAAGTTCAGGCAAAACTATTGTTTACTTAGACGAGACAAGGATCAATCAAAATTACTCTGTGTCCAAATGCTGGGTGGACAGCAATGCAAACAAGGCCGTGGGAGTGAGGGTGCCCACAGGGAAGGGTTCCCGCTTGATTTTGCTGCATGCAGGAACCAAAGATGGATTTGCTCCTGGAGCAACCCTTGTTTTCCAAGCAAAGAATGTAGGAGACTATCATGAACAGATGAATGCGGACACCTTTGAAAAGTGGTTTAAGAATCAAGTGTTACCCAACATTCCATCATCTTCTGTTAGAGTGATGGATAATGCATCCTATCACTCCATAAAAATAGATAAACCACCAACTACTGCAACCAAGAAAGCGGAGATCCGAGAATGGCTGGAGAAGACGGGTGTTACAGTGCCAGACGGTCTCCTCAAAACGCAACTCCTGCACCTTGTGACTCGCCACATCGCAGCTGCCGATACAAACTACGTCATCGATAAGACGGCCTCAGAACATGGACATAGGGTTGTACGCCTACCCCCTTACCACTGCCAATATAACCCAATCGAGCTAATTTGGGCACAGGTTAAAGGCTACGTGTCAAAGAGAAATACGTTCAGAATTGCAGATCTGAAGCCACTCGTCCATGAGTCACTCAACAATGTCACGGCAGACAACTGGAAGAATGCTGTGAGGCACGCAGAAAAACTGCAAGAGGATGATGAAAAGAGAGATGTGGTGATTGACCATTACATCGATTCTTTCACTATCACTTTCACATCTTCTGATGAGGATACATCATAACTCTTCTATCCTCTTTTTCGCACTTTTCTTCCTCATGTTTCTCTTCCTTCTTTTTCTTCTGTTTTTCTGCCTTCTGTGAGAGATAGAGGAATAGGCCTATTGGGGACACCTCTTAAAAATAAGCGTGTCAAGACAAATACCTCAAGGGTGGTGTGGAAACGAAGTCAAATTTACAATATATAAATATTATGTAAAAGAAAATATCCAGAATGTCTCTTGCAATAAAAGAGAGAGAGAGAGAGAGAGAGAGAGAGAGAGAGAGAGAGGCAGGCAGGAGAGGGGCAAGGTTGAATGCATTGTCGGCATGATGGGGGGTGGTGGTGGTGGAGGCATTGTCAGGCTGAGAGAGAGATGGAGGAAGGGGAAAGAGAATGAATGAATGAAAATCAGTCATGGTACTGCAATAACGGGTCATCTGTCACCGTATACAAAAAATGATAAATCTATCTATCTATCTATCTATAGCCCGACGCCCTAATCCCGCAAAGGGTGGCCGCAGAAAACGCCTCCAAGTCACTCTGTCACCCACCATTTGACTACCCTCCCCGCAACTCACCCCCCCCTCCCTCATATATCTCTCAACTCCATCCCTCCACCTCATCCTCGGTCTACCCCTCCCTCTCCCTCCCTCCACCTCACCTACATACACCCTCTTAGTCAGTCTTTCATTCTCCATTCTCTCCACATGTCCAAACCACCTCAGTGTATTTCTCCTAATCTTCTCAACTCCATCCCTCCACCTCATCCTCGGTCTACCCCTCCCTCTCCCTCCCTCCACCTCACCTACATACACCCTCTTAGTCAGTCTTTCATTCTCCATTCTCTCCACATGTCCAAACCACCTCAGTGTATTTCTCCTAATCTTCTCAACCACATCCACATCTACCCCACAACGTTCCTTCACTTCTTCATTCGTCAACCTGTCCCTCCACGTCACTCCACATGCTCCTCTCAAGTAACTCATTTCCACTGCTCTCACTCTTGACTTGTTCCCCTCTTGCAAGGTCCACGCCTCGCTTCCATACGTTAGGGTAGGGATCACAATACCATCATGCAGTGACTTCTTAACTTCCATACTCACCTCCCTATTTCTCATCACTGCTTTCAGTGTACCAACAACCTTCCTTCCCTGCTGTACCCTCTCACGTACTTCATCCCCCAAAGTTCCATCCTTACTCATCACACTACCCAAGTACTTGAATGCACTCACATTCTCCATATCCTCACCATCCAACCTCACTACACACTCTGTGACTTCATTCCTCTCAAACACCATAACTTTACTTTTGTTTACATTAACTTTCAGCTTCCTCCTCCTACACACTGTCCCAAATTCATTCATTTGGTTTGGTTTGAAAATGATAAATATCACTAAATATACCAAAACCAAATTAACAAATGAAAGCACAGTTATAAATAACTTATAAAAGAATCAAAAGTACTCAAGGTGGCTCACATCTCCCGCCAGGAGAGAGAGAGAGAGAGAGAGAGATAACGGTATAGAAAACGTGGCAACACTGTACACAGGTGCGGGACACACCACAGCCGCACATTTAGGCGAGGGATACTATAGTATTTTTGCTGCCACTAAACGATTTTATAAAGATTAGGGGAGACGCCTCCTCAGTTCGAAGCGTCACCCCAAATTTGAGGAAAATTGTCTGATGTCGCAAGTATCACAGTCTGAGTAGTAATTATATGTATAGTCATCACACGTGCAGGAGGATGACGTCACAAGATCTCCCATAGAGAGAAAACGAGAAGTAAAGGGGTAACTCAAGTGTGACAAGTATACCCTGTTCACTCATCTCTGCTGGCTGGATTCAAGAAACGTTTGAATTAAGGCTGCTCATTGGTTAATGCAACACATATATATTTATATTTATAAACTGCTTGCAATATAAGCAGCCAGTTTAAATATGGAATTATTTCCGAAGAGGTAAAAGTTAGCTTTAAAAGTTTACCATGGAGACGGTGGCTGAATCGGTAGAGAGACGTCTTGCAGTCCTGATGGACCCAGGTTCGAATCCCGGCTGGGGCAGGGAACAGTTTAAGGATTTGAATTTCATAAAAAGCAGACTTTCCTGATCTACCAGATGACCCGCCGACATGTCGTAAAATACCCTCGCTAATACCAATACACCAATCCTGTATGAGACAGCCCTAGCATGTATTCAATATGGATGGTGGGTGTTAGCGCCGAAGTGGTGACATGTGGAGACGTAGGACTACTGGGCCTTGGGATAGGCTACTTCCCCCGAGATATAGGCCCTGAAGCCTTTGCCCAGAGTCGGACACATAGAAAAAACAAAAATCAAAGAAAATTGAAGTTCATTAGAAAGTTTTGTAAAACGATGAGTGGCGTAAATGCAGGCATATAATATACAGCAACTTGCGGACATAGGTGTACACCATGATTGGATAATTTACTACAAGCGTCACACATCGTTCTATAAGTCAAATCTTTAATTTTTTTTTTTATAAACATAAACTTTTAAAGCTAATTTTTACCCGTTTAACTTTAGAAATTATTCCAAATTTAAATTGGTATGTTTTCAAGTGCCGCACGTCTGAGCTTCCCGCACGAGTGAGAAGAAACTGAGGGGAGACACATGTGCAGTACACCTCACCGCTGCCCCGAGCCAACTGACGGTTGTGGGACCCTGTGACGTCATGTACGGGCTGCTCCAAAATTTGAACCAAGAGTGAGACGACTGTATGTTACTTAGACTGTGGCAAGAATATGATTAAAAATACGTCACCATACTGGAGGGGATCAGTACGCGCGATTGAAACAGAATTTGGCTGGTGAGGTTTGATATTTTTAGTCATCTGCACAGCTCGTGATGTCTAAGACAAGTCATCAGACCATGCATATAACAACAATACTTTCTACGGGTATGAAAGAAAATGTTGTTAGCAAACAATATATGGGTGATCCGTAAATAGCACTCCACTAGAAACTCACCTGGTGACATAATACATATTGCTGGGACGATTCATTCTGCTGGTGTGGGCGTTTGAGAAACACTAAGCGAAAGAAAAGAACAAACGATGCTGATTACACACTGATAACATTGACTGAACTGTCCCCGCAAAATGCAAGAAATCCCCCAGTGGAGTGAAAGGAGGAAGCATTATATGGACCACCCTGTATATGGCACCATCATCAAGCAGGGCTATCATGTCACCACATTCTTTCCGATCGTCAGTATGGGCTACGCCAGGGACGCTCCACTGGTGATCTTCTCACCTACCTTTCTGACTCCTGGTCATCCTCATTTCGGGGGTATGGCGAAAGCTTCGCCGTTGCACTTATCTCAAAAGCTTTCGATCGAGTTTGGCATACATCTTTAATTTCCAAGCTACACTCTTACGGTTTCTATCCTACTCTCTGTGCCTTCATCTATAGCTTTCCTTTTGGTCGTTCTATAGCTGCTGTTGTAGACGGCCACCGTTCTTCTCATAGAGCTATCAATAGTGGTGTTCCTCAGTGTTCTGTCCTATCTCCAACTCTCTTCCTTTTATTCATCAGTGACCTTCTAAGCTGTACATCAAACCCTATCTACCCATATGCTGATGACTCCACCCTTCACCTTTCCATTCGCTTCCCGCAGCGTCCATCTCAACAGTCACTTCAGCAAACAAGGGATGGGGCTATGACACACCTAATAACTGACTCTGCTCATATCTCTAATTGGGGTAAAAATAACCTTGTATTAGTCAGTGCATCAAAGACTCAGTTCTTACATCTGCCAACCCGACAAAATCTTCCAGAGGGAGTACCCTCTAATTTTTAACAATATCCAGCTCAATCCTGCGTCATCTTTAAACATACTTTGGGTTTCATTCTCTCGGGATTTGTCTTGGTAAGAACATATTACCTCATGTAAAATCTGCTTCCAAGGGATTGGGTATGCTAAGCCGACTCCGTACCTTCTTTTCTCCTACACAGTTGTTGATTTTATTCACGGGTTTTATTCGCCCTTTTGTAGAGTACAACTCTCATGTGTGGGGAAGCTCCCCACACACAGCTCTTCTCAACAGGATGGAACCAAAGGCTATTAGTCTCATTAACTCTCCTTCTCCTACTGGCTCCCTTCAACCTCTGTCTCTTCTCCGTGCTGTTGCATCTTTATCAACTTTCTGTCGCAGCTTCAATGGTCACTGCTCCTCTGAACTTTCTGCTTGCATCCATCCACCATTATGGCGGGCATGTAGCACCCGTCTAGCAACAAGCTCTCATTCACCAGCTCTCTAATGCAAGAGGCAACCACCACGCGCAGTCCTTCATACATGCAACAGGTCAGCTCGGGAACTGTCTCCCTCTGTCTGTAAATCCTACTGCCTATGATCTCCAGTCTTTCAGACGCAGTGATTCCATGAATCTCGAAATGAATGGATCTTGAATTTGGCTCTCTGTTGTCTTGTTTTTGTTTTTTTCTTGGAGGGAGCAGTTTGCAGATCCCTGGCCTTTGTCTCCTCCTTTGCATTAAAAAAAAAAAAAAATGGTAAGGCACATTCGTCTCGTATGGCATTAGATTGCTTCTTGCGTAATGTTTACTCACACCTTTTTAAAATAAAGTGTCACGCACATACTTCAGATGGATATAGTATAACAACTATAAACATGCCATAAAGACTCACAGGATGAAATAACTTTTAAACGAGTGTCTGACGAAGGCGTTGTTGTCCTCAAGATTATTCTGCCATGTTATATACCAGATTACTGTCAGGGTCGTACTCATGAATGGTATAGGATATGCACTGGAGGAAGGGTTCATCTTACGTAACTATCTGTTTTACAGATTTTGTAGTTCACCTTCCTTAACCACCTACTTTACATAATTAAGCCTTTCATAATGTGTGTTGCTGAGGCAAGCTGTGTCGATAACAATTGTGTATAAGTACTGGAACATCCAAGAGAACATTTAAATTATAACATGCATGATAAATCGCTGGGAAAAAATTGTTACGAAGCATACACCACCGCCTGGAATAGGAGCATTGATCTCTGAGATAACACATTCACGACGAGGGTCTCACTTGAGCGGGATAACATTGTTCGGTTGTAAGAAGGTCCAGTTTTCTAAGTGGCATTGTAGGTTTCGTAACTCTTTTATTCAAAGATTTGTTCCCCACGATATAGCTTAGTATCCTCTTGTGTGTGATTAATGCAGAGTTAGCCAATTAAATAAAACTATTTTAACAGCGCATAGGAGACTTCAGTTCTTATGAAATATGTTAAATAAACCGTTTAGGAAGAGGTGCTACGAAGCCTCCTGTGCGACTTAGAAAGCGCCCAAGAACATAGGAACGTTAACCTCTTCAGTATGGTGGTATGTGCTCTATTATTTTTGCTACTGATTGATTGTTTTGCATGCATTATTTTTTTTTTTCCTAAATGAAGGGGTTAGATATAGCCTTCCGTGAAGCCTTTTGCTCCTATGGGCCATTTTTCTTATTTGACAACAATCGTCTGGCGATAGCAATATATATATTACACAGGGTGTCAGGGGAGAAAGGGGCATAACGTTCGGAAAATTGTAAAGGAGGGAATTCCAAGCCAAAAAATACTATATGAGGATGAAGCTATTCTCAACAGTTTCAGAGCTACAGTTACTGATGATCTTATGGGCGGATTTTGTAAGAGACCATTTTGACCTGTAAGAAAACCAGTAAGTGTAGCTCCATAACGGTTGAGATTTGGACCCATGTTGATGTAGTATTTTTTGTGTAGAATGTCCTCATCTTTCACTTCCAAAAGTTATGTACTTTCCTCCCGGGACCTCCTATATAATACGCCATTGGATCGATGGAAATAAAGATTAATAAAGGAATTAGCTGTGAAGACCAGTTCAGTAATATCCATCACGAATTGTAGAGATCCGAGTCTGGGATACCTTATAATTTTAATTACCTTGAGATATTTTCGAACTGGATGGGCTGTTGTTTTTATCCAATGGAAATGAGAGACTTTCAAAGCTGAATGAAATCGCCTTGTTATAGCAAAGATAATCATCATCATCTTCATCATCATCATCATCATCATCCGGACCTCCTTTCCCACCCAAGGGCAGGGTGAGAAAATAATAATAATAATAATCATCATCATCATAAAAGCGAAAAATACGTCATCTGCTTGAAGCGGTTAACCCAATTAGCCCAAGGGGCATCTTTTACACTTGATTCATATCATTTCTCAACGACTTTTCGAAAAGGAAGGGATAAATATAGCCTTCAAACCCTCTTTAAATATGGGTGATCTTTCCTAGATTGAATGCACTGGTCTGGTAGCAGCAGGTATATAGTATAAAAGACGTAACCCGTAGTCAGATTGAGGGAGGCGGTGGCTGAACCGGTAGAGAGGCGGCCTGCAGTCTGATGGACCCAGTTTCGAATCCCGGCTTGGACAGGGAACAGTTTAAGGATGTGAATTTCATAAAAAGCAGTATGCTGATCTACCAGATGACCCGCCGACATGTCGTAAAAATACTCCCTGTAATACCAATACACCAGTCCTGTATGAGACAGCCCTAGCATGTATTCAATATGGACGATGGGTGTTAGCGCCGAAGTGGTGACTTGTGGAGGTGTAGGAGGACTACTTGGCCTTTAGATAGACAACTGCCCCCGAGATATAGGCCCTGAAGCCTTTGCCCAGAGTCGGACACACACACACACACAAAAAAAAACATCCCTGGTGGCACTAGCCTACACAGTCGAGAACGCGCCAGTTATTCCGTAGATAATCTAGCCACTAAATCACCAGGTGTCTCTCTTATAATTTCATACATATGCTGGTAACTAAGAAATACACCTTTCTTAGCCAAAATATACTACTGATAAATAAGAAGTTAACCATTCTTTGCTTTATATTTATTGCTGATACCTAAGAAAAAAAAAAAAAAAAAAAAAAAAAAAAAAGGCCATCCTTACTGCGTCCTGGTGACCAATAAGTAAGCCATCCGTACCTTTATGATGTGCTGGTGGCTAAAAGCTAAGATGCCTCTATTTTCATGTGATAAACAGGAAAATGCATTCATAATTATTCCACATCGTTTTTCACGAAGTGGAATCTTTGGTCATGTTTGTACGTACGTACGTTAATCCGTACGTCCGTTCGTTTGTTCCACGCTGTATCTCAGAAACAATTTGTTGGGATGTTCTCATATTTGGTATGCTTTTAGGGCAATATAGGAGGTTCATGCCCGTCTTTTCGAAATTTTGATAAAAAATCAAAGATGGCCGACATGGCCATTTTTCTATTTTTGAAACTTTAAATCATTTATATCTCCGATACTTTAACAGATAGATTTACAGGTTGTAATAACCCTTTGTAGGAAGTCATAGTGAAGCTAAATATGATGTCAGATT
Source organism: Coenobita brevimanus (assembly GCF_032717465.1). Lineage (NCBI taxonomy): Eukaryota > Metazoa > Arthropoda > Malacostraca > Decapoda > Coenobitidae > Coenobita > Coenobita brevimanus. Next base: position 29,836,986 of record NC_136991.1, on the reverse strand, counting down.
TGACCTGTGACCTTTCCTTCAAGATCATCTTGAAGGTCGAATGTCAATTTTCTCTTATATATTTGTTTCTATGAGAGATAGACCCTGTGTTTGTATGAAACACATGAAGTCTCATCCAGGTTTTCTGTGTGATGTCATATTTGACCTGTGACCTTTTTTCAAGGTCAGCTCTAAGGTCGAATGCGAATTTTCTCTTATATCTTTGTTTATTTGAGATAGACCCTACGTGTGTATGAGACATGTGTACGGAGTCTGCATAAGGAGTCTGAGTATGAAGAGAAATGTGATCAGTTTGATATTCGGTCTGGTATGGAAAAAGCCATATTTATTTTATAAGTATCTGACTTCTTTTCTGAGATTGAGCCCTTATTTTTATGAATCACGGGTAAGAAATTATGCTCTGTAAATGTATAGATGTGGCTATATTTCAACTATGACCTTATTCAAGGTACTCTTGAAGATACCATATTTCATAATATTTTGGTTCCGTGAGACATTCTTAAGGTATAGAACTTGTACAGGAAGATACATCAAAGAAGTCAAAATATATTGTGGATAAAGTCCTAATGTCTTACTGAGACTATATTGTTTGCTTTGATGTGGAAAACTCTCTCTGGGACTGGTTTTATTTATACTGCTGATAACTAAATCAATTTTTTTTGACCGACTAAACTGCTGTAATATTTTTTTAATGCAAGGAAAAAGGAACCAAAGGTCAGGAGCCTACAAATTGTTCCCTTCAAGAGAAACCAAATTCAAAATATGTTCACATCAACATTCCTGGACACACCGCATTTGAAAAACTAGAGGTCAAAAGCAGTAGGATATACAGATAAAGGGAGACAGTTCTCGAGATGACCTGTTGCATACATGATGGACTGGGAGTAACGGTTAACTCTTGCATTAGAGACTTGGATGGAAAAGGGATGAGAGAATGTTGCTAGACAGGTGCTATGTGCCCACGGTAATGGTAGAGGGATGCAGTGAGACAGTTCAGAGGAGCAGTGACCATTGAAGTTGTGATAGAAAAGAGATAAGATGCAACAGTGTGGCAAAGAGACAGAGGTTGAAGGGAGCCAGTAAGAGGAGGAGAGTTAATGAGACAAAAAGCTTTTGACTCCTCCTCGTTGAGAATAGCTGTATGTGGGGAGCCTCCTGACACATGAAAGTTGTACTCTACAGAGGGGAGAATAAAACCCATGTATAAAGTCAAAAGCTGTGTAGGGGTCAAGAAGGCATGGAGTCGGTTTAGCACACCTAATTTCTTGGAAGTAAATTATACAAGATAATATGTTCTTTCTAAGATAAATCCCGAGAGAATTAAACCCCAAGTATGTTTAACCTGCCCCGTCCTGTCGATGTATGGGTACGTTGCAACATTTTGCATTTGCCAGTCCCGATGACGTACTGGTACGTCGTGCAATTGCAAGGTCCCTAATTTGCACAATTTTCAATTTTCGGCCGTGATTTTTCGTACATATACACAGAACACCTTCCTCTATTCCTCTTCAAGTTGCCGAGCAGGGACACTGCCTTACACCGCATAACCTCCCCCCTCCCCCCCCTCATGCCATTGTCTCGGCAATTCACCTGATATCAGTGACCTGGCCAGTAAAGACATTCAGGGCCAGAGTGATTCCCCAATCGATGACAATGTGGAGGACAAAGTTTACATAGTAGTAGAGGAAGAAACAGTCAGAAATAATGATCAGGTAATGCGGCAAAAGAAGGTCAGGTATGGTGATGAATTAGTGAGTGAAACAATGCTTATAATGCCGATATTACTGTTTGAAAACCAATATACTCTCGTACTACATGTAAATTCGTACCAAGTAAATAAATTAATACCGTTTATGAGTGGTGTGAAATAGTTACCCTCCCATAGAACTCGTTTTCTTTGGTGCCAGCCTGTTAGAAAACCCAGTCAGGTAAGGAGGTACTGGTACCTGGATCGAGTATTTTAAACCTCAGGTGAGCGATTTCTCTATGAATTTTCGATGTTTCTCAACAAAAGCGGAGGTTTTAGCCAAACAAAAATTTTTCTAAACTACCTCGGGATTGGGGGATGTCAGAGGTGCAAAATAGCTCAGGACGTGACGGGTTAAAGATGATGCAGGATTGAGCTGAATATTATTAAAAATTAGAGGGTATTCCTGTGGAAGACTTTGTCGGGTCGCTAGATGTAAGAACTGAGTTTTTGTTGCATTAACCCGCCCCATCCCGACCACTTTTCCACCACTGACTCCCCCCAGTCCCGACCATTTTTGGAAAAAATTTTTTTTGGCTCAAACCTCCACTTTTGGTGAGAGACATCGAAAATTCATAGAGAAATCGCTCACCTGAGGTTCAAAATGTTCAATACAGGTAGAAGTATCTCCTCACCTTACTGTGTTTTCTATCAGGCTGGCTCCAAAGAAAATGAGTTCTATGGGAGGGTAACCATTCCACACCACTCATAAACGGTATTTATTTATTTATTTGGTACGAATTTATATGTAGTACGAGAGTATATTGGTTTTCACACAGTAATATAGGCAATATAAGCGTTGTTTCACTCACAAAACATCAACATACCTGACCTTTTTTGGCGACATTACCTGATCATCATTTCTGACTGTTTCTTCCTCTAATAGTATGTAAAGTTTGTCCTCCGCGTTGTCATCAATTGGGGAATCACTCTGGCCCTGAATTTCGTACCATGGCACGACATGTGTTTACTGGCCAGGTCACTGGTAACAGGTGAATTGCCGAAATAATGGCGTGCGGGGGGGGGGAGGTCATGCTGGGAAAGGCATTGTCCCTGCCTGGCATCTTGTAGAGGAAGGTGTCCCGTGTATACGTACCAAAAATCACTCGCGAAAATTGAAAATTGTGCAAATTAGGGACCTTGCAATTGATTTGCATTTATGTACGTCAACGGGATTGGCAGTGACAAAACGTGTGGACATTTATTCACGTCATCGGGACGTGGCGGGTTAAAAACAAGGTTATTTTTACCCCAATGTGAGATATGAGCAAAGTCAGACATAATGTGTGAAATAGCCTCACCCCTTGTTTGTTGAAGTGACTACTGAGATGGACGCTGCGGGAAGCAAATGGAAAGGTGAAGGGTGGAGTCATTAGCCTATGACTGGATAGGGTTAGATGTTTAGAAGGTCATTGATGAATAAAAGGAAGAGAGTTGATGATGTGACAGAACCCTAAGGAATACCACTTTTGATAGCTCTAGGAGAAGAACGGTGGCCGTCTGCAACAGAGGCTATTGAACAACCAGAGAGGAAGCTATAGCTGAAGGCACAGATAGAAGGAGAGAAACCATAAGAGGGCAGTTTGGAAATTAAAGATTTATGCCAGACTCGATCGAAAGCCTTTGAGATGTCAAGTGCGGTGGCAAAGCTTTCACCAGAGTCCCAAAGAGAGGATAACCAGGTGTTGAAAGGTAGGTGAGATGATCGCCAGTTCAGCATCCCTGGCAGAACCCATACTGACAATCAGAAAAACAGTTGTAATAGGAAAGATCCTTTAATTTTTTTTTGTTAAGAATGGACTCTAAAACTTTTGAAACACAGGATGTTAAAGCAGTTGGACGATAGTTAGCGGGTTGGGAATGGTCACCCTTCTTTGGGACTGGCTGAATGAGAGTAAACTTCCAACAAGAAGGAAAGGTAGGCCTATAAGTTGATAGACAAAGGCAAAAGAGTTTACCTAGGCAAGGTGTAAGCACAGATGCACAGTTTTTGAGGACAACAGGAAAGACCCCATCAAGCTCGTGTACCTTGTTAGCGCTGAGGCCAGTGATGGCAAAAAACACATCAGTTGGAGAAATTTTAATGTCAGTCATGAGGAAGTCAGAGGGAGGAGGTGATGGAGGAAGAGCACCAGAATCGTCTAAGGTAGAAATGGAGGAGAAAGTATGAGTGAAGAGTTCTGCTTTATCAGTAAAAGAAATAGATACAGAGCCATCACAGTGGAAAAGATGAAGGAAGGATGTTGCGGTAAAGTTCTTAGAAAGGTTTTTAGCTAGGTGCCAGAAGGAGCAGGAAGAATTAGAGCTGGAGAGTTCAGAACATTTAGCAGGAATGAAATTATTTTTAGCAGAGCGAAGAACAGACTTAGCATGATTCCCGGCAGTAACATTAAAGAGATGAAATTCAGGAGTGGGTTGGCTCCGGTACCATTTGTTGGCCTTCTCCTTGTTGTGGATAGCAATAGAACAAGCATGATTAAACTTTTTTTTTTTTTTTTCATTTGTCAAGGAATTTCAAAAATTTCTGATAGGAATGTGTGCTTCCATGTCCTTGAGAATAACCTCTGTAATGCACCAGGCACATTCGGATGGCCCTTAGTCATGGAAGCAATAATCATTCCAGGGAAAGCCTAAGAAGAACTGCTTAAGAGCCTCCCAATCAGCAGCTCCAAAGTGTCATAACCGAAGCTTCTTGAGAGGGCCCACAGGCCATACTGGAGCAATAGGACAAGTTAAGGTGATACGGTTTTGATCGAAGGAGCCCAACAGAGAGGAAAAATTAACAGCATAGGCAGAAGGATTAGTTGTGTGGAAGAGGTCAAATATGTTTGAAATCCCTCCAGGGCAGTCAGGGATATGGTTAGAGTGCTGTACAAGCTGCTCTAGGTCATTAAGAATAGAAAAGATGCAGGCTTGTTCACCAGGTGGATCAGTGAAAGGCAAGGAGGGCCAAAGGTGAATGGGAACATTGAAATCTCCTAGAATGGAGATTTCAGAGAAAGTGATAGGATGTGTTCCATTTTATAGTAAGATAGTTAAAGAATTTTTTCATGGTCAGTAGAATTACGGGATAGGTAAACACGACAGGTATATTTAGTCAGAGAATGACAGGATTGTCGAAGCCAGAAGGTAGAAAAATCTGTAGATTCAAGCTCAGGAACACAGAAGCAAGATATGTTGTTGTGTACATATACACAACAGCCACCTTTGTCTTTTGAATGAGTACTGAGATAGTATGAGGATACAGAGAAGGGTTTACTGTCAGTCGTCTCAGACAGCTGAGTCTCCGTTAGCAAGAGAAGGTAAGGTTTAGAGGAGGAGAGACACTGCTCGACGGAGAAAATAAGAGGAAAGCAGCGAATTTTGCAGAAATGAAGAACAAGTGAGTCAGACAGTGGTTCCAGGCATCTCGCTTGGTCGTCACCTTGATAGGGGTAGATGGCATGGGCTTTGAGGGTTCCACCCCCCCTCCGGGGACTCAGAGGGCTGATGATACGACGCCATTTTTAGCAGAATTTTGAATAGAAAGTGTAGTGTATAATGTGCATGTAGTTTGGTGTTGACAGTCGGAGAAACTTGTACTGGAGAGGATGCTGGCCTACTCTCTGTGTTGCTGAAACATTGAAAAAGTTCAACAAAAGGGAGATGGTCAGAAGCTAGTCCCGAAGGCTAATGAAACTGGAGCTCGAGCTCTCGGTGTCATCAGCTTTCCATCCACCTTGGGAGTACTGTTCTGCTCGACTGGTGCTACAATCTACTCCCTTGGTTGGCTTTGTAGAGAATATATTAAGACTTAGGCTTTTATGACTTACTCTGACATGAATACAATCATCTGGCATTAGTTTTCAGAGACTAGAGTTGTCCCGACCATGAAAGGATTACTAGTGCCTATAATAGCACTCAGGCTCCTTTAACTCAGCTGAATGAAAGCGTCGGTCGTTGGCTGTACCAAATATTGAGAGTTACCCCGACTATGAGAGGGTTAACAGACAATTTGAAGCTGGATCAAATTAGGAATTTAAATAAGTAACCTGTTATTAACTTTGCTGCTTTCGGATAGATAGCATTCAAGTGAAGAGGAACTGCTCTAAAAGGGGAGTGAGATACACAGTATATAAAGCCTGCACTGAACTTCTCATCACAAGATATTTCCCCCAAGGTCCATATACTGTTACTGATTGGCTGTGATTTAAAAAAGTGTCTGTACGAGTATTTCATTAGCAAATATCAGACTATTTTTTCAACCTTGGTAGGACGTCCCCAAGGTGTAGACGTTAACGGGTAAACAGAAAATATCTCTGTACCTAAAGTTTGTGTTGAGATGCTTTCAAATCCTTCTATTTGCGAGTGAGATAGTCTGCTGGTGAGGAGTGGGGCTGCAGATTTTTTTTCTGTGCTTAATCATTTTAATCACACTACCATTAAATGACTAGTAAATTTCGGAAAATAGTTCATGAAACTTATATTTAACTCCTCCTTTGAAAAATTTCTCCTTAACTGAATAAAATCCCTTATAAATAACAAGGTTTAAGTGAAAAAAACGTGCAATCGGAGCGAAGATACTAAACTGCAAAAAGGTTCCGTTACGTCGTGGAATAAAACTGGGTCATAGAGAAGCCTGTGAGAGGAAGGGCTTTTTAATTTTGGTGGCACCAGGAGAAGAGGGCGCCTTTAAGAAATAAACCTCGCTCATAGTAGTCCATAAAGATTTTAAAGGCAAAAGTAAAGCGCTAAGAAAATCAGGAACAGCTTACATACACTCTCGAGCACATATGAAACTTATAATACGGCCTATCGAGGACATTAACTGGAATTACTGTGATTGGCGGAAAGTGATGCCAAACAGCCGAGCGCCTATCTCTCCGCAGCGGGGCTCCCTGATAACCGGCAGGCAGCGTCAGTAGGACTTTATAGCTTCATAACACAATTTTCAAGGAATTTGCTGCGAAGTTTCGGTTATTAATGAGCTTGTAATGATAGAGGTAATGATGTCAGACGGCCGAGAGGAGCCTCGAACAAAAAAGTAATGACCAAAGTTGCGAGAGCTTGGCTAAGGGTCTTTGCAAAGGATGACGTATAACCTCGCAGGAGCTGAATTACCGACTGGGCCCTGCTGCATCACTATAATGGGTCGTACGGCCCTATTGCTCGTCTGCTTCTCGGTATAATTTAATCTGCGGTCATAGTTTTAGAAGGTGGGTATAATTTTCGTAAGGGGTATAATTTTAGTCTGTGGGTGTAATTTTAGTCCGTAGGTGCAGTTTTAGGCGAGGTGTATTATTATTCACCGAGTGTAATTCAGTCTAGGTGTACTTTTATTCTGGGTGTATTTTAGTTTGTGTGGATAATTTTCGTCTGTGAATATGATTTTCATGGGTGTATAATTTTATTCTGTGGGTATAATTTTAGTCTGTGGGTATAGTTTTAATCTGTGTGTGTGTGTGTGTGTGTGTGTGTGTGTGTGTGTGTGTGTGTACGTAACTTAACATACCGTACCGTAACTCTGGAAAAAGTGGGGTCGTACTATCACCCTTTTTCAAAGTTTGTTTTACTTCATTGATATCAAAGACAAACATTTTCCATCTTTTCAAGCCCTCTCTTAGATTTCTAGCACTGAAAAGTGTTCCTGAAAAAAAAAAAAAAAAAGTTTGTCGTCTAAAGTTGTTTCACATATTAAACTGTGGATGAAGTAACACATTTTCGTCCCTGAAAGTTACTTGTAATTAAGTATATATCTGAATTCGATTTTATTTTTATATTTATAGAGAATTGTTCATGAACCAAAAGCTTGTCTCACTTAAAGTTGTTCAATATACAGCAGCATTTTGGCTGGACATTGCCTAGACTTTACCCCACACATGGTGGAGATAGCGCTGGTATTCTATTCCAGCTAACTCAAGACGTATTTATTCATTTTATAGTGAATCATAGTAGGTATTATAGTGATTTGTAGTAGGCTGAACTGACATTAGAAGATTTTATTAAACTAAGAGCGTATTATCGGAGCCTGGAACTTTAAAGTTGGAATAAATTCTGTATTAATTTTTCGTCTGCCTTATTTATTTTATCCCATGTTGCGGTATCTAGATCCACTATGTGCAGGGCGATTCGTAAGTCTGTTACCACTCTTATGTGAATTTGCTGCCGTAAGAGAGATAACGGACTAATGATTCATCTCGCACACTTCAGGTACAAACATATGAAGAAAGACAAACGCCAAAAGTTAAGGCAGGATTCAGAGGGTCTTTTTTTTTGTATTTTACTTGTGAAATATCCTACGGCAGAATAGTGCTGGCTTCCTTTCAATTCCCAGCGCCGCACAGTTGCATGCCGGTCACATAAGAGAATTTGTAGCACCTTTTCTTAGTTCTTATGCATTTTACACCTTTATTTTCTGCTTGCCATTTATATATATCTAGCATCGACATATTTTTCCTCCGTAAAGTAAAAGAAGATACAGTAACAAGATATAAAATAAGTCGCTAAGGAGGAGGCGTTAAGAAATTTCCGAAGTTACGAGAAGTACTGTCCATAATTTTATCGTTGTCTTCCGAGATATCCAGCATATGGCGCTAAAATCTCCTATCATGCTGGACGCGATCGCCAGAGAAGGTATACCATATATATTTTTGCCATAACTGTCGGCACACCCATCGTCCAGTCATCGGCTGGGATTACTAAATTTACATATAGAGTGGGTCTAGTGTTAAAACCTCATTCTGGCCGACCAATGAGGTGGAAGACTCCTTGGTGGTGGTGGTGATGGAGACGGGAAGTAGTCATCTCAGTCATCCTTCTTCGTGCGGGATGATTGCGATTAATATCTTTTGCGTCTTCCTGTTTTACACTGATACTGGGAGTGGGTGATGCATGATTTCTAGTTTACTCATACCTGAAATAATGATAGATAGGTACTGTGGGTCACAAAAGTGTCGGTGCACAACATGCGTGAAACATTTGAGACCACAGAACGAAGGTCACTGATATATTAGTGTCTAACCTACCACACGTTGGTAGCCCTGATGTCGACAGATGTTATATATCGCCAACTAGCAATATCCTCTTGGAAACATATAACAAATGTTATGCTAATATAAACAGACATTGTTAATACACAATGAGACGTTGGTAAACATCACCATTTGATCGAATGTTTCGGTTGGCATCGGACCTCATGTGCACCGATGCTTTTGTGACCCATAGTACCTGCATTGATGCTGGTGCCAGAAATAACGAATGGTGAGTTGGTCGCATTGTTTTCGCAGATGATGGAACCAGGGAGGGACCCTATTTTTATTTATTTGTTTATTTATTACTGAAAATAGTCGTGTAAGTCTACTTGAAGATGGCGCAAGAACATAGAAAGACTCCCCGAGTAGTAATCTCAGTCATCTGTCTCAGCCATCACACTAGGTTGAAAGATATATTATATTATCTTGTATGTCTTTCCGATAAAAGAACTAACTAGATATGCCTAGAGGTGCTTTTGTTGATAACAGAACTTATGTGTGTCTTTTTTAATGATACCAAATTCAAGTGACCATAGAACTAACGAGAGATGATTAGCTGTCTTTGTTGATAAAAGAACAATAAGTTGTTGCTTTTCCTGGAAATAAAGGTGAAAATATTCTTGGAAATGGTGTGGGATCCCTGAGACGCCCCGAGTAGTAATCTCAATCAAGCTTCTTTACCAGCGCGCCAGGCTGATAGGGATGAATATGTTTTGTGCCTGCCTGCATTACGCTGATAAAAGAACTATCAAGCTATGCGTGGGGACGTTGTTTTTGCTGGTGTTGCTTTTTATTTATGGATAACAAAGCGGAACACCTATGAGTCTTTTTTATGATAACAGAAGCACAAGAGATGAGTAGCTGTCTTTCATGATAAAAGTACTGCAATGAGAGATGCGCATGGGGTGGTAGATAACAGAATAAACCACAGTTAGTTTAACATATTAGAACTAACGAGGCTACTTATTTTATGCTAATAATAAAACTAACGAGAGATGACTAGTTATATTTGATGGTAATAGAACCAACGAATAATGCTTGGTAACTTTTGTTGATAATAGTAATGCTGGCATCGTTCTTCACTAGCGCAGTTGGCTGATGAGAATGGTTATCTAATGCACATCCGTCTTTTATGTTCGTTCCTTCTACTTCTTATGATAGGAGAACTGATTAAAGCACAATTATTATGTTGACCATAGACGTAAGGAATGATGGAAAGAATGATTTTTTTTTTTTTTCGGATAATAATACTGACGAATGGTGTGTCGTTTATTTTTGGGTGATAACAGAACTAGCTAATGATACAGTAGGTTTTCCACATCCACAGGGACGGCCAAATGCAGTACTATACTATTTTATTTTATTTTTATTATTATTTTTTTTTTCGAGGCGAAGATGCACTTGCTGATGATTGGCTGAACGCAACATAATCTCTTTACTAGTTAACATTATTAATTGGAAACATATAGATCTGAGGGGGAAATTTGGGTTAGTAAATAAGTTACTCGGACATATTGCATTCAGCCAGTCATCACCAACCTGTCAAGTGCATCTTCCCCCTCATTAAAAACAACTGAGTATAGTCCCTGTGTCATCTACTCCCTTAGATATTTACTCACTCATAGAGTTACGGTCCCTTTTCGAAGGATGAGGTCCAGACCTTTTGGTGAAGTGTGTTAGGAAAACGAAATGTTCTCCAATGGTAGACCTCCATCCAAGTCAGGTTTAGGCTGGGTGAGACCCCGAGGGTCACCTACCATTGAGGGGCGGCCCTCGAGAGTCCCTGTCAGAACCGTTATGCACGGTCGTTGTTTTCTGCCTTGGAACAAGAAATTTTACACAGTCGTAGACTCTCATTCATTTCAAGTTTTAGGCAAGATGGGACCTCGAGGGCCCCTCTCTTCAAAGGGGAGAGGTTGCCCGCTTGTCCGGCCAAAATTGTTTTTCGTGCCATAGGTTTTTATTGAGGAAGAAGAAATTTTGATGAGTGGTAGATCTTCGCCTTGATCAGGTTTTAGTTAAAATGCGACTCATTGCTTCCATGGTGGGGAGAGGGTCGTCCTCGACGTAGTGACGATTTTTTTTTTTTTTTTTTTTTTTTTTTTTTTACAGAAACGAGGTTGCTTGGAGTTGATAAAATGAATTTGGAAGATGGTATTACTATGTTAGTTTCTGGTAGGAGTGATGGAAATCATTACCAAGGAGTAGGCTTACTGCTGAGTAGAGATGCTTGTAAGGCAGTATGTGAGTTTGAACCAATTAATGAGCGCTTGCTTTATGTTCGTTTAAAATCTGACCATGGTAATATCAGTATGGTTGTAGGGTACGCTCCTACAAATGAGGCTGCTGATGAAATGAAGGATGACTTTTATGAGAAGCTGCAGGATGTAGTGAATAGAGTGGCAAGACATGATGTGTTAGTTTGCATTGGTGATTTTAATGCGATTTGTGGCAGTAGTAGGGATGGCTTTGAAGATTGTATGGGTAAGGAGGGTGTTGGTATAAGGAACGAAAATGGGGTGCGACTTGGAAGCTTTTGTTTGGCAAATGACCTTATAATTGGTGGAACTATCTTTGAGCATAGAAAAATACATAAGACTGCTTGGATTTCACCATGTGGTAAATATTGTAACCAGATTGACCACATTGCAATTAGCAGAAGGCATAGGAGTTATTTGCAAGATGTTTGTGTAAGGAGGGGGGCAGATATAGGTAGTGATCATCAACTTGTTGTGTCAAAGATTAAAATAAAACTTAAGAGAAACGTTAATGGTAATTGTACAGGAGGTAATAATTATGATTTGGATGAGCTGAGAAGTGATGAGAGCACGAGGGAAAAGTTTCGGTGGGAATGTAGGAACAGGTTTCTAGTCCTGCAGACTTTGATGGAATCTGAAGACAATGATATTAATCAAATGTGGAGAGAGGTAAAAGAGGTTTTGCATGAGAGTGCTAAGGTTACTATTAAAAAAAAGGGAAAAGCGAGAAGGAAAAAGTGGATGTCAGATGAAACATGGAAAGCAATTCAGAAAAGGAAAGAGGCTAAGTTAAGAAGTGAAGAACAACATGGTGATGGCCAGGTAGTTGAAGTACTTAGAGCAAAGTACTGGAGTTTACATTCTGAAGTAAAAAGACTCGTTAGACGTGATAAGAGGAGGCTATATGATGAAAAGGCAACAGAGACAGAAATTAAATTAAGTAAAAATGACGTCAGAGCACAAGAGCAGCGTATCAGGCCATAAAGGAGTTAACTGGGACTGAAAAGAGAAGGAAGGAAATACCTGTACGAGATAGAAATGTTAATTTGATGACTAAAGATTTGGATATAAAAGGAAGGTGGAAAGAGCACTTTGAATCTGTTCTAAATAGACCAATCCCAGCTGAAGAGGACATTTTGCCAGCCGAGAGAGATTTGCAGATAGAAACAGGGGATATAACTCTGGAAGAGGTAGGAAAATCTATAAAGGAGTTAAAGAATTTTAAGGCCCCAGAAGAGGATGGAATATTCACTGAAATGCTTAAGGTGGAAAATGACGAGTTGATGAATGCGTTTTTGAAACTTTTCAATGTGGCTTGGGATAATGGTGGAATTTCAGAAGAGTGGAAAAATGGAGTGATTATAAAAATACCGAAAAAGGGAGATTTAAGTGTGTGTGGCAATTGGAGGGGGATAACTTTGACACCTGTAGTTGCAAAAGTCTTTTCCAAAATCTTGTTGAACAGAATAGAGCCAGTAATTGATAAAATTTTAAGAGAAGAACAAGCGGGATTTAGAAAGGGTCGAGGTTTTAATGATCAGATTTTTATTGTAAAGTATCAAATCCAACAAGCTAATGAGATGAAAATGCCACTTAGTATGTGTTTTGTGGATTTTGAAAAGGCGTTTGATAGTGTTTCACGTGGAGCTATGTTGAAAATTATGAGATTCTATGGTATACCAGAAAAGTTTGTAAATACGAGTATTATTAGAAGCCTGCATGAAAGTACTTTTTGTAAGGTAATGGTGGGTGGTTCTTTGAGTGATCCATTTCAAATTAGGTCAGGAGTGATTCAAGGAGGAGTTCTTTCGCCATTGTTGTTTGTTTTGGTTATGGATTATGTTATGAAAAAGGTTGTAAGGAGAACAGGTGCAGGAATTAATTGGAAAGAAAATAATAAGCTGATGGATTTGAACTATGCTGATGATATTGTACTGATTTGCGGAAGTATTTACGAGATGCAGAGGGTGCTTGGTTGTGTGGTAGAGGAAGGAGAAAAAGTGGGATTGGTAATAAATTGTGGAAAGACTGAAATTATTAATATGAACGTGGAGAACCAAATCGATTGTGTAATTGGAACTAATGTGGTGAAGAATGTAGAAAACTTTAAATATCTGGGAACGATTGTATCATCTAATGGATCATTAAACAATGAAATTGAGGAGAGGATTAGACAGGCTTGGCGAGCTGTTGGAATGTTGAAATCTGTTTGGAATAATATTATGCTTTCGGTACATACTAAAGTGAAAATTTACAAGTCCATGGTTAGACCAATTTTAATTTACGGGCATGAAGTCATGGTACAGTACAATTGCAACAGATCAGAAAGTATTAGGATTTGAGAATGAAATACTGAGAAGGATTCTTGGGGTAAAGTGGCAAGACAGAGTTACAAATGCAAGAGTAAGGGATATTACGAGAGTGGAACCAGTTAATGAATATGTGAGACTGTCTCGCTGGAAGTGGCTGGGGCACATATACAGAAAAGAAAGTAGTTTAATACAGGATGTGCCAGCGTGGACCGCTAGAGGAAGAAGAGGTAGAGGTAGGCCGAGGGAAACCTGGTTGAGGACACTGAAAAAAGAAGCAGGAGAGGAGTGTTGGTGGGACCTGAAGGAGATGGCAAGAGACAAATATTGGTGGAGAGAGTTCATTGAAGCCCTATGCATCCCGTGGGGTACGACAGGAAATGATTGATTGATTGTTTTTTTTTTTTTTTTTTTTTTTTTTAAAACTGAGAACTCGAAACTGTGCATCGCAATGGCGGGGTCATAACCAGGATGGAACCCACGGGGGTTACCCCTACCCCATAAGCATTTGCTTCTTTTGCCTTTGCGATGTTGTAGAGATGGGTGTGGATCTCAAAGGTGTTCTTTGTCTTGTTTACTGAAAGATGTCTAAGTCTCCTAGGTGCTGGCATACGAAGTCAGAAAAACGTCCCAGGCAGTAATCTCATGCAACTTTTATCATGGCACCGGGTTGGATGGGATGTGTATCTCTTTTGTGTACCTACTAATATTTGTTGATAAAAAATAAGAATGATGCAGAGTTCGTATAATATTGATAACAGAACTTGTGAGTGAGTAAAAGTAATGTGACACGAAGTTGTGTTTGGCCGGTGGTAATGTGTAGCAAACATTATTGATAATGATTAATTTAACGAATGACACCTAATTGTCCTTTGTGATAATCTTGGTGTTGTGGGATCCCAGAGACTCGCCAAGTAGTAATCTCCATCATCCCTCTTCACCAGCACACCAGCCTATCCATCACCCTCACCAGCCACTTCATCACCCTTCGCCAGCGCACCAGCCAATAAATCACCCTTCACCAGCGCACCAATCTCTCCATCACCTTGACCAGCCACTCGATCACCCTTCGTTACGACTCCATGACCTTTCGCCAGCCCCTCCATCACCCTTCACCAGCCCCTCCATCACCCTTCACCAGCCCCTCCATTACCCTTCACCAGCCCCTCCATCACCCTTCACCAGCCCCTCCATTACCCTTCACCAGCCCCTCCATCACCCTTCACCAGCCACTCCATTACCCTTCACCAGCCACTCCATTACCCTTCACCAGCCTCTCCATCACCCTTCACCAGCCCCTCCATTACCCTTCACCAGGCCCTCCATCACCCTTCACCAGGTCCTCCATTACCCTTCACCAGGCCCTCCATCACCCTTCACCAGGCCCTCCATCACCCTTCACCAGCCACTCCATCACCCTTCACCAGCCCCTCCATTACCCTTCACCAGCCCCTCCATTACCCTTCACCAGCCCCTCCATTACCCTTCACCAGCCACTCCATCACCCTTCACCACCCACTCCATCACCCTTCACCAGCCACTCCATTACCCTTCACCAGCCCCTCCATTACCCTTCACCAGCCACTCCATCACCCTTCACCAGCCACTCCATCACCCTTCACCAGGCCCTCCATTACCCTTCACCAGCCACTCCATCACCCTTCACCAGCCACTCCATTACCCTTCACCTGCCACTCTATCACCCTTCACCAGCCACTCCATCACCCTTCACCAGGCCCTCCATTACCCTTCACCAGCCACTCCATCACCCTTCACCAGCCCCTCCATCACCCTTCACCAGCCACTCCATCACCCTTCACCAGCCACTCCATCACCATTCACTCGCCACTCCATCACCCTTCACCTGCCACTAAGTTGACTGTGATGAATTTTTTTTTACGCCCTTCAATTTAATGCTGTGAGTAAAACTACGGTAACGTGAGATGCATATTTTTTTTTTGGTAATTTTGGAATTTATTTTTATTTTATAATGGAAATATGATGATTGATGAGTACACTGTTGTTTTTGTGTTGATGCTAAAACGAGGTAATATTTTTTACGCTACATCTTGCTACTTATTGATAGTTGAAGTGCGTGATATGTCTGTCTAGTTGCTTTTCTTTTGACACGAGTGTTAGATTGATACGCAGTTTTTCTTTGCTAATAAAAGGAAGCTACGAGAGAATCGTAGTTTTATTATTATTATTATTATTATTATACTACTACTACTACTACTACTGCTACCACAACCGTACTACTACTACTACTACTACTACTACTATTACTGCAATAACCACTTACCATATTATTATTACATTATAACTAGCGAGTTGAGAGTTGCATCATTGTTGATAATATAATCCCTGTGGTGGTGGAATAATTGAGAACCTGGATGTATGAGTAAACAGACTAAAGAGACTCGTGGTCTCGGGGAAGACAAATTTTTAATAATGGATTGCTTTAATGGCCGCCCTTGTGCATTTGATAACCAGTAACCACCACCACCACCATCACCACCACCACCTCCTCCTCCTCTTCCTCGTAGTCGTCGTCGTCGTCGTCGTCGTCGTCGTCGTCGTCTTCTTCTTCGTCCCCCACCTCCTCCTCCTTTTTTCTAACGGGTTGCTTGCCGTTAGTTTTGCTTGTCTGATTCCGTCTGTGACTGCCAGGGAAGCATTGTAATCTCTTTTACTACGATGAAGTGTTATTTTATCACTTAGGCCATGGCCAAATATTTTTATTCAAGTCAGGAAAGACCTGTAACAGTGAAAGTGCTAACTCTTCAATCCAATAACGTATTTTGTATTTCCTTCCTATTCCCAGACAGTTTTATTAAGGTTTAGAGAGACTTTTCGCACGGGAAGGGTAAGATAGTCTTCATACGTACCTACCACTAACGGTGGTTATCCTAGCGAATAAGATCATCTCGTGGTAGCCTGAATGAAATTAAAAATACATATTGGAGTGAAGGAGTTAACCAATTTCAAGCAAACCAAAATCATATGTGGATAGCAAGAAATTCCATAGGTCATCCGTTAAGTGGTTGACCTGTTGAGTCCGATGAGGTTGTTTCTTGATTCCTCCCAGTCGATTTTATCCATTCTGAGAAAACACCCTTGTAGTGAGAGAAAATGGAAGCTGTACTAAGTGCCACTGTTAATAAAAATTTGTTCCATGCTGATTACAATCAACTGGAAGTATCATGAAACATCATCATCATAGTCGTTAAGTGGCTGGAGGAGCGATCTGAAATCTGAAAGGGAGGTTGATCCTTGTCGGAGTAGTGAAGTCATAGAGTTTGAATTTCGTTACATCACTTTTTACCGATCACCCACAAAGCCCAAAACCATGACAAAAGTACCCCTGCTAATATCATCATCACACCGGTAAATAGTTTATTCTTGCTACTTCCTAAGATTTTATTCAAGGAAGCTCTTTTATATTAAAACACTTTATCAAGGCCGTAACTAACCTCTTTGTTGCGGATAGCCTTTCCATATATAAATATGATTATCTGTTGGTAACAAAAATATAATTAAAACTGCATCACCAGGGTGAAAGGGATTAAGGGTTGTGTGTGTATTGTGGCCTTCTAGGAACACTAGGGGGTCCTTTTCCATCTGTTATGCTTTGATATTGACGCCTGTAACTTATTTCCGTTGTTGTTTTCATGTTACTTCCGTTGTTTTTTTTCCTGTTTCTCTACTTGTTTCTTCGTTTGTTTCTACATTTCTCATACTTATTCTCTGTTCCTTGATATCTCATAGTTTTGTGAATGTTAATTTCGTTCCTACATTCAGTTTACATAAGTCATCTGCATAGCTAATGGTCTATAACGATCGGATGTCAGCCTCACTAACAGCGTAGGTGGCAGAATATGTGGAGACAGAAAGTGGCAAACTGGTGAATACTGGTGAACACAGATGATGTTAATGGGTGGTGATATATGTACAGAATAATTTTTATGCATGGTTGCACATAAGAGGGTACCTGTTAAACTAACTAGCACCGCAGATACGATTTATACTGACAGCGATGATGACAAACTTGGTTGATACATCGGTGGAACACACACACACACACACACACACACACACACGTGCGTGTGTGTGTGTGTGTGTGTGTGTGTGTGTGTGTGTGTGTGTGTGTGTACCGATGACTCATGTTGATAGTGATTTATAAAGCTAGAGAAAAGTTAGCGTAAGTGTGTGAACAGACTGTGACTTTCATAAATGCGATGTACAAATATGGTGACTTATATCCTGTAGATATGGTATATAAAGACCGTGATTTACATAACGTACACCTTACGTTGTCGATGATTAACATAGATGATTGTATATATAGTCAGTCGGTGATTTACATAGATGATGGTATCTAGAAATGGTGGCTTACGAGGATGAGAAAAATTACGAAACCCACTGGCATTATAGAATCCAGTACTTACGAAGAGAGAAACTGGCAGACTCGCCGGCTGTATCCGGACAAGCAAACTGGCTAACTCTGTAACAGTTGACATGATGCGTTATCACTTACCTGCAGGGAAAACCGCAGACCTGGTGGCAGCATTGATAGGGTGTTGTACGGAGCGGGAAAATGGCAAATTCATTGAATTCACAGGTGGGTGTTAATACGGACAAGGAATATAAATACTTCTGCGGAGATGTACATGGTGATTTGTACGGTCCAACAGAACATGGAAGACGTCAAAATTAGTGCGATAAATACGAACAGACGATTCTAAATGCTCGAGCGGTTCAAACTGTAGTTAAAACGATTTATATGGACAAGTTAAGCAACAAACTGGCGATACAGGTTATGGATAACAATGTAAAGAAAAGTCGTTGTTAACTCAGAGGCGAAGTATATTGCTGTTAATTCCTTTATTGCGACTGATGTATTTCATATTTCATTCTTGCCAGCACTAAATTGTATTCAGGTGTCTGCAGTTCATTCTCCTTAACTTGGCCCAAATTTTCGTCCATTCTTATTTCACGTTGCTCAGTGGCAAAAAAAAAAAAAATGCAAGAACTCATCATCCTTTCCGTAGCACTTCTTGACAGGTAATTTAATCGAGTTTTAACCTAT
This sequence comes from Coenobita brevimanus, assembly GCF_032717465.1. Taxonomy (NCBI): domain Eukaryota; kingdom Metazoa; phylum Arthropoda; class Malacostraca; order Decapoda; family Coenobitidae; genus Coenobita; species Coenobita brevimanus. The sequence continues at coordinate 29,818,573 of NC_136991.1, read as the reverse complement.
TACTACAGCTCAGTATTGAAGAAGGGATGTCAAGAATGTAGACTAAGGAAAGTTAAAAAAGGTGTAATGAAGTAATGGAAGCGAAATCACTAACCATGTTACTAGATGTTCTTTCTAAGCTTAATAAATTCGCCTGTAGTCACGAAGGATAAACGAGAAAAAACATGGATTACCTTATTCATGTGGTTAATGCGGAAATGGATAGAACAAAATCCCTCCTGGTATCTAGGACAAGCAGTGCGGCCAACTCAGTGGTGATATTTATGGTTATATATGCAGTCTGTAGGGACAAACTCCTCCTCTCTTGTAACATTACCACTACCTTTAAGACCCGAGAAAGAGAGAGAGAGAGAGAGAGAGAGACAGACAGACAGACAGAGGGAGGGTGGCGATGGTGGTGAGGGGTGAGGTCATGGAAGACAGTGAGAAGGGGGTGTGGTGGAGAGAAGTGGGAGGGTCTTCTCATTCCTCGTATTTTTGTGTAAATATTGACTGTCAATATCCAGGCGACGAGGTATTGAGTTTTCCCTTCCAGCCCGTCCCTGAGACGCGGCCGGGTTCGTGTTACCCCAGGGAGGCAGCTTTATGGGGCCGTATTAGAGACATGCCGCCTTTGAGGATTTACGTAACGCCTCGCCGTCCTGGATTACGCCGGATTAATGGTTGAAGTGAGTGGATTATACCTCACCTGAGAATGAAATTAGACACAGTCTCTGAAGGAAGAATGGACGTTTTCGTATGCACCTCATTTCTTGGACCATGGATTTACTGTACATAACACAGCACGCTCCTGGATTACGAAGAGGTTAATGACCGATGCGAGTGGCTTATATTTCACTTGAGACTAATATTAGGACACGGTATCTAACGGAAAAATAGACAATCTTACAAACGTGAAAGTTCATTAAGCTTGGGTTTTATGTAAAAAAGCGCCGTCCTTGATTATGCAGGATTTGTAGAACTACATATTATATAGATAGATAGATAAATAGATAGATAGAAGCAGGGAGTCAGATGATGAGAGGTGTTGTGTCTGCGAGAATCGAGCAATGCTAAACATGCTTACACTGAGGAAAGCTGACGACAGCGGCCAGTAAGGAGATGATGCAATTAGCTGTCAGCAGTCCTCTCGTGAACAAAGACCTAGTCCATCCACGAGGAACACACGTGACACACCCCTGCTACACCAGAATTTAGGAAAGAGAGCTCAGACGGAGATTAGCGACAGAAGAGGCAAGAGAGAAGTAGACAGGCCTCAGAGGAGACAGGTGACGGGAGAAGGGCTTGACAATTAGCGAGAGAGAAACAGATAGCGAGACAGGGAGGTAGCTACCCGGGACTTATACTCGTCCGTGTGAGAGACTTGTTAATATTTCCAAGACAATAAAAATAGTCCCATACTATTCTTTACCTCTCCTGTTACTACATGACATTTGGTGGCAGCGAACGTATACGAACCTCGTCTACGAATCAACATTAAATTCCTACAAAATATCAAGATTGAAAACAAGAATATCTCTCTCTCAATCAACAACACAACCAGCTCCTGGCGCTTCTCTCCATCCAGCCCCCTCCGTCTCCCAGATCATCATGCTGATGCAGAGGTCAAGAGATCACACGACGCCTTGCAAGTAGTTTAACAAAATATTGATACAATATTGCAATTTCTACGACGAATCAGTGAACTACAACCATCTACAATCAACTACAATTAACAACTCTACGTCGTCTGTATAATCTTCTACACGCACCTACAAGAAGCGGCAGTCTTCATCCTACAACGAGTAAATCACAAGAAAAAAGGACCAAGAATACATCAAGAAAGAAAACAAACAAACAAACAAACAAACGAAGAGTGAGAGACGACTCACAACTCATAACCACCAGACCTCACCCTCCTCTCTCTGCTACATCCACCCAACCTCCAACACTTACGCAGGAGTGCAGAGGTCAATACACGCAGCAAAACACCAAGTCCATATTCACAACTCGTCTTACTCACCCGTCTTCACTCAAGTTACTCATCGCTACTCATTCACTCACCACAGCTACCAGTGTGGGAAGCCGACGTCACCATGTGCTGAGACGACAACACGCCAATCAACCCGTGAAGAACAACGGTATCACCACGTGCAACACCACTCACACCATTTCCTCCACGGTAAAAAGTAGTGAGTTACATAGTTACTTCATTTATACAATACACAGTGATAGACAATAAGCTTCTGCACAAACATATAAAACGTGCTGTATAGTTACAGCTTAAATACACATACTTACTTCAGTTATCTGCATAACTCAAACACTAAATAATCACCAACGATAAATATTCTACACTGCATATATTCATTCATTTATTATAACATTTCTTTACTACCAACGAGTGTTACCATTTATACCTACATAAAATACGTGTTTCATATATACAACTATACATATTATATCTACAAAGTGATAAAGAAAATATCCAATCACAGTTACTCAGTGAGCAATTAAAAGAACTGTATTAAACATTTATTAATTAAAGCTACCTAGTGGAAACAGATAAATTAACTTACGAAAAAAAAAAAATGGCCAACACAAATGCCGTTAGCAAGAGTGAACATCTTCAACACAATCGTGAAGACAATGATTTCCACACAGTGCTGACACACATATTACCCACGATAGGTACAGGTGAACAAGAAGTCAGTGTGTATAGTTAATACTGTATATAGTGTATATATTTTTTATATAAAATAACAAAATATGGGACTATATAATATCATTTTATAGTATCTGTGCAATATAAACTAAACTTTAAAAAAGTATCCCAAGGAAATTAGCCAGTATTTATGCAACCATGATCAACATGGAAAAAGTGTACACAAGCAAAGAAAAACAAACTATAGAAAATCAATACATACAAAAAAAAAAAAAGAAAGAAAGAAAGAAAAGTAAGAAAGAAATAAGAGAAATAGAGTAAGATCACATAACAAACAAATGAAAATAAGTGTAAGTGTTACTACATATGCCAAAATACCACATAAACTACAAACAATATGTACCAATTTATGTAACAGTTGCATTAACAAGATGTAACTTTTATGTAACTTTAACTACAATAATGTACTTACAAACGATATGTAACAATTATGTAACGACAAACGATTGCATTATGTTACACTTGCTACAATTATGTAACTACAAACAATATGTACCATTTATGTAAGTTACATTAACAAGATGTAACTTTTATGTAACTTTAACTACAATTATGTAACTACAAACAATACTACAAACAATATGTAACAATTATGTAACGACAAAACAGTTGCATTAACAAGATGTAACTTTTATGTAACTTTAACTACAATTATGTACCTACAAACGATATGTAACAATTATGTAACGACAAACGATTGCATTATGTTACACTTTGCCAATTATGTAACAGTTGCATTAACAAGATGTAACTTTTATGTAACTTTAATTACAATTATGTACCTACAAACGATATGTAACAATTATGTAACGACAAAACAGTTGCATTAACAAGATGTAACTTTTATGTAACTTTAACTACAATTATTAGGCCAAGACACTTATGTAAGAGTTGCATTAACAAATGTAACTACAATTATAAGGCCAACACAATTATGCATAAACACAATATTTTGTAACAATTCATAAAATGTTACAAATATGTAGTACCACAATGTTAGTACAATATTATAAGTCATACAATTATAGCACAATTCTGTATTACCAGTATCATCATACAAGTTAGGTGAAATATTAGACATTACTAAAGTGATAACTCTATGTAATGTATAACCTAGCAGTATTACCATTGCACAATTATATGCGTAATATTACTGAATAATCACTATTTACTATGAATAATATATGTATACAATATTCATACAATTACGTTACTTTTACAATATTATGTATTTCACTTAATTAGCTTATAAGTCCATTATAATGTAAATATAATATGTATTAATATGTTATGACTATTAAATGTCGATGGTACGCCATTTCTGCGCGGCCGAGCAGTATGTAGAACTACATATTATATAGATAGATAGATAAATAGATAGATAGAAGCAGGGAGTCAGATGATGAGAGGTGTTGTGTCTGCGAGAATCGAGCAATGCTAAACATGCTTACACTGAGGAAAGCTGACGACAGCGGCCAGTAAGGAGATGATGCAATTAGCTGTCAGCAGTCCTCTCGTGAACAAAGACCTAGTCCATCCACGAGGAACACACGTGACACACCCCTGCTACACCAGAATTTAGGAAAGAGAGCTCAGACGGAGATTAGCCACAGAAGAGGCAAGAGAGAAGTAGACAGGCCTCAGAGGAGACAGGTGACGGGAGAAGGGCTTGGCAATTTGAGAGAGACAGACAGATAGCGAGACAGGGAGGTAGCTACCCGGGACTTATACTTGTTTCGTGTGAGAGACTTGTTAATATTTCCAAGACAAATAAAAATAGTCCCATACTATTCTTTACCTCTCCTGTTACTACATGACAGATTAATGGTCTGTGTGAGTGGATTATATTTCGCCTGAGACTCCTTCAGATATCGTGTCCTAATTACAGAGACACGGTGTCTGAAGGAAAAATAGACATTTTTACTTGCATGGAATATCTCGAACTTTAGAGGACTTACTTTACAGCTCGTGATTCTGGATTACATAGGGAATAATGGAGGATGCAGGTGGATTATATATCACTTACGACTGACATCAGGACAGAGTTTGTGAAAAAAAAAAAAAAGTAACCCTATCTACGTGGAATTTCTTGTATTTCCCCCAAGTCTGATATTAGGAAACAGTGTCTGAAGCAAAATCTGACGATCTGTGTGACGTATTTGTCTCCTTGGTCAGATAATAGAGCACATATCTGAAGGGAAAATAATCTTAAAGTCGTGGCTTAATCATTGATCCACGTGGCTGTTCATGAATCGAAAGCCAGAGAGCAGAGTTTGACTGAAAAGTAAACCCAGTCTTAATTTTACCTGGAAGAGTATAAATGTGAAACACATCTCACTTCTGATGAAAATAAAAACGGTGTCTGAGGAAACCAAAATTCAAAGCAGAGCCCACAGGATGATTTACTATAGATGTGAGTGCATATTATATTAGCATACTCGGAATTATAGCGTAGAAATTAAAGAAAACAATGTAAGTTATGAATCACCACGGAAGTGAACTTCATTTCATCTGCATCAGCGAGTGGATCATATTTGACCTTGGTTCATAATAGACCACAGTATCTGAAAGAGAAATATGGCCTAATGGTAGCTATCAGATGGGTGAATGTGGATGTTCGTGGATTATATTTCATCGAAGTCTGAAACTAGGACACTGTCTGAAGGGAAAAAGCCACAATCCTTGCTTGACTATTGATTAGTACGAATGCTTTTAGATTATATATAATCTCATACGGCTTTATTAAAGAACAGTGAATGGAAGTAAGAAAGACCATTAAGACAGCACACATGTAGATTAATCCCTTCGGTCTGAAGACATCCGAGTACTTTACATATTGTTCTTAATATCTTCAGATTTTTTATCATTCATCATTATTTTCACTTAGATAGCAAATTAGTTTTTTTGATGAAGCTGTCACTAGACAACTTTATTGAACGATCCTTTTCAACAGTTGCAATGAAAAGGATGAAGTAGAATCATATCTAACCTCTCCAGTTGGGGGGGGGGGGGGAATCACTCTAGTACTGTCTGGAGTCAGCAAGATTAAAAAAAGAAAATACATCAAGTTGTGGAGGTTAATCCTACTCCCTATGTCCATGGGGTGGAAGGAATCCGGAAATCGGAACAGAAAAGAACAAACTCAACAGAGTGCAGAGTAAAACAGGCAGAACATCCATTCATTATAAAGCCTTTGAAATGTTCGGCCTCATCTTAAAAATCAAATAATCAACACGGTCATCAGCTTCCTTATATCGCTTTTTTGCAAATTCACATACTTTTCTGCTCGCCATCTTTTTGGCTTTCCTTACCTCATCCCACCGTTCAGATCACTCAGGTATACCCATTTTACGTTTATGTGGCGGTACCATCTAAGCACACACTTTTCCACCCTTCCATCAAGAGACTTCTTTACACCACATGTTTTGACGATTCTCTACGTCTTCTGTCCAACCAACCTATACAGTCCTGAATCATTTCCTAGCAATATTCTTTTTGCTGCTCTCATTCTTGATTCTTAATGCTTCGTCTTTGCAAAGTCGCGCGCGCGCGCGCGCACACACACACACACACACACACACACACACACACACACACACACACACACACACACACACACACACACACACACACACACACACACACACACACACACACACGTTAATGTGGAAAGTAAAAGATCATGTAATGCTCCTAAACCTCTAACTCAGACCTTTATTTATTACACCAACACCTTTATAACACGTTCATCTTACTTCCTGGAGCCCCTTTACGAGTAGTTTCAATTTCTTTGACTCAATAAGCTGTCTTTCCGTCACTGAAGAATCGCTGCATCTAAACATTTAAACTCCTCCATTACCTGCTGTCGCTCACTATTCACCAACTCATCACAGTGTGAATCATATTTTAACAATCATGTCTTTACTCTTACATACATTGACATTCAGAACAAACAGCGCACAAGTATGCACATTCCTCTGAATCAGTCTACAAAATTTACGTTCACTATCAAAATGCAACACATCATCATCTGTATGCATCTGATTTGAAATCTTCCATTTTTCAACATTGATGATCAGATTCACTCCCATCCCTACCGCTCTCGCTTTAACATCTTTCCTAAACCCATTAGAGGGAGAGCCAGGCATTCTGGTGACAGGAAACAGAATTGGATGGAGGCACACTCATGTTGCTCAGGAATATTTACACAGCGGTACCCAGTGCGGACTTGCATGAGGATTAATGTGGATGCCGGTGGGATTACCTTTCTCATAAGACGGATATAAGAATACTGTAGATAGACAGAATCAGAGAAACACTGCAGTAGTTGCTTACTGGGGACTAACTCTGGGTGCTCGAAATTATCCATCATCTTAGAAGGATATTAAAGCAATTTCTCAGGAGGGTATGGACATACTGTTTAATAACGGCGAAGGTACAGGTATATTATACATGCTCTTGGATTACCATTCGCTGAAACTGAATATAAGAACACATTTGGGAGATTATAATATGGATGTCAGTTGGTTATTCACCGCCTAAGGCATAAAAATATGTAACTATACTGGCTTTAGAGAATGGGTCAGATTGTGTATGACAGGATTCAGAAACGAAATGAAGATAGGCACATGTCGCCAGAAGGATTTATATAACAGAGCAGTCCTTACATAGCGGGATCAACCTCTTCACCAAGATGACATGTTATTCCTTATTACCAATTGAAGTTATTCTGCTTAGGAGTGACTTAACGAGTTGCATCCTTCATTAACCTCTTTTATTACCAGTGTATTCCATTAAGCCTAATAACTTCTTGTAGTGGCAAGAAGATTTTTTTTAAATGTCCACGAGCAAGAAGGATTAACAGAGATGCACCTGGATTATATTTTACCATAGACGAGAGATTAGATGACAAACAGACAGACAGACAGACATACTAACAGAGCCGAAGCCGAAGCCAGAGCCTAAGCCAAAGCCGATAGGGTGCAGGAAACAGGTGCTGGGTGAAGGTAGACATTTGCCGCCGTGGTATTTACACAGCTGATCACAATCCCAGCTTTCCGAGAATTAGCGTGGATGTTTAGCAGTTATATATCATCCTAACCGGTGATTAAGAGAGAGAGAGAGAGAGAGAGAGAGAGGGGGGGGGGAGGAGAATGATTTCCAGAAGTCGTCACGAGAGAAAAAGAGAGAGAGAGAGAGAGAGAGAGAAAGAGAGAGAGGAGGGGGGATAAGGGGGGGGAATTGATTTCCAGAAGTCCTATCAATTCAGCTTAAGACAAATAACTGAGATTGAAACTGAAATGATGAAGTGGCATGAAGCAGACACACACTTTAGAAAATTTGATACATAATGGAGTTCTTCGTGATACACTAACTCATTCATGACAGTGAAATATTTTGTGTGCTATTCATACTGCCACCATACGATTGTATTCAGCTTATGAATGATCTCTGGTAATGAAAGGTTTAATCAAGACTACAGTATATCGAACCCCTATAGTGGGAAAGGTTTTTAGTAAACATAATAATAATGCATAACAAAACCGTACAGAGGTAGAAAGAATATAGGAACGTCCTCGGGCTGAAGGGTTTAAAATGAATGGTTTTGGCTTAACTTTCTCAACATGATGTTACAATATTTTTGCTGCTGTTAAAAGTTTTATTCACCTAAGGAGTGACTTTTCTAATCATAGGGGTTAGGTCTTCAGTGATACCTTCACAACGAGGGCACTCTATTAAGCATAATCTGAGGAAGTGATTTAAATAATTGGAGTCATGCTGGTTGTTGATATTGCTCAATCCCAGTCGGTCTTGCAGATCAGACTCAGCTGCAGACAAGCAACCGTCCTTACAGGGCCGTCCCGTGCAGTGAAATTATGTTCACTTGTGGTTCATAGTTTTAGGCGATGTCTCGCTGTCCCTTGGCACGGAGCACGGAGAAAAATATGGAGGTGTGGTTCCATGATGGACACTGCATTTGCGTTGTTTTTACCCATTTAGGATTAACACCATATCAAACTCCATATCACCCCGTTATCTAGTTATACGGGTACCACCCAGCGTTGGTAATGGTTTCCTGGCTTACAGTAAACCAATAGATTTGTCACTCAATATACATCCGGCAAAAGTGGAAAGAAGAGTACTAAAAAGTGACAGGATGGAAGGGGAAAAATAGGAAGAGAGGAAGGCAGACACAGAAATAAACTGATAAAGATGAAGGACGACGTACTGCAGGCAGCACGACATGAAGTGAGTGGATGATCATCGCAACCACCTACCACTAGTCATCTTGGTATGTTAATGAAATGGATGCTCATGGGTTATCTTCTCGTTGCGATGACGTTTTATTATGCTCGTAATACACAAGGTGAATTTACTGAGCCTAAGAAAACATAATATAATGAACGACATACAAGCAGTCTCCGTTTCTAACTTCTAAATAATGGCGTTTTCTTTTTCCGCACCGTAAACAGAGTCGCTCAACTCCAGTGTGTGTCCCGAAATGTCACTCACTCACTGCAGCTTGCTGAAGAATGAAGTCTAACAAGTTGCCATCTTAGTGTTTTATGAGCGTCAAACTTTGGAGAACGGATGCTGAGAGGTGGGGGTGCTGATGTTTGGTGTGCGTCTAGGGCACTGAGCTGGAATATGGATGGGCTTTCTCTTGGGTTGCGTCGTGTAGTTTGTATGCCCGCCGCAAGGGACCCAACGCGGCGCTGATGTAGTGGCAGCCATGTTTATGCACCTCACCTGACGCCCTTGCGTTTTGAAATCAACCGATGAATCCAGAAAGTATAGTGCCATATCCACTGCGCAGCGTACGGAAGCAACAGCAAAACAGAGACAGCAAGTAAGGAACAGTGTTCCAATTGAATTACCATGGTGGAGGCGACGAGTGCAGTGTTTCAATATGGCGGCCATGTGACACGCTCGCTGTGGAGATATTCCTTCATATAATAGAGCTCAGCGGTCTAGGGCATGTCCGGGATGTGTCGGAGGTGCATGTGGTGAGTATCTGGGGTGTGTCTGAGGTGCGTTCTGAGACAAAGGACAGCTTCTAGGATCTATCAGGGTGCGTGCAGCTATCAAAGGTATCCACTTTTTTTTTTTTTTGTATTTGTTATTTTTCTACCACGCATATAGCTAGTAGATAATGTTTCGAATCCTCCCTGTTTCTCCTGCTGGTGTGTGTGTGTGTGTGTGTGTGTGTGTGTGTGTGTGTGTGTGTGTGTGTGTGTGTTGCGCGCGTGCGTGCGTGCGGCGTGCTTGTGTGTGTGTGTGTGTGTGTGTGTGTGTGTGTGTGTTTAGGCTCGAACGTTTGAAAACCTTGACGTAGGAACCTCTTTTTCAGGCTGCTAGGTGTTGACCGCATCAAGGTAGTTCCAATATAAAGGTTATGGGGCAAAGTTCACGATCATCGGAGTGAAAAGACCCAGTAACTACGCGGTTAGCCTCTGTCTCGCGGCCAACCTAGTAATTTTGCGTGACATAAATGTGTCGCAATAGAAAACTTAATGGTAAAGTAGTAACAGTTGAGAGGATGATTATTGATGTATGATATCTATGTTTTTAGGGAATATTTGTTCAGTTTAAACTTTAAGGAATCTCTTAAAGGGGTTATAATCTCCGCCAAGTTGCATGGCAGTAGACTGAATTAAAGAGAAAAGCCGTAATCGTAGTGCAAGGGTCAAAACGGAGACACGAACCTTGGAAGCTCTTCCAGGTGTATTAAAATGATTTCTCATGAGTCAACCTCCTCGTGAGATTGGTAAGATGGAGGAGGAGGGAGGGGAGTGTGAAAAGACAATCAAACGAACATTCAGAATTTCATCATCGTTACCTGCATCCTCTCTCTCTCTCTCTCTCTCTCTCTCTCTCTCTCTCTCTCTCTCTCTCTCTCTCTCTCTCTCTCTCTCATATCAGTTGAGCAATAATCATCAATCTTTCCTCATCACACCCTTTCCCTCTCCTACCATAGTCTCGTCTTCTCTCCCATTTTGGCCCCTCTTCCCCCTTAGCCTTCATTTACACGTTGCTTTTAGATTTTCCCTCCTATCACATCTCTCAGTCTGCTTCTCCCATTATGGCTGTCAATCATCCCCCTAAATATTTTACTTCTATCATAAACGTACCCCACCCATTCCCACGCTCACTGACCCCTCCCTCCATTTACCTTTCTCCAACGCTGTTATATTTTCCTCTCCCACCCTCTACTTCTTCCTTCTTTTCCTTCTATCCCTCTCCCACTAGGCCTTTACTCCCAATAAAACCCTTCCAGCGATGCCATAACTCTGCTTTCTCCCGCCTCCTTTCCATGGTTTCTCACACCATATCTATCTTTCACTTCTTCCTCTCCCACTCACACTTTCTCACTGCCTTTTCTATTTCCCTTTCCTTTTCCCTCTCCCGCTTCTTCTCCCTCTCCCTCTAGTCATTACTCTCAGTAAACACCTCCCTGCGTTGTTATAACTACCCAATCACTTTTTATCCCCTCCGCCTTTTCCCTCGCCATCTTCCATCCTTCGCTTCATCCTTCCCCACTTTCTCCCTTCTGCTCCCACACCCACTCCTCCCCCTGTCCTTCTCCCTCTCCCTCTTCTTCTGGGCCTCCCCCCCCACCCCTCCGCCAACCTTTGTTCATATCCTCCTGTGTGCCATAAAGCTCCGGGGAATACAGAAAGTTGGAGTGTGTTGCTGTGGGTCCGAAGCTTCGATGTTGGACAAGTTCCCTCTTACCCCTCCGATATGACACCCCCTGCTGGCTCCTGACTGAGGGGGCGCCGCGCCTCACGGTATATGTGGGTGCTTTCTGTGTGCGTGCGGGTGATTCGGGCGCGTGTCGGCAATAATTCCTCCAGCTTTACTTGGGGGAGATTTTCGTCCTTTTGCAGCCGTTGTGTGTGTGTGTGTGTGTGTGTGTGTGTGTGTGTGTGTGTGTGTGTGTGTGTGTGTGTGTGTGTGTGTGTGTGTGTGATTAGGATGTATATGGATGATTTAGTTACAGGAGGGAGCTCTTGGATGCATGCACGTGCTTTTGGGTAGTAGTCTGTAACTGGACTGTGCGTGTGTGTGTGGGGGGGGAGGTGATTGGGGTGCATGTATGTGACTGAGGTTCGTGTGGGTGATTGGGGTGCGTGTGTACAACTGAGGTGCGTGTGGGTGATTGGGGAGCTTGTTGTGACAGCTGTGTGTGGGTGACTGGGACATTTGTGAGTGACTGGGGCGTTTGTGAGTGTTTGGGTGCGTGTAGATGATTGGGTGCGCGTGGGCGTTTGGGGCGTTTATGAGTGATTGAGGTGTGTGTGAGTGATTGGGGTGTTTGTGAGTGATTGGGTATGTATGGGTAATTGGGGTGCGTGTGGGTGATTGGGGCGATTGTGAGTGACTGGGGTGCGTGTTGGTGATATAGTTCTTGCACTTTAACTTGGTGAGATTATCGTCCTTTTTCTGCTTATTCCTTTAAATTTAGCGCCGGAATATGACAATACCATGTTTCTACACTTACCTTTCCATAGCACATTTTTGTGACCAGCATCTACAGTGTTAAATTCTTGTTACAACTTAGAGCTGAAAATGAAGTGATGGCAGTTTCAAACCTGAATAAGTATAGTACATTATTTCAGTCTTGCTGTGTGCGAGTTTTGTGGTTCGGACCTTACTGTATTAGGGATGAAGATACGTTGGGTGTTCTAGGTAATCGTTTATGGAAGGTTTGGGTAGTTATGTTTGGGTTACTGAGTATATGTAGGTGGTTTGGGTGTACATGAAAGCTTCTAGGTGGTGTTTCTGGAAAGCTTTTGTAGTTATGTGTGAGATTTAAGTAATGTACTGTATATTGGAGAATTGGGTTTATGCGGGCGGTTCTGGGTATATGTTGGAGATGCGGGTGTAAGTCAAAGCCAAAGTCAATTTTTTATATACCAGAGTGACATACAGACATATACAGAACATACATAGAAAGAAACTATATTGGTCAGGTTTGTTGAGCCATTAGCCCTTGGACAAACCTAGTAAGCTTTTAAAAATATCTTGATTCATCTGTCTCTGACAATGCAAAATTATAAATTTAGGAAACAAATTTATATACAACATAATTCCTAATTAATGTTTAAAAAACCACTCATAATTTTATGTTTAATTGCCTATTTAAAGAAGTTAAGATTATTATTAATTTTAAGGTGATAAAGGTAGGCAGTTCCACAAAACTGGTCCCGCACAGTATACGTGACGTTTGCCGGTGAGTGTTGCAACTGCTGGGATAATAAGATTTATTTCACTGTCGCTTGTATCATGGGTGTCACTTACATATTGGAACATATTGCTACAGCAGTACAGTCCATTTAGAACTTTAAATGTTAAAAGTATGCTAAAATATTTAGATATTTGATCAATGTACTAGTGTCTGTGGGGAAGTTGGGCGTATATGAGGGATGTGAGTATATGTTGGAGAGGGAGGTTCATGTTGGGGATGTGCATACATGTGATGGATGTGGGTGCATGTGGCGGATGTGGATGTATGTGATGGATGTGGTGAATGTTGGTTTTTCCAGCGGACTCGGGTGTATGTGGGAGATTTGGGTGTATGTTGAAGATGTGATTGCATGTGGGGGGATTTGGGTGATGTGGGAGTATGTGTCGGATATGGCTGTTGGTTGCGGATGTGGGTGTATGTTGGAGATGTCGTTGTATGTAGGGATGTGGATGTTGGGATAGGGGATCTGGTTGTATATGAAGTATGTGGCGGATACGTGTTGATGTTGAGATGCGAATGTTTGTAGGAGACTTTGGTGTATCTAAGGGAGTTGGGTGTATGTTGGATAAGTTTTTTGTTAGTTTCCTTGAGTTGATCATATGGTGACAAGGAAAATAAGATATGGTGCATATAGAGGTTCCTTTTGACAAGTGTTTTAGATGCATGGAGTGGGTGGGAGTCTATTCCGTGGAGAGATTTTACCAAAGGAGTTAGGCGTGCGTGTGGGTCACAAGGGAGGACGATCAATGGTTCCAGGTGAAGGTGGTATTTCGTTAGGGGCACGTTGTATTTTAATGTATTGGTTGGTAAGGATGATTGATTGATATGTGGGTGCAAGGAATAGGTATTTGTTTTAGGGATGCTGGCAAGAGAGGGTAATGTATGGATGCTAGGAAGAGGGGTAAGTTTAAGGGATATTATTGAGGGGAGTAGATAAGTAAGTTAACTGGGAGAAGGGACAAGTTTAAGAGTAAGTAGAGGTAGATGTAAGGGTGCTGGGTAGAGGGACAAGTTTAATGGTAAAGAGCGGTAGATGTAAAGGAACTGTGAAGAGGGGCAAGATTAAGTTATACAAGACAGAAAAGTTGTAGGGTGTTTCAGATTTTTGAATTTTGTACTCGATGAACGCACACATGCTAATTGAGTTCCATTTGATGAGCAATGATTTCATGCAAAATATGAGCACAACTGCCTGTTGCTATCCCAACCCGCAATGCGTGAATGTTTGGCCCATTATGAGAAAGTATTCTTTTCAAAAGGCTATCTCAAAACTGAGTTCTGGGACGGGAGGGGCTAGAGGAAGAGCGGTTTAAAACATCGTGAAGCAGAGGTTGCAAGTAGTGGACTGGGTGGCCAGCCTCTGCTTTGATACTGCCGCAAACATTACTGGGGTCCACAGCGGGGCTTGCACCGTCTTCCAGAACGCCACTGGGAAACCTGTCCTTTTCATGGCATGCCGCAACCACATCCACGAGCTTTTCGCCGGGGTTTTTGGCGCGTTCTTCTCCTCCTCTCCTCTGGCCTGGAAATCCCCCTGTTCGGCCGGTTCAAGGAACGCTGGTGTATCATCGATCAGCAGGTTTTGAAACCGTACGAAGCTCAGGCCGATCGTTCCTATCTACGACCCTTAGATCAATGAATCTCGAAGCACCGAGACGAGCTGGTTTCCTTCGTTGTCGACAAACTCCAGGAGGGCCATGACCGCAGCGACTACAGGGAATACCTCGAACTTGCACTCCACTTCCTGGATTATCCACTCCCCGAAACGTGGAAGCGCTCAGACAGCTGATTCTGTCGTCCAGTATCGTACAGCAGGGTCAGATTGATGGGGCGGGGGATCTACTCACTGAAGACTTTCCTGTTGCGAGACCAGTTCCCTCTCACCTCTCACGAGGAACGACCCCTGAAGCGGATAAACTTCTTATCAGTCTTGGTGTACCTTCGAGCTTGATACTCGTCGCTAGTTGGAATCGATGCACCCGCAAATGATCTGGCTCTTTTCAAGACAATACAGATCTGCAAGAACCTGGTAGATGAGGAAGTAGGAAGCACAGCGCTCAAAAAAAATTCAGAACAATGGCTAGTACCTGAATGAGGAACTTGTATGTTTTTGCTTTTTCTTGAACCTCATGCCTGAGGACGATAAAGCTCAGATGCTCCTCAGCCTTCACCAGAAGCGTCCTCGAAAGGTGAGGACGAGGTAAGTGGATCCCCGAATGTTGCGAGACCCCACGGACTTGAAGATTGCTGATTTCCACGCGATCCAAACACAAAACTTCTTCAAGTGTTTGAAGTTGAAAGTTTCCAGGGAGCTCCAGGACATCAGGGAGCACTGAGGCCGGGTCAAATGTGGAGTCAGGCTGGCAACAGACTTTAATGAGCTCACGAGGAGTGAGGAGGAGGGGCAGCAGGCCCTCCAAATCATCGCAAACCACAGGAAAGAGGTTCCTCCCATATGTCTAATCATCATACGTCCTGCTGTGAGTCTTGGGGAGTCAGGATAATATCCCCCCATGCACAATATTCCCGAGGGCAAATTTTACCTCATTTTTCTGTACCCTACCTCCGTGCCCCTACTGGTTACAGATCACAGCTACTATAGGTAGGTACAGTAGGTTAGGTTTATAAAAATATATATGTATGTATATACTATATAAATATATTTATATATATATATATATATATATATATATATATATATATATATATATATATATATTTGTTTATTTATCTGTGAGGTAGGAAAGGTGCTGGGAGGAACGAAAAAAGTGTTTCGATGTCGTTTGCGTAGAATGCATGTAAAGAGAAGGCTGTATGAAGGTGCTGTGTTATATGGGGCTGAAACATGGAATGTGGGTGTAGCAGAGAGGTTTGAATGTAATGGAGATGAGGTTTCTGAGGAGTATGTGTGGAGTGACGCGTATGGATCGAGTGAGAAATGATGAAGTGCGAAGGAGAACTGGAGTTGTGCGGGAGATGGCTGATCGAGTTGAGCAGCGGGTGTTTCGATGGTTTGGGCATATGAAGAGAATGGATAACGAGAGATTGGTGAAAAAGAAAACTAGATCTGATGTGAGAGGTGTAAGGCGGAGAGGAAGACCACGGATAGGATGGATGGAGAGTATGAAGAGAGCGTTGGATGCGAGAGAGATGTCTGTTGAGCAAGGAAGGGTGACTGTGCGTGATAGAAATGACTGGAGAGAAATTGTGAATAAATAAATAATGACGCAACCCTGTGGGAATATTTTCTCGCATTTGGTCTGATCAACTGATCAGGTCAGGTCCGGGTAAGGGGATGGGTTCATTATGATGTGGCAGGGGTAAACTAGCTCTGCTGTCGGGCCCTGCTGATGATGTCACTGATTGCACTGCACAGTTGACCCTCGTGCGGTGTGGTGCGGTGAGGATCTGTCCCTTCTCCCCTTGGGGCTAAGGTGCGAATAAATGTATTTGAGTGGATGAGTAAATTGGGAGTGTGTCGGCCTGTCTCGTCTACCTCCCTTTCCTTGGGAGAAGCAGCATAGGTATATAGGTAGACACACACACACACACACACACACACACACACATATATATATATATATATATATATATATATATATATATATATATGAGCATAGAAGTGAAAAAGTTACCACATGACAGTATTGTCATACCAACTCTAATGTAAGGAACTGAAGCTTGAACCTTGTTGGAGGGACAGAAGTCAGGAGTGAGAGCAGTGGAAATGAGATATTTGAGAGGAGCATGTGGAGTCACAGGGAGAGACAGACTAAGAAATGACGAAGTGAAGGAGCGTTGTGGTATGGATGTGGATATAATAGGAAGCATTAGGAGAAACACACTGAGGTAGTTTGGCAGTGTGGAGAGGATGGAGAGTGAAAGACTGACGTGGAGAGTATATGTGAGTGAGGTGGAGGAGGGGAGAGGGAGGGAGAGGCCAAGAATGAGATGGAGGGATGGAGTGGAGAGGTATATGAGGGAGGGGGGTGTGAGCTGGGAGCAGGGCAGTGAAATAGCTTGGGACAGGGCGACATGGAGGCGATTTGTTTGTGGCCACTCCTTAGGGGATTAAGGCGTCTGGCTATATATATATATATATATATATATATATATATATATATATATATATATCATCTCATCAGCTGTTTGAGTGTCCACTGCAGGACCGGCCTATCCCTGCCGAAGTGGGGACGATACAGCCAATGTATCTCTACCAAGTGGCTTAGGCTGTCTAGTAGAGATTGTATGTAGGGTGAGAAGTGCCTGTAAGTGTAACTGTTGTGTTGGAGTGGCTTTGGATGTGTGTGTGTAATCTGTGAACCAAGTGTAATCGGCACGCGCAAGCCGACTGGGTGCAAGCATACTTTATAGTATAGCAACACTGGTTCATCCGCCAATGCAGTACGTGGCCGGAAGAACGCTCCCAAAGTTTATTACCTTGGCGGGGCTTGAACCCTTGTTCTTCAGTATACGAGAACGCACACTTTACCACTGTACCACAGAGGCTCCATATATATATATATATATATATATATATATATATATATATATATATATATATATATATATATATTATGCAAACTAACCACAGGAGAAATGAAAGGAGCGACAGTGAGTACTAATTAAAAAAAAAAAAAAAAAAAAAATTCTTTTCAGGTTACACTATGATAGTCTCTATTCTCCTTTCACACTTTCCTGTAAAATGTCCACGCCAGTTTTTCTATACGGCGTGGTGTACTTTCTGACTTTTTCCTGCCGGCTTCGGCTGGAGGGTTTGGAGGGCGGGGGAGAGCCTTCTTCTTTGCTATCCTTATCTCATTCTAGTAGTTCAGTTACCCTTCTAGGAGCTGCCTAGCATGGGCCAACCAGCCTACTGCAGTTATCCTCTCTTCTTATGTTATGTTCTTATGTTACTTTCGTATATTACGTCTTCAGACAGAGTGAGACAGAAACGTAAAGGGTAGAGGTCTTTTATGCACACCCGCAGCAGGTAGTGGCACACAGAACAATGGATGACCTGAATTTTTACCTGCGGCTTAACTTATGGTCACCTGCAGCAGGGAGTGGAACACAACAAAGGATGACCTGAATCTAAAAATGCACGTGACAAAGGAGGAGGGACTAGGAGAGGAGGAAAGGGGAGTGGGAGGGAGGGGGAAGGGGGAGGGGAGGAGGAGAAGGGGGAAAGGGAGAGGGAGGAGGGAGGAGGGGATAAATACTGCTGCTTAACTTAAGACCTAGGTGATTAATGCTTGGTGTGTCCCACACAGGTGTGACTACACCACCAGGAGATGACAGGGAACAATCAGTTGTTAGTCTGGGGGATACTGCTTTAAAATTAATTCAATTAACAATTTATCACACTTGAAATAACCATAGCTCATGTTTACATTCTTTTCATATGTGCCAGAAATTAGACAAGATTCTATTACATTTCTTTCATCTAAGCTTTTTGATCTTGCTAGAATCTTGGAGCCTGTCCAGTCAATATGGTGATCACTGGATGCTTTGTGCTGAAATAAACCATTACTCTGTTTGGTTGTCCTTACACTAGAATCTCACAACATAAATACAGTATCCCCCAGACTAACACGTGATTGTTCCCTGTCATCTCCTGGTGGTGTAGTCACACATGTATGGGACACACTAAGCATTAATCCCCTAGGTCTAAAGTTAAGCAGCAGTATTTATCCCCTCCTCTCTCCCCCCTCTCCCCTTCCCCCTTCCCCTCCTCCCCTCCCTCTTCCCCCTCCCTCCCACTCCCCTTTCCTCCCCTCCTACTCCCTCCTTTGTCACGTGCATTTTTAGATTCAGGTCATCCTTTGTTGTGTTCCACGCCCTGCTGCAGGTGACCATAAGTTAAGCCGCAGGTAAAAATTCAGGTCATCCATTGTTCTGTGTGCCACTACCTGCTGCGGGTGTGCATAAAAGACCTCTACCCTTTACGTTTCTGTCTCACTCTGTCTGAAGATGTAATATACTAAAGTACTCACTTTCGCTCTTTTCATTTCTCCTGTGATTAGTTTGCATACATATCTTCACGGTGAAGTGAAGTCTCTGCAAATATATATATATATATATATATATATATATATATATATATATATATATATATATATATATATATATATATAGTAGGTACTTTCTAGGGGGATTTTGTCCTCGGGGGATATTGTGCATGAGGGGGGTATTGTCTGGGGGTAGTTTGTTCTTCGAGGAATATTTTGCGTGGGGGGATATTGTCTGGAGGGATATTGTTCTCGGGGATATTGTGCATGAAGGGATATTGTCCTAGAATTGAGTCTTGGTAATTTTGTCAGAAAATATCTTCATTTTCTTTGGTTGATTTAGTAATTGACATTAGTGTAAGACAAGACACCGTTTGTGGGATGACTTATTTTCATTCTAATAAAAAGAGACTTCGTCTGTTTACTTTTCTTTACAAACAGACACAAAAATAAAAATGTGTGTGCATTCATCCAAGTCCATTTTGAAAGTGTTGTCCTATGATCACGAAACTCCACACTGGTAAGAGGAGCACGTGTAAGGGATGCTTGTGACGGATGTAGAAGTAAGGGCACTAGGAGGCAGGGCAAGATTAAGCGATAATGGTGAGAGATGTAGTAGTAAGGGCACTTGGAGGAAAGGCAAGGCTAAGAGATGCTGGTGGGAGAGAGATGTATGGGTACTGGGAAGAGGGGCAGGTTAAGGGATACTGGGAGAGGGGGAAGCTGATAATCAATACCAATGACATTCTTTCTCCCCCTGTCAGTACTTAATGGCATTCTTCCCTAACAGTCAGTACCTAATAAATTTTCCCTCCAATCAATACCTCGCCTACAGTCAGTATTTAATGTTTCCTTCCCTCTAATCAATAACTAATGGAATTCTTCACGTCCAGGTAATACTATTATATTTCTCTCCCCCTTCCAGTACCTCATGAACTTTTTTCCCTTTAATGCATTACTTCCAAATGGACTTTCTTAATTCTGGTATTCTTACCAGTACCAAATGATTTCACTGAGCTTAGGAGAGCGCCTTAAATAGTAAGGGGTGTATATATATATATATATATATATATATATATATATATATATATATATATATATATATATATATATATATATATATATGTTATACAAATAGTAGATTTTCTCTAAAACATTTTTAGAACGTCATTGCAAATTCTACGTTACATAACATTTTTTTTTTTTTTTCAATGCATATTCATTTTCTGATAATTCGTTTTGCCTAGCGATGATTTCTCCGTAGGCGGCCATGTCCTCGGTTGTTGTGGTGTCATTTATGATGTTGTTGTTTTACTTTGGATTCCGAAATTTCGGCTCTCCAGAGACCTCTTCAGCGCTCTGGAGAGCCGAAAATTCGGAATCCGAAGTAAAACAACTACATCAATGTTTTTGAATCATTAGATTACACTCCGTAAATTTCCGTGTGTGTGTGTGTGTGTGTGTGTGTGTGTGTGTGTGTGTGTGTGTTTTGACACTTTTGCCGTTCCTTTGTAGATGGTTCTTCACCAGCTGCAGTTTCCCTTTAGGGTTCATGCTGCATTAATCTCATTCCGAGTAGTATTATGTTTCAGTAGTAGTTTGCATCTAGAATTGTCCTTTTTTTTTCATATCTCTGTCTCCATGTATTATTGTGCAGCTCAGTCCTTTTCCAGTGCCCTGTTTCATATTCTGTTAAGTTCTCAGTGTTTGTCCTTGAGTCCAGGTATTATTTTCACGTTTCTCCGCTAAATTGCTATAGTACAGTTACGGACACGTATACTGATCCACTTTCACGGCTAATAAGTGAACAGTGATTGGAAATCCATTGAATCGAACTTTAGACGTCGCAGATTTTTTGTGTTAAGTAGGAGTTTCAAAACTCCAAGCAATATAACTAAAAAAATTGGTTCCACGACTTTTTCGCTTGAAGCATTCACTTTCGTAACTGTACTTCACCCTCTACAAATGTTACTTCACTGACATCTTGGTATAATAGGCGTATGATTTACGTAAATTCATTGATTATACCCTTTTTGTTCCATGTACGATCCTGTTCAGGTTACGAGATAGTTTTCTACCTACGGGAGTTAGATTTAGCCTTCATTAAACGCTTCACTACTAAAGAGAAGTCTGGAGCTGAATGTGGAAGTTTCATAATCATAGTAACATAGAGGACGGATCTTCACTAATTTGACTAATATGGTCTGGACTTCATCGGACTGAAAGGGCTAAAACTTTGAGTGTGAAAGTGTTGGCTAGACCTAAGTGTAGAGTCACCTGAATGCTGCACCACATCGAGTGAGTGGATGGACTTCTTATTTCACTTGGTTCTCCACATACAGTGCTCAACGGACTGCTCTGCTGATTCTTCCGATGAGCCCGAGAATGTGGCTAGACATGTAAACTTCCTTCTGCGGGTATTTATTCCACGGTGTTCTCAATGTAACATTCCTCCTTCAGATATTTATTACACGGTGTTCCTTATGCAACCATATCCTTCACATATGGTTCTTATTTTACGACGTTCTAGATAAAATCGGGCAATTCCTCCTATCTGCTGACCTAATGCCAGTGGGTTAGTCCCTCCCCCCGAATCCAGGAGTACTGCCACGATCTTTTTTTTTTTTTTTTTTTTTAACGGCCCAGGAATATAGTTGGCAAATTTATCCACAGTTTTATCCTCATTCGTCTTGTACATCTAAGTAAACACATAATCTCAAGAGGTTTTCCGCATTAAGCCAGTCACTCCTCTAATTTGCTAACCTTGCTAACGGATCCAGAAAATGCAGCCACTAGATTATTAAACACTTTTCTTAATGTTAACTTCTATCCTCAGATAGAATTATTATCCCTGAAGTCTCTCCACACCACCCATCAGCTCCTCCAGTTAACTTACTCCCTGTCGCCTAGCAAAAAAGAAAAAAAATCTACAAGCATTATTCCCCAATATCTCAATGTGAACTTCCACTTTCAGATATAATTATTATCCCACAAAGGTCTTACCATAATCTTTCTCGTGCTGCCAATTTGTCGACTTACACTTGATGCCAAAGTTAATCTCCTTCCGACGAGCCTAAGAAGCATTAATCTGCTATTTTCTTATTGTCAGCTTCCATTTTCAGATACAGATATCATCTCGCATGGTTTACCGAATAAAACTTGTGATTTCTTCATCTGCTGACTGAAATGCAAGAGTCGACCACCCTCCTTTGGTGGGACCAAGAGAAATGATTCCATGATCTCAGTATTAGCTTCCATTTCCAAGTATAATAATATAATATTCGGAGAGTTAAAAACTGCCTCAGGTTTCTAACGCCTTTCCGCAAAACCTAAAAATAGGTTAGAAGAATTATTGCACAGTTCTCCTAATGTAAGCTTTAGCTTTTAAATGTAAATATTTTCTCACGAGACTTTCCGCGTAGTTTAATTCATCGAACCCTCCAATTTCCTAACCACGTTCCGGTGAACCAAGGAATATGGCAATAATAATAATAATAATAATAATAATAATAATAATATAGTAATAATAGTAATAATGATAAGATGAAGAAGAATATTCATTCTATGATTTTCTCACCAAAAACTTTTACAAAACAAAGCAAATTATTATTTCATGAGGCTTTTCGCGTAGTTTAATTCGGGGACTCCTCCAGTTTGCTAACTCTCTTCCGATGAATAAAGGACACGGCTAAAAAAAAAAAGGGTTCCACGACTTCAAGCCTCCACCTTCAAATATAATCGACGAGGCTGTCTGCATAATCCAGCGACTCCTCTAATTTGCCGACTTAAATGCCAAAGACTCGACGACCCCCTTCCACCGACGTCCAATATCCGGGCGGGCCTCCTGTGCTGATGATGCTGGGAATAATATACGAGAGAGGACGAAGGTGGGGGTGTGGGGGTACGGCTAGATGAGAGAGAGATTGGATGATTTTGATATTTTGGGTTCGGTCTCTCATCTCCCGCCTCATACCTATTCTCCCCACCCACTCCATCTCATTCCATTCCCATCTCTATTCATGTTTCTGTTTCTGTCTGTTTTTATGTTTAGGTCTCTGTATCTATACTCCTTCCAACTCTCTCTCTCTCTCTCTCTCTCTCTCTCTCTCTCAATCCCTTTTCCTTTCTCTTTACTCTTTCCCTATTCGTTTTCATCTTCTGCGCACCTTTCTTTCATCCTTTCCATCTCCATCTTCATCTGTCATCGCCTCTACTGCATATCCCTCACCTCAACCCCCTATATTTGCGCTTTGTATTGTTTTTATGGAAAAATGCATCTAATAATGATAATACAATGAAGGGTTTAGTATAATTCGATCCTTTAATGGCCCATTCTATAAAAACCCTATTAATAATTCATCGCAAATTTGGCAGATAAATGAATTATAATGCTGTCTGGCAAATAACCTTGTCTTTACGCTGACTCCTTTTATGGTATATTATTGCTTCCATTAGATTTATATTCAGTTTAAAAAGAAGTGGTCGAACTCTTGACCATATTTTGCTGTTAGAATTTACTCATGTACTCCAGGGATCAAACTTTACTACATGCATTTCAGCAGGTACCTTTACCGGTTACATTTTAACGCACCAACTTCGCTCTTCGATTTATTTGTTCGCATTTCACTAAATAAAATTCACCCATTTACCTCACTAATAATATTTAATTGCACAGAGTTTGTTTTTTCACCACATTTCTCGTGTTTCATTGCACAGACTTTTCACTCTCATTTCACTACTTGTATTTATTGACACAGACATAGCTCCGTGATCTCACTGCTCACATTTCGCTGCAGTGACTTCGGTGCGGACATTTTGCTTTTTACATTGTGAGGCCTACGTCTTACTGGTCACATATTTCCCAAAGGGACCATATTATCAACAAATGGCCTCCTCTCTACACTTGCCTGTCCGTTGGGAACGAAAATGATATGTCTGAATTTTTAAGCCTTCAAAATATTTTTCAATGTACAGTTGGCTCCGGGAGTCGCGTTGCCCCCTACCATCACGCTCTTGCTCATGTGACAACGGCGCACTACTTGTGTGGGTACGAAGCAACAGCAGAGATTTTTCGTTTTAGTGATACAATAAATCGACATATTAACATTGGTTTAGTAACCACAGAGGAGATATGGAATCTCTATGAGGGTATGTGGTATTATGTGCTGTATATATTGCCTTTGAAGAGGAGAGTGGTGGCTAAATGTCAGGACGAAGTGAGAATGAGCAGCAAAACAGCTTCTGAACTGAAAGGATACGAAAACCCAATAGTTTACCACTACTAAGGCCTTTTGAGATTTTAGGACCTGGATATCCCCATAAACTAATACGCCTCTCCCCCTAGAGGCATATAAGACAGTGACCGAAGCGAGACAGGATAAAATCACTATTGCTTATAATAACCCAGTTAAAACATCGGATACTTTCATTCCCCTTCCTCTTCTCCCATCGTCTCCTACTCGCACTCCTTCGGTGCTACACAACCACCTCCAATCACCTGCCCGTTCTCTAGACTTTCCCCTCCCTCTCTTTTCCCTTACCTACCCCCTCCATAGCCATACCTCTTCCACCCCGCCACCACTTTCATCTTCAAAGACAGTATATACTGCAAGTACCACCACATACCCTCATAATGATTCTCAGAATATATATATATATATATATATATATATATATATATATATATATATATATATATATATATATATATATATATATATATTTATGTATGTATATATATATATATATATATATATATATATATATATATATATATATATATATATATATATATATATATATATATATATAAGTAATATGCATACATACACGGTACATTTGTAATGGAATAGTCGTCAGCTTTTTGTAACAGTAAGCATAAGCCCCTGTGAAATGAATCCATTTCTTCACCAAATAGACGGGCCACCGCATTTCGGCAATCTTAATTAATGGTATTATACTTTAAGATGAGGTAGTTTTTGAGGCTTTGTTAGCCAGAAATTTACAATTATCGGGGCGTTGATTGCTACAACGAGGCGCGAGTCGCACGCCTACGGCGCACTATATCAATTAAAGCATGTCTTTTTGCCTTACAAAAAATAATAAAAAGTCTTCATATCTTACTGTTTCTTCTTTAATGATTAATAAAATGAAACCTTCAATATCTAGTTACTATCGCAGCTGGCTACTTTAATGTGTGCTCTGTTAGGTAATGCGTGAAATGTAGTTTGTTAACACTAAGGTTCTTTCGACTCATTCAGCTAAATATGATCTCATGGTGTTAGAGGGAATAGAACTCTCGAGAGGTCCCACTTTTGAGGGGGTTTATGGCAACAGTGTTAACACTTAGGCTTCGTTGGCCCACTCTCAGTTGAAACAAATCGTCTGGCGTCAGCTGGAGTAATGACTATAGTGACTTATTCTGACCATGAGAGGGCCAGTCACTTTAGCTGTCATACCAGATAAAGAATACCTAAATCCATCTTAAACCGGTACATCTTGTTAGCATTTTCAGTAACTTAAAATTTTCTTAGCATAATAAAATCGCCTGGCGGTACAAAAAAAAAAAAAAAATGCGTCATCTTACAGAAGAGGCAGATTAAGTATAAACACCCTAGAATAAAATGTAATGGTCGTTGTGAGGAAATGTTTGCCATCTGCTTCAAATAAGAGGACTACTGGGCCTCAGGGAACGAACTGTCTATTCTGCCTAGGGATTATAAAAAAAAAAAAAAATGTTACTAAGGCGTACTTTTGAAATCTGTAAATTTGTGTGTTTCGAAACAATCACACGCTGTAACGTATATGCATTCAAAACCTTCATTACAATTCTGCTCATATTTTCCAAGTCATGCAGGAAACTAGAGCTGATGAAAGAACCGGATTCACTGATAATAAAAATGTCAGTGTCCGATGCAGTTTGTCTCTTCCTGTCAGAGTTTTGCAGCGAACACTCTCAGCAATTGCAACCGAATAAAAATGAGGAATAAAAACATGAAGAAGTATAAGAAAGATGGATAACTGGAAATATACACACGGCAAAGATGTTTTTTAGTGAACTTTGATCTGTTGACGAAGAGATATTAATATAAGAATACTTAAATCATTGTTTATGATGCAAAAATGATGAGTAAAAACAGGGAGACTTAAAGAAAAGGAGGAAAACAAGATACATTTACAAGATTAAGTCGGTGTTTCAAATATTTTTCGACTGTGAAGGAAGGATATAACTTTAGCGACTTGCATCACTGTTTATAACGCAAATGGAATGCTAAAAAAATAGGAAGAATTAGAAGAAATTGGCAACACACACACACACACACACACACACACACAAGCAAGGTTAACCGATATAAAACTCGAGTCGTTCACGGAGAAACAACTACTTTAAGAGCACTTTTAATGCTCAAAACGTGACAGAAATGACGTGTAGCACCAGGATGGAAAGGAAGGAGAGAACACCAGAAAAATATACAAAACCAGTATAGTGCGCTTTGTAAGCGCGTGACGAGCGAGCCAGCGTTTGTACATACGCCTATCATCATAATTTCGTCTTAGTGTAAAATTTAATTATTTCTGATGAGGTAGTTGAACAATAACAGAAGAATAATTGAGCTGAAATATTTATTTTCACACGTTTTTTCTCTCTCTCACGTTTTCTCTTTGGATATTCATATAGCGAGGCGCCGTAGCATTTATCACACATGCAATGCTCATTTCTCAGCTCCCAACTTGGTAAACGCTTGGCTATTGATCGAATGATGAAACTCAGAAATAGGGTGATTACCTTTGCTGATTTCATCCCCTAAGCATAAAAAAAACGTTCATGTAATATTATGAGCGTAGTATCTGATATTTATTGTTAGAATTCATGCAAGAAAACTTAGTGTTACAACAGGAAATCTTTTTTAATTCGATATCATAGTGGACCATGTCAACTGAAGCCCTCGGTACATTACCTTGGAAAGCTGGGATTCCGAGGGGTTTCTTTGGTCTCATGAATGAATATGCTGTACAACTAGAAACAAAATTTATTGAATGTAAGTACTACTTGCTGAAAGAATCTCTTCTCTATCTCACGTAGTAGAAAAGTTATTAGCCTCTGAAAACCATCGTGGACGTGCCTTGTCGTGTCGGGCCAGGAGGGATCGTGACGAGCCGCTCATTTCACAACTGAACGTAAACATCGCTTCGTTCGCTGCGCTTTCTCGCTGGTAATAAAGCCAATGATCCAGAATAGATTTTAACTTAATGCTCCCGAAGGCAATAAAAAGACATCAATCACTATAGTTATTGTCCGGAAGGAATCGTAACAACAGGAGGACGTACAAAAAAGAGGGAGAACCAATAAATTTCACGGGGTTTAAGTTGGTGTTCCCAATAAATTTCGACCATTCAAGGAAGAACGGTATCTTTGAAAACGCTTGCATTACTTATAATTAGGGAAAATGAATAAGAGCAGGAAAAGTAAAGGAAAGAAGGAAAATTAGATATATACACAAACTAAGCTGATGTTCCTTGAGAATTTAGACCTAATATTAATAGGCAGTAATAGTTTAAAGACGAGTTCACCATCTTTCATGCGAAAATGATCAGTAAAAACTGGAAAACTTAGAGAAAAGCGAGGAAACCAGGAAAATACTTCATGAAAAGATAAGGGAAACGGGAAAATACACAAAGTATAGCTGGTGTTCCGCAATAAATTTTGACACTGACAGAAGAGCAATAATTTTTAAGATTTCACAAAGCTGGAGAGAGCCCAAAATTTCACGTTCAGCGAGGCAGAGCCACGATATCCGTGGAAGTAACGGTGTCGACGGCATACTGAATACACCGACGCACTCGCCCCCAAATTGCCTAAATCCTCTCGAGAAAAGTGTCGGGAATTTATACCAAACTTCGTCGGTAAAAGTAGCAATATTCCCGATACTACAGGCGAGGGAGTTGAGAATGGAGGTGATGGTATTGGTGTGTGGATAGGATCGGTACTAGGGGCGATCGTGTTGGGTTCTGGAGGATTGTTGTGGTTGTGGTGATGATAGTGGAAATGTATGGTGAAAATGTGAGTGTAGTGAGGATATTGGTTTGAGGGTTGTGGTGAGTCCTGTCGTGAATTCTTATCGTTGAAATGTTAAGTTGAAATATATTTAAGATTAAAGATGTAATTATTGCTGTCGGGGTCGATGCGATAGTATTTTCACTGCTAGAGATTGTGATGGATTCTTGGCTGTGGTTGTAGAGTTCATGATCAAAGTGCATGATGTTGAGAGTTAAAATTAGTGGTGGGGAAGGTGTATTTGTGTGGTGTTCTGGTGACAGCAATGGTACTGGAGAAAATTCCGCATATTCTTGATGTTCTGTTTTGGTGATAGAGCTGTATAAGTTGTGACTATAGTTTTGCGGACTGAAGGGACTGTGGTAGGGTCTTGGGCTTTTCGTGGTGGTGGTTGTTAAGGAGATGCATTTTTTTCAGTGATGATGTTATTATTGTGAGGGTTGCGTTGATGACAGTGATGCTAAATGAGATTGTTGTGGGTTTCTGGTGACTTCTTGTGGTGATGGTGGTGGCGGAAATGTTTGACAAAAGTTGACAGTTGTGGAGACAGTGGTGGATGTGATGATGGCTGAGGAAAGTTTAGCAATAATTTGTGGTTTGGGTGACATATGGCGTGAGGGTTGTTATGATAGTCTTGATGCTGAGAGGAGATTGATGCTGAGAGGAGATTGTGGTGGGTTTCCCTGGACCCTCCAGGGATACGTCGTCTGTGGCATTTTGGAGCCGCGGACTGGGAGGCCCTCAGGCAGTACTTCTTTGATTTTCCCTGGAATGATTATTGCTTCCATGGCCGTGAGCCATCTGAGTGTGCCTTGCGCATTACGGAGGTTATTCTCTCGGGAATGGAAACATACATTCCTTTCTCATATCCTTTGACTAAAGCAAGAAAGCCTTGGTTTAATCAATCTTGTTCTAATGCTGTCCTCAACAAGGAGAGGGCCTACAAAAGGTACCGGAGCCAACCCACCCCTGAATCACATCATCTTTACGTTTCTACCCGAAATCGTGCTAAGTCTGTTCTTCGCTCTTCTAAAAATATTTTCATCCATACTAAATGCTCTCAACTCTCCAACTCGAATTCTTCCCGCTCCTTCTGGCACCTTGCCAAAAACCTTTCTAACAACTTTACCTCATCATCCTTCCCTCCTCTTTTCTACTCTGATGGTTCTGTAGCTATTTCTTCTACTGATAAAGCAGACCTCTTCGCACAGACTTTCTCCTCCAATTCCACCTTAGACGATTCCGGTGCTGTTCCTCCATCACTTCCCCCCTCTGACTTCCTCATGGCTGACATTAAAATTTCTTCAGCTGATGTATTTTCTGCCATCACTGGCCTCAGTACTAACAAGGCATATGGGCCTGATGGGGTCCCTCCTGTTGTTCTCAAGAACTGTGCTTCTGTGCTTACACCCTGCCTAGGAAAACTCTTTCGCCTTTGTCTGTCAACTTGTACCTTTCCTTCTTGCTGGAAGTTTGCTCTCATTCAGCCAGTCCCAAAGAAGGGTGACCACTCCCAACCCTTCAACTATCGTCCAATTGCTTTAACGTCCTGTATTTCAAAAGTTTTCGAGTCAATTCTCAATAGAAAAATTTTAAGGCATCTTTCCTATCACAACCTTCTTTCCGATCGTCAGTATGGGTTCCGTCAGGGACGCTCCACTGGCGATATTCTCACCTACCTTTCAGACTCCTGGTCATCCTCGTTTCGGGACTTTGGCGAAAGCTTTGCCATTGCACTTGACATCTCAAAGGCTTTCGATCGAGTCTGGCATAAATCTTTAATTTCCAAACTGCCCTCCTATGCTTTCTCTCCTTCTATCTGTGCCTTCATCGCTAGCTTCCTTTCTGGTCGTTCTATAGCCGCTGTTGTAGACGGCCATCATTCTTCTCCTAGATCTATCAACAGTGGTGTTCCTCAGGGCTCTGTCCTATCACCAACTCTCTTCCATTTATTCATCAATGACCTTCTAAGCTGTACATCTAACCCCATCCACTCATACGCTGATGACTCCACCCTTCACCTTTCCATTCGGTTCCCGCAACGCCCATCTCAACAGTTACTTCAAGAAACAAGGGATGAGGCTATGGTACACCTAATGTCTGACTTGGCTCTGTATCTCTGACTGGGGTAAAAATAATCTTGTTGTTTTTAATGCATCTAAGACTCAGTTCTTACACCTATCAACTCGACAAAATTTTTCACAGGTATACCCACTAATGTTTAATAATATTCAGCTTAATCCTGCATCATCTTTGAACATGCTTGGGGTTTCATTTACTCGGGACTTGTCTTGGAAAGATCATATTACATCTCTTGTAAAATCTGCTTCCAAGAGATTGGGTGTGCTAAGCCGACTCCGCTCTTTCTTTACCCCTGCAGAATTGTTGACTCTATACAGGGGTTTTATCTGCCCCTGTGTGGAGTACAACTCTCATGTGTGGGGAGGCTCCCCATATACAGCTCTTCTCAATAGGGTGGAGTCAAAGGCTTTTCGTCTCATTAACCCTCCTCCTCTTACTGACTCCCTTCAACCTCTGTCTCTTCGCCGCACTGTTGCATCTTTATCTCTTTGCTATAGCTACTTTAATGGTCACTGCTCCTCTGAACTGTCTGCTTGCATTCCTCCACCTCTACGACGGGCGCGTAGCACCCGTCTGGCAGCAAACTCTCATCCCTTTTCTGTCCAACTCTCTAATGCAAGAGTTAACCGTTACTCCCAGTCTTTCATTTATGCAACAGGTCAACTCTGGAACTGTCTCCCTCTGTCTGTATTTCCTGCTTCCGATGATGTCCAGTCTTTCAAACGCAGTGTGTCCAGGCATCTCAAAATGATCAGATCTTGAAATTGGCTCTCTATTGTATTTTGTTTTTCTCTTGGAGGGAACTGTTACTGCGGGCTCATGGCCTTTGGTTCCTTCTTCCTCGCAAAAAAAAAAAAAAATTAAGTGGCGATGGAAATGTGTGTGATAGGTATTGGTAGTTGTGGCAATAATGACTGTGGTGGTATTGGTGTGGGAGTTGTGGTGGTATTCTCGCTGATAGAGAAAACTATGATGAGTTTTGGGATATACTGAGGCAGTGGTGGTAGAAATGTGTGACAAAAATTTGTGATGGTGGTGGCACTGGTATAGGAGTTGTGGTGGTAATCTTGCCGATAACATCCAGGGAACATTGCTGAGTTGATGGTTGTGGGGTTGGTTGTGACGTTGGTGTAAATTTGTATGGCAAGAATATATGGTTGTGGTGAGAGTTCTGGGCTCATATTCTTATTTTTTAAGTAAGCTCTCCATTACCTCCTCCTAAGCAGCCTGTTTTTGCATGTAGGTCGTTAATAGTAACTTCTGTGTTATTTATGTAATCTGTCTTGGAAATGTATGGATATAAACTGTATACAAAAGAGTAGCAAGGTTAAGTATGCAAATTAAATCACTTTGGAAAAGATACTAGGGAGTCTCTGTAACCAAGGAGAATACAGGCCTTGATGGTGTAAGAAAAATGCGGTGAATTCTCAGTATTGTGCATAGTGCAATAATAGTGATGGTCGCGATAGAGGCAACGAAAGTACACTGTTTTGCAGTTGTTTATGGTGGTGGTGCTGGGATGGGTAATGTTGTAATAGTCCTGCTGGCAGAGGGCACTGCGGTGAGGGTTTGAAATATTGTGACGGTAGTAGTGGTGATAGTGATAGATATGTAAGATATTTGTAGGTTTGGGGATAACTGTGGTGGTGGTGGTAGCCTTGAACGAGGAGCGTGGAATTTGTGGTGAAAATGTGTGTGTTACATGGTACAGAGTACAGGAGTGGAGACTTTGGCGATAGCCTTGGCGTGGAGATTAGTGCTGGAGATGGAATTTGGTGTAGGTGGTATCGGTGGTAGTGGCGTTGACGATGCGTAGTATTGGATTATAATGCTAGTAGCGAAGACAGTATTACTGTCGGGGTTTATGGGGATAGTTGTGGTTCTGAAATTTTTATACTGTTGTTGTGATGATACGGCTAAGCAGATGCGTGTTTGTTTTTCCTTTATTAAATGTACTTACAGTAATGGTGTTAAAATGTGGTTAGATTTATGATTTTAGCGGTATAAGTAGTTGTACGGAGGATCGCAGGATAGCTGTGGTGTTAGTAGTAGTTTTAGTGTGGTGGTATAACAATGATGAATCTGCATGGTATTTGCGGTGATGGTGGAAATGTAGTGGAAGTATGTGGCAAGAATTTATACTTGTGTTGACACTGGGAATTGTTGGTAAAAGCATTGTGATGGAGATGATACTAATGCTGAAAAGATGATATTGATCCATGTTACGGTGTTTATAGTGGTGGTGATAAGGTTAGGGTTTATTAACTGTTTAAGTATTTCAGTCTACGAATTGCAAAGATGGTGTCATGAGACCAGATTCACAAAGAAACTTACTATCAATTCAAAGTCGTAACTATGCTTTGTCAACGACAAGTACAGGAAAGAGCAGAATCTTGCCATGTCCTCTGTACCTCACGTAAAAACAAATCTCATTTATGAGGGGAAAAATTATCTTGGGTTATATCTTTTCCGCCTATCTATATGTCTATTGCCAGACGCCTTAATCCCTTATACGGGGTGGCCACAAACAAATCGCCTCCACGTCACCCTGTCCCCCGCCTTTTCACTGCCCCGCTCCCAGTTCACACACCCCTCTCTCATATACCTCTCCACTCCATCCCTTCATCTCATCCTTGGCTTGTTCCCTTCCTTTCTCCCCCTCCACCTCACTCACATACTCTCTCCTCATCAGTCTCTCACTCTCCATCCTCTCCACATGGCCAAACCACCTCAGTGTGTTTCTCCTAATGCTTCCTATCACATCCACATCAACACCACAACGTTCCTTCACATCCTCATTTGTCAGTCTGTCTCTCCATGTGACTCCACAGGCTCCTCTTAAATAACTCATTTCCACTGCTCTCACTCTTGACTTGTGTCCCTCCAACAACGTCCAAGCTTCACTTCCATACGTTGGAGTTGGTATCACAATATGGTACTGTCATGTAATAACATTTTCACTTCCATGCACACTTCCCTGTTTCTTATCACTGCTTTCAAGGAACCAGCAACCTTTCTTCCTTGTTGTACCTTTTCAAGCACTTCACCCTCCAAACTTCCATCCTTACTCATCACACTACCCATGTACTTAAACGTACTCACATTTTCCATTTCCTCATCATCCAACCTCACTGTACATTCACTGACTTCACCTCTCTCGAAGACCATAATTTTACTCTTCCCTACATTCACCTTTAGATTCCTTTTCCTACACACTCCCCCAAATTCATCCACCAAGCCTTGCAGCTCCCATTCGTCTACACTTAACAACCCACTATCATCAGCAAACAACAGTACAGGGAGTTTCCAAACACTGCCCTCTCTCATTAGGGCCACTCCAACATCCACTGACCTACCTTGTATCTCTTTTATAACCCCATCCAAATACTGACTGAACAACCATATAGACATGACACATCCCTGTTTCAACCCAACCTTCAAATAGAAAAATTCACTCAGTTCACTATCCACACGCACTGCAGCCTTAGCACCCTCATACATACTCTTCACAGCATTCAACAACTTCTCATCTACTCCATATATTCTAATACTTTCCACAGTCCTTGTCTATCCACCCTGTCATATGCTTTCTCCACATCCATGAAGGCTGCATACGACTTCTTTCCCTTATCTAGACACTTTTCCACTGAAGATTTAAGAATGAATATCTGGTCTACACAGCCTCTACCCTTCCTAAAGCCTCCCTTTTCTTTGTCAACTAATTCCTCTGTTATTTCCCTGACTCTGTCAATAAGTATCCTACCGTATACTTTGCCTAGTACACTAAGAAGACAAATGCCCCTATGATTTTCCGTGCAGGGAAAAAGAATGTTAGTGAAGAATGCGGTTCTACTGCAAAAACAAATATAAATTACAAGGCATCGATCGTATTATTTATAAATTAATCCCTCCCATAGTTGTTGGTGATAGCGAGGCTCTAAGGATGGTGGTATTATACGGTTTTCATCTAATAAAAAAAATGTACACTAGAATATGATGCTAGTTAAAAGAAAAAGTGTTATGGAAAGGATGTAGAATCGTAGTTTTATCTTTATTCTGACACTAACCTACGTGATATAAGTCGCAGAAGATTGAAATCTGGGTCAGGTTATGGTGAAAGAACTATAGTAATGAATAATGAAAGCAGTGTTTGTAATGAATGAGAATGGTTTTGTGGTGAGGCCCATGGCAGTACATAATAATGGTGAGGCTATAAGACGCTAGTGGTAGAGAAGTAGCGATATAGTCGTTTTGCCTTAAAACTTGGCCCAGATTTGTGTACTTTTGCAGCTTATTTCACGTAACTCATTGGCTTATTAATGACAAGACTGAGACCCAATATCCTTTTTCGTATCACTACTTTCATGATTTGCATCACATTCTCGTGGTCATCTGTTGCAACAACGCAGGATTCACTCTAGTGAGATGGCAGTTTTAAGCCAAGTTCAGAGTTAAAGAGGCACTGTGCAGGTGATTGAGAGTGGTTAAGTAGTAAGACCAGTGGTAATGCACAATGCTGGTGAGGTTGTAGGAGTGAGTGGTAAGAAAGAGTGGGTGTCAATGATGGTACAGTGAACAGCAGAAATCCACTGCAAACATAATGATAAGAGATGGTTGTCAGGTAAAGTTCTGGTGCAGAATTGACTTATTTAGATGTCTGATCTCTTTTTACTCTAACTTGATCCAAAATTTCGTCCTTTTCCATCTTGCATCTCTCAAGTTGTTGGTAGAAAAAGACGATGGTACGGCTCTACATCCTTTCTGCAGGACTTCTTCATAATTAGTATCAGATTCTAGTGCTCTTCGCTTGCTACAGCTCAGGATGCAGTATGGAGAGATGGGAATCTGGGGTCATGTTACAGTAAAAGAGAGGATACGGTAGTTAATCAACGCCATCAATCAGGTTACTTGAGTCATTGCTTTACTTCTGCCTACTCATACATTTCTTGAATACCGATTGATATTATACAGATGCCTGAAGTGAAGTATTACAGTGGACTGTACAGATGAAGGACAGTCGTACAGTAGCAGTTATTCTGGATGTATTGTGATAACAGAAATAGTGCTATAGTTCTTTTACCTTAACTGGCCCAAATTTTCGTCCTTTTGTAGCACATTTCACGTAGCTCATTGAAGAAAAAAATATAGATTCTACGGCTCAGCACCCTTTCCCTAGCACTTATTCGTGAATAGCGTCGTATTTTAGTATTAAACTCTTTACAACTCGGTATTCAAGGTAGAGATATAAATTTTAGGCCAAGGAGGAGCAGAAAAAGTATAGTGATGATGAGGTAGTAATGGTGATAGTGGTGAAGATATGTTTATAATGATTGTACTGGTGAATAACAGCCATACACTAGTAGCAATAATGGTGATACAAGGTGATGGTGGTAGTTGTGGTAGAGGAGGCTGTGATCTCTGTTAAAGCTGAGATAACTATGATTCTGTAACAGCAGTGGTGAGGCAGGGGAGGGGAATTCAATAGTGTTGTTAGTTGGGGCGGGTGTTGATGACAGTTCTGACAGATGGAGTTTTGTTTTATTGTTGACGATTGTAGAATATTGTGATTGCCAAAACTGTTTAACCCTTCAAGACGATTATTTTTTATAGTCAATTCGTGTTTCGTCACCATGTTAAAGGATTTCAGTGGTTAAGGGATTGGTGAACATATATTCAACCCCTCCAGCTAAATTAAATCGCTTCGTGGCAAACACGAAAAGAATAAAAAGTCACGAATTATACAAGAGTTAAGGTACAGCAAGAGTCAGACAATCATTTTCCATTTTATAACCGTGTCAGAACTTGATTACATCCTGTTAAATAAACCGTTTGAATGGAAAAATGTCTGTTGATTCATGCCCCCTGAAGACGATTTTATTCAACCTGTGGAGAGACCTTTCCAATAGGAGGGATTGGGTATGGCCTTCATTGACCTTTTCACAACGAGGTGAGTTTCCTAACCTGAGTAAAATTGTCCAGTGGAAGCCGACATCGTTGTGAAAGCGTCTATCAAATATAATCACATGGGTTTAAAATAATTCCTGTCTTATTTCGGAACTGTGGAGTTGAGAAGGGACTGTTGACCTTGGCTTTATCTCTGAATCTGTAAACATTATTACAGAATTCAACTCACGATTCATAAGACGGAAATGTATATGCATATGTGTGTGTGTGTGTGTGTGTGTGTGTGTGTGTGTGTGTGTGTGTGTGTGTGTGTGTGTGTGTATGTGTGTGTGTGAGGGGGGTGTTTACATGTATTTATATATCCCCTTCAGACTCATAGTTTTTCTGTGGGTGAATAGAATGGCCTAAATGAATGTAATCATAATAAACCAATGCGATAAAAGTGGATCTGAATCAAAATACTGAGAGAGTTAATAAGACAGTTGGACCCCTGGATTTCTCCTTGATAAATTTAACCCGCAGGCGGCAGTCAGAAGAGAATAACGATGCATTTGTGTATGAGTGGGATATGTGCGAGGCTGTGCTTATTGGCGTGAGTGAGAGAGGCTGTGTGGGGGTGCACGCGCTCATATATAAATATACATCAAGCTGTATTTTTGTATCAGTCAGCATCTGGAGAGAGAGAGAGAGAGAGAGAGAGAGAGAGTGTGTGTGTGTGTGTGTGTGTGTGTGTGTGTGTGTGTGTGTGTGTGTGTGTGTGTGTGTGTGTGTGTGTGTGTGTTTTATAGCAAATACTATCTCTCCCAAAAGTGTCCAATAGTGTACCAGAGCTTCATATAAAGCCTGCTGAGTTTCTGGGTAAAGTGCAGTGATTTGTGCCATATTCTGCTTGACGTTTGAGAAGTAATAATGGTCATTTTTATCAATATACTCGACATGTTACACTTAAACGACCTTCTGGTATGTAATTCATACAGTCAGTAACGATTCTGAAAAAGATTAGTAACATACGACAGAATACTAAGACATACTATTAGAATACTAAGACATACTATTTAGAGGTAATATTAATCTGTAAGCGTGAGTCATGCCATCGGGAATGCGACCCTCTGTCTTTAACCAGTGTCCGAGGTTTATCCCTCGTCACACAGAAGAACCCAACTGGTCACTTGGCATATCTAGTAAAGCAGTGGGCGTCCTGGTGGGTGTGAGATGGGTTCATGAGGTAATGGGCCTGATGCGGCCTGAAAGCTGGAGACATATTGGGTGATTTTTGGGGCGGATGGTGGCCTAATGGAGAAGTAGGATTGACACTAGGTTGCCTAAAAGGAAATATACTTTAGCGGACGATGTTGGTGTAAGATGGCCTCAGAATTCTATCTATCTATCTATAGCCCGACGCCCTAATCCCGCAAAGGGTGGCCACAGACAAAACGCCTCCAAGTCACTCTGTCACCCACCATATGACTCCCCTCCCCCCAACTCACCCCCTCCTCCCTCATATACCTCTCAACTCCATCCCTCCACCTCATCCTCGGTCTACCTCTCCCTCTCCCTCCCTCCACCTCACCTACATACACCCTCTTAGTAAGTCTTTCATTCTCCATTCTCTCCACATGTCCGAACCACCTCAGTGTATTTCTCCTAATCTTTTCAACCACATCCACATCTACCCCACAACGTTCCTTCACTTCTTCATTCGTCAACCTGTCCCTCCACGTCACTCCACATGCTCCTCTCAAGTAACTCATTTCCACTGCTCTCACTCTTGACTTGTTCCCCTCTTGCAAGGTCCACGCCTCGCTTCCATACGTCAGGGTAGGGATCACAGTACTATCATCCAGGGACTTCTTAACTTCCATACTCACCTCCCTATTTCTCATCACTGCTTTCAGTGTACCAACAACCTTTCTTCCCTGCTGTACCCTTTCACGTACTTCATCCCCCAAAGTTCCATCCTTACTCATCACACTACCCAAGTACTTGAATGCACTCACATTCTCCATATCCTCACCATCCAATCTCACTGCACACTCTGTGACTTCATTCCTCTCAAACACCATAACTTTACTTTTGTTTACATTAACTTTCAGCTTCCTCCTCCTACACATTGTCCCAAATTCATTCACCAAACCTTGCAACTCCCATTCATCTTCACTCAATAATACTGTATCATCAGCAAACAGCAACACCGGAAGCTTCCAAATCTCACCCTCATTCATTAGGGCCACCCCCACATCCACTGCCCTACCTTGCACCTCCTTTACAACCCCATCCATATATATATTAAACAGCCATGGAGACATCACACACCCCTGTTTCAGTCCCACATTGAGATCAAAGAACTCACTCAGCTCACCATCCACTCGCACCGTAGCCCTAGCTCCTTCGTACATACTCTTCACAGCACTCAACAATTTCCCCTCCACTCCATATATTCTCAATACCTTCCACATACCTTGCCTATCTATTCTGTCATAAGCTTTCTCCAAGTCCATGAAGGCAGCATACACTTTCCTTCCCTTCTCTAGATACTTCTCCACTAAACATCTTAGAACAAATATCTGATCTACACACCCTTTTCCCTTCCTAAATCCCCCTTGTTCTTCTCCAACTAGCTCCTCTGTCATATGCCTAACCCTATCAATGAGTATTCTACCATATATTTTACCAGTCACACTAAGAAGGCAAATACCCCTATGGTTACCACATACTTCTCTCTCCCCTTTTCCTTTGTACAGAGGAACAATTATACCTGATTTCCAGTCCTCTGGAACCCTTCCCTCTTCCCAAGCCAATCTACACAACTTCCATATCCACTCCACAACAATCTCACCCCCATACCTAAGCATTTCACCACACACTCCATCAATTCCTGGGGCCTTTCCCAGCTTAATCTTCTTCATCGCTTCCACTACTTCCGCCCTACTGATCTCTTCCTCCCTCCTCTCATCTCTTCTTCTCCCAGCCATTCCCCAACCACTTATACTCACACTGCTCTCACTCTCTACATTCAACAAATCCTCAAAGTGCTCCTTCAATCTCCTCAATTTCTCTCTCTTCTCCACCAACAATCTATTATTCCTATCTTTCACTCCCCTACTATTTCCCCTTTCACACTGCCTTACTTTCTTTACCTCCTTCCAAAACAATTTCTTACTCTCCCTCCATTTCACACTCAGATTCCTCCCAAACTCTTCATCCACTTTCTTCTTACTCTCCTTCACCAGTCTCTTAACCTCCCTTCTCCTGCTCACATATACCTCTCTCTTCTCTCTCTCATCTTCTCCCCTACCTCTACTCGCCAACCATTCACCATATGCCTTCTTCTTTTGTTCCACAGCTCGTTTCACCTCATCATTCCACCATGCTGTCCCTTGCACACCCTTGCATCTCCTCCTCACTCCACAAACCGCCTCACACGCTGCGCTTATCTCTTCCGTGAATATCTTACATACGTCTTCCACCCCTTCCCTCTGCTCTAGCTCATACCTTCCCAATCTTTCTTCCACTATGCTCTTATACTCTGTCCTTTTCTCACTATCTTGCAATTTCTCCACTCTTCTCACAGCAGCTGCTTCCTCCTGTCTTCCCCTTCGTCTCCTCAACCACTTTCTTTGCAGCTCTACCTTGGCCATCACCAAGTGATGGTCCGAGACTCCATTCCCCCACCCTCTCCACACCCTTGCATCCAACACTTGTCTTCTCATTCGCTGATCCACACACACGTAGTCTATCATTGCCTTTCGTTCAACAAGTTCACCATCCATCCTCCTCATTACTCTCCATGTATACCGGTGGATCATCTTATGACGAAAGTAGGTGTTGGCTATTGCCAACCCCTTACCAGCACAAATGTCCACCAAAGCACTACCATTCCCATCTACTTCAGCTGGCACACCCCACTGACCAACCACTCCATCCACTCGTACATTCCCAACTTTGCCATTCATGTCTCCAATCAACAGCACTCTCTTGCTCCTCTCAAACTTGTCCATACATACTTCTACTCTCGCCCAAAACTCATCTTTCACTCTTGCCACTCGATCCTCTGTCGGGGCATACACACATACAATCGCCCATGCTTGTATACCTACTTTCATCCTCACCCATACAATCCTTGCACCCACTGTTCCATACTCTCTTATATTCTCCTTCCACTTCTTGCTTATCATCAGACATACTCCCTCTCTTGCCCTCTCATTCTCACTGACTCCCGCACAAATACCTACACCGTGTTCCCATTCTCTCATCCTTTCACCTTCCCATTTAGTTTCAGTCAGTCCACATATATCCACTTTTGCATCCTCAAGCACCTGGACAATCTCTCTCTCTCTTTCACTTCATCATTCACTCCTCTCACATTCCACGTTCCTACCCTCAGAATGTCCTTTGTCCGTTCCTTAGTCGTCAACGTATGGTCCGTCCGGGTCCGAGGCGCTTTATTGCTTTTTTAGTTAGTTCTTTTTACGGGGTGGGGCACTAACCCACCACCAACCCTTTTAGTCGCCTCGTACGACAAGCAGGGATACTGGGGGAGTATTCTTGAAACCCCCCTACCCCAGGGGGCCTCAGAATTAATGTAGGGAATAGCACCGTGAGCGGTAGGTGGTCCAAGCTTCGTGTGTGTGGTGACTGAGAAAAGCAATTGTTTTGGCTCAGTTAACTGTACTAGGTTATGAACAAACGCGACTGACAATAAAAGACACTAATGTCGTGAGGCATCTCGAATGTGTTCGCATGTTCCGAGAATCTGTTGTGGATATTTCTGCCTTTGTCATTTCTGCAATTACCATTGCCGTAAAAAAGACATCATCGTATTCAAGGATTTTAAGACAGCTTTCCTTTTCTCCATGAGGAGTCTCCAGAAGATAAAAATCAGTCCGATATTAGAACTGGATATAAAGGAAAATGCTATCGTTTTAAGGAATTAATGATGATTCCCAAAAATGTAGTACAATCGTCTGGAGATGGAGATGATTGAACTAAGGCGTCATCCTATTTATGGGCTGAATGAATGGACTAGCATATTTTCCCCCCCACAGTGTGAAGAGTAAATATCGGCTGTAAAAAATTAATCGAGTTTAAAATATCTCCCCGAAGAAGAACAAAATCTAGAAGTAGCAAAGATATAAGTACTAAGAACATCATAATAAAGGATTAAAGACATGCGAAAGGAATGGACAGAATAGAAAAGGAGCACTAGAAAACGACAAAGAACACATAGAGAGAGAGAGAGACAGACAGACAGACAGACAGGCGCTCAAACAGTAAAAGCAGAGGGAGACAGACAGAAAGAATATGACAGAGAGAGAAAAGAAGAGGGATGGAACGTGAGTAAGACATGAAGATTGGAGTGACTGGAAAGCGAATGGTATGGTAGGCCAAGTACTTTGGAAGTGAGAAAAGTGGAGAACCAAAGTGATTTTGATCGATTAGAGAGAGAAAGGCGAGACAGGTACCGGTATGAGGCTGGAGGCATGGATAATGGGGGGAAAGGGTATGAGGGAAAGGGGGAGGGAGGGCTGGTATGAAGGGGGGTTTGGTATGAGGGGGATAAAGAGGGAAGAGGGACCGTTATCAGGGAGGGAAGAGGGATGGTATTAGGAAGAGATAAGGGGTTAGTATGAAGGGGGGAACATGTATGCGGGTGAGAACGGGAGCTGGTATGAAGGAGGGAAGAGGGTGGATGGACTGGCATGAGGGACGGAGGTTTTATTACTATGATCAATGGAACAAGTTTGTGGGGGGGATGAGTAGGTGGTTAGAGGAAGGGGTTGGTATGAGGAAAGGAAATGAGGCTAGAATGGGGAAGGGCTAGTATGTGGCAGGGGAGTGAGGCTAATGAGAGAGTGATAAGAGGTTGGTATGAGGGAGTGAATGGTATAAGGACGGGAAGTAAGGCTAGTACGAGGAAGTACAAGGGAGTACAAAGGGAGGGTATATAGAAGGGGGGAGGGTGCAGGGGAAACTGAGAAAGGAGAATGAGGTAGGGAGTTATTCGAGCGGGGGAGGGTGTACAGGACCAGGGAAGGGGAGTGGGAAGGAGAAGCAAGGGTGGGGAAGGAGTAAGGGTGTGGGGAGACCATGGGAGATGGGAAAATTTGGGGGGGATCAAGGGAGGAATGGGGATGTAGGGGGGTAAGGAGAGGGAATAGGAAGAGTAAAGACTGGGGAAGAGGAGGGGTACGGTGAAGGGGAATAGGATAGAGAGGTGGGGGGACTAAAGGAGGGGAGGAGGACGGCAAAGGGAGATGGCTATCCATGGAAATAGGTGAGACTAGGTGGATGGGAGTAGAAAAGTAAAGAGGGGAAGGTAGGAGGGGACTAGGAAAAAGAAAAGGAAAATGAAGAGAAGGTAAAGAATTAACTGTGAAAGGAGGGAGGGAGATGTAGGAGGGGATTGGGAGGAGAAGGGTAGGGAGGGCAGATTAGGAAGAGCTAGGAGAGATTGAGGAGGGAGGAGGTATTCATGGAAATTGAAAGCAAGAAAGGTTAAGGTGTAAGTAGGGAAACTGGCAGGGGAAGAAGAAGGGACGGGGGGAAAAGGAAGGGGATGACGGAGATGAAGGAAGGGAAAGAGTAATCGTGGAAACAGAAAATGAGGAAGGGAGGGGTAGGGAAGGAATTTTAAAAAGGAAAAAAAGACGAGGAGGGTGAGATGGAGACTTAGAACAGGGAAAAAGAGATAGGGGGAGAGGAGTGGGACAGAGAACAAACCTTGGCAATATTCCATAGGGTTGGAAATAGGGAGAAAGGGAAGGGGGAGGGAAGGGGATGAAACTGGAAAGATGAAGAAGAGGGAAGGAGGCGAGAGGGAAAACTATAATAGGGCTATGGGGGAATGGGTGAGTGGGAGCTAGAAAGGGGAGGGAAGTGAGCGTGAGAGGCTGAGAGCGAGAACTAGAAAAGGGGTAAGGAGAGAATGGGTGAGGGATAGGGCGGACCGTGGCTATATTCCCGAGGGTCGACCCAGAAAACCTTAGTGACCTCAGCCGCCGCCCTCATTTACACAACAAGCGCACGGGAACTACTTTAGGGCTCCAGTTGTTGACGTCTGCTCTCTCTCTCTCTCAACCCTTTTCCACATTTTTCTTTGCCTTTGCTTTCTGCATTTCTCCTCACCTTCCCACCCCTTCACAGTGTTTCTTCGTCTCTCTCTCTCTCTCTCTCTCTCTCTCTC
This sequence comes from Coenobita brevimanus, assembly GCF_032717465.1. Lineage (NCBI taxonomy): Eukaryota > Metazoa > Arthropoda > Malacostraca > Decapoda > Coenobitidae > Coenobita > Coenobita brevimanus. The sequence goes on along the minus strand of NC_136991.1, from coordinate 29,775,382 downwards.
TCCTTCCTTCCTTCCTTCCTTCCTTCCTTCCATCCACATTTCCCCACCTCTCTGTTCCACCACATTTCCCCACCTCTCTATTCCACCACATTGCCTCAGCTCTGTCACCCCACATTTCACCTCCTCTGTTCCCCCACATTTCACCACCACCTCTGTTCTCCCACATTTCCCCACTTCTTTTCTCCCACAAATTCACCACTACTCTACTCCACCACATTTCCCCGCCTCTCTATTCCCACGCATTTCCCCATCTCTCTGTGTCCTCCCACATATCCACACCTCTCTGCTCCCTTACACTTCCCCACCTCTCTGTTCCCTTACACTTCCCCACCTCTGTTCCCTTACACTTCCCCACCTCTGTTCCCTTACACTTCCCCACCTCTCTGTTCCCTTACATTTCCCCATCTCTCAGGTCCATTACATTTACCCACCTCTATTCCACGGCATTTCCCCACCTCTCTACTTAACATACTTTTCCTCACCTCTTGTTTTTCCTTCCCCCCCCACACACACACATTCCTTCACTTCTCTAGTATCTCTTGTTTTCCACATTGCGTCTCCTCTTTATTTTTCCTGCTTTTTACATTACTCCACCTCTTTTATTTTCCCTTCCCGTCCACATTTCTTGACCACCGTATTTTGTGTCCAACTTCCACATATCCTTATCTTTCTGTTTTCCTTCCAGCTCCACATTTTCTCAAGCTTTCTATTTTTCCGTCCCCTTTTCCGCTTTCCCTCGCTTCCGTCCCTACCTTTCCACACCATGCAAAGGGGGATCTGCTGTGCTTTAGGGACACAGTTGTTGACGTCCGTGTTTCTCTCTCTCTCTCTCTCTCTCTCTCTCTCTCATTTTGTCCCCTTTGTATATTAACGTGCTCTCTATTTCCTTCAGCCTTTCCACATACTTCACTCTCGGCCTTATCCAGTTTTCTTCCCATTTTATCACATTTTCTCCTCTTCCCGTCTTCTCTCTCTGGTTTTCCTTACCTTTCCACTTTTTATTCTCATATTCCTTTTAAGTCTTTCCCTTCGTTTACACTTCTTCACCATTCCTTCACCCCGGCCGCAGAATGTTATCTCACCCATTTAGTGTTCCTACCTACTAATCAGTTTTCGTCTCCCGTCACAATTATTCCTGTTATTTCATCTTTTCCCTTCCCCTTTCACATTTTTCTATCTCCCTACCTTTTTCCATCCCTTACCGCAATACTTTTTTTTTCCTTTTCCTTTACTTCTCCCTCCACTTCTTAGCAATCCACATTTTTTTCTCATGTTTCACGCTTTATCCTGCCAACTTTTACTGTTAATTTACAGTACAGTAGGCATCAAAAGTCCTGTCGCCTCTTGTCCTTTTTCTCTCCCTGAACTTTGAAAATCACTGGAATGAACCCGCAGCAACCAGGATTGATGACACTGACGTGTACTTAAAGAAATTCATCACGGCCAGGTACTACTGCTCTACCACAATGATTTTCAAAGTCGATGGACGGGAAAGCAAGAAAGGTGACAGGACTTTTTATGCCATTTGTACATAGACTTTCCATACTTTTCCTTCTTCCCCATTTTTTCTCATAATTGTACTTGCATTAATCTTCCCCTGTCCTCACACTTCTGCCCTCTTCTCCCTTCCACAACTTTCCTTCCCTCTTCAGTATGCCGTCCTCGACACTTTTCCTTCTCCCCCTTTTTCCCCATCTCTTCATTTCCTGATTTTGCGATAACTACAGTAGGGGCTCAATTGTTGACATTCTCTCTCTCTCTCTCTCTCTCTCTCTCTCTCTCTCTCTCTCTCTCACACACACACACACACACACACACACACACACACACACACACACACACACACACACACACACACACACACACACACACACACACACACACACACACACACACACACACACACACAGCTAGCAAAACAACACCCATTGTTCCTCTGTGAACGCGAGTGTAAAAATAGAAATTTGATATGTAAGCTGGGGAAAACGGAGGTAAATTAATACAGTTACCCTTGATAGCTGTTAACCCCTTTCACTTCACTGCCGCATTTTTTTCATTTATTCCCGATCACTCCCAGACCATAATATATAGCATCAGATCTCTTCGAACAGGAGGGGTTAGACATCGCCTTTGTTTACCCCTTCTCTTGCAAGAGGACTCCCAAAAGCTGAATACAATCGTCTGGGTATAGAAAGAATATAATAAAACGTGAGTCTCCGGGCGGAAGAGATTAACTGTAAAGAGATTAACTTCCTGGTGTTTAAGACAACTCTGTTATTCTATTGCAGTGAAGAATGAGTCGTATGATCCTGCAAGTGTTAATAATATCTATGGTCAGAACAACTAGTGATTACAACAGCCTCGTTACAATATCGGACCGCACAGCACTTGTCCACATACACGTCGTCTCTGAAGCACTTGCCCAGAGGAAAGCCGTTTCTGAACAGCTACCACCATCACCACAGCTACCACCACTACCACCATTATCACAGTTACCACCACCACCATCACCACTTCCATCATCACAGCTATTACCACCACCACCACAGCTGCCATCATCATCCTCGTCACAGCTACCACTGCCACCACCTCCATCACAGCTAATACCACCATAACCACCAGCGCAGCCACCACCATCATTACCACCACAACTACCATCATTTTCTGCTGAATGAAACCGTCGGTTCGTAGCATCAATGAAGTAAAAGATATTGGATTGTAGATATACAATCTCTCTCTCTCTCTCTCTCTCTCTCTCTCTCTCTCTCAGAAAAGATGCATCAAACTCCACGGCGGTGCCCCGCCGCCTCTTACACGTCCGCGTATTGTAACACTAATGCGGACAATTATTAGGGGCCAAAACGCCCTTTCAGAAAATGTCAGTCGACATGATGCTGGCCCATCAGGGATACAGAGTTTCATGACAATAGTTTTTCCAGTTTGGGCTGCACTTTTTACACACACACACACACACACACACACACACACACACACACACACACACACACACACACACACAGGATTACAGAATATAAGATTCCAGCTAACACCATAGGATTTTATTTGGCTGGGAAATAATTATGAAGAACATGGAAGTATTAAGCAGTGTAATAGTGACGACGCAGGTGTTTGAAAGGGGGGGGGGTGAGTGGAAGGAGGAGGATAAGCATACAAAGGCCAAGATTTCGGAACGATACTGAAGAGCACAGCTATGACGGAGAGTAAGTTATGAAGAATGAGAAACTGACTAGGAGAGTATATGAATGTGTTGATTGGAAAGAGAGATAGACGAGAACAACGATGAAGGTATAAAGGGAGAGGATATGACGGAAACTGGTGTATCATGGAAAGTAAATGACAGACTTCTGGGATGTGCGAGTGTGGGAACACGGAGAGGTACAGACTAGTGATGGTCCGAATGAATGTTTTTCAGCATTCGCGAATGCGAATGCGAATGTGAATTTTCAATATTCGCAAATGCGAATGCGAACATTCTGTGTAATGGCATAGAAAAGTGAGTTATTTATATATTTTTTGTACTAATTAATTTCGCTGAGAGTTTCAGCCACAGAAAATTGAATGAACAAATTTCTATCATTTCTCTTCGTTACCAGGATGTGGGACGAGGACCTAACTCTTACATACATCCCCGGGGATGTCAGACCCGTCCTTGACGAACTGCGAACGAACCCAGAACATCACGCCAGACAGACGATCTCTCTCTCTCTCTCTCTCTCTCTCTCTCTCTCTGGAGGGGCGCGGTAGCACAGTGGTAGCGCGCTGGACTTGTAATCGGGGGATTGCAAGTTCGAGCCTCGCCCGGGCTGCCGTGCCGGGAGGGGTAGCTCCCTCCTGTAACCCTAGCGGGGCTATATAGTCCAATACAGGGCTTAGCTCGGGGGAATTCCATTTCTCCCATTTCTCTCTCTCTCTCTCTCAGAACTTCTTGAGATTTAGAGTACTTTTTCTGGTTATGAGCTAAAATCAGAAAATTACCCATTTTTTAATGAGAAAATCTGAAAATCGGTCATTAGGCGAAAAATCTGGAGAAATCCAGACTTTTCTGGGAATCTGGCAACACTGCACCATGCAGCAAGCACCCCTAGCTAGCTTGGCACAGCTGCTTGGTTGGCAACACTAGCCTGGAGCACCCGTTCAACTCATGCTTTTAACTCTTCATTTGATTTGGTATAAACTTTATAAAGCTACATTATTAATATTTGCACAGTATTCGGATGACGTCCTGGGAATGCAAATATCGAAAAATATGCGAATATTTGCGAATCCGAAAACCAAGGCGAATATTCGGACCATCACTAGTACAGAGACACACATTTAGGCTATCTTGCCAAGGCTTGAGGAATTTTTTACCGAAAAAAATCGAACATCTGAAACAGACACCAGAAGAGAAGGAGTTTTTGTTGTGTTTCGCCAGTTGTAAATTTTCTTCAGACGGAACTGGGAAGATAGTCAAGACGAAGGTAGGATTATAATGTTGGGGAGTCGCTGAGGGAGGGTGATGTGTTGCTAGAAGTGTTGACTTTGGGCCGTTTTCTAGGTGGCGTAGGAAACGTCATAGGACATCGGAGATTTGTTTTATTTATTTTTTATATTTTATAATTTGATTCTCTTATACTGTACGTTACTGAGACAAACTTTCTTGGTACTAGAAATGCATAGGTAACATAAGAGAATATCAAGGTTTCATAATCATAATTAATCGTTTAGGAAAAAGGTTTTTCGAAGTCTTCCATACCACGTAGAATGTGGTCCTTAGTAATTACTTGGGGAAGACGGTGGCCAGGAAGATAGAGACAGTCTGCCGTCCCAGTGGGCGTGGGTTCGAATCCCGGCTGGGTTATGGAACACTTTCAGGATTTGAATTTCGTAATAATGGACGTCATTTATCTGCCCTAAGACTCACTGACATGTCGTAGAAACACCACCACTAATACCAATACTCCAGTCCACTGTGGGACAGCCCTAGCTTGTATTCAATATGGATGGTGGGTGTTTGCGTCGATATGGTGACAAGTGGTGTGTGGTTTGCAGGATGGCTGCTGGACCTAAGGGGACGGACTGTTAAGCCTATGCCCAGAGTCGGGGACACACTCTCTCTCTCTCTCTCTCTCTCTCGCTCGCTCGCGCGCGCGCGCGCGCGCAAATACAAATACACGTCGGTCACCTCCCACACTAGACCAGGTCAAACAGCAGAGAAATAAGACGTTTTTCCACGTCGTGAGGCCATTTAACTATTTACTGCCTGACACCTTATCCTGTAAGAGGTGGATCCGATTAAGTGCGCGTCCACAAGTGTCCTAGAACATGTGTTGACAACACGGTTGGCAACATGTTTGGGTACTCGTATGCAGCAATATTTGGACAGTTGTATGCAAACATGCTTCAGTGTAGCTTCGAATTCTGGCAGCAGAGACGATGGAATATGAGTGTCCACACCAGGCAGCTGAGACTTCATCATGATGTTGTCAACATGATCTGGACGCTGCTGTTCTCAACATGTTTGCAGCGTGTTTGTTACTGTGTTGCATACATGTTGCCAGCACTTGTTTGAGCACACGTGTGGACGCGCACTTAGAGGACTCCAGGTGTGTCCGTCCCGATTGAGTAGCGACTCCTCTTCTCTGGTAACATCACTCTTCTAGATATATTATTACACTGTGCCCCTCCATCATGCTTTTGTTTGTTTCTTCTTGCAACCACCAGAGTTTCGTTCATAATGTCATTTTCCCCTTCCCTAATCAGTAATAACTCCCACAGCGCACCTTCCACCCTCATCCATCCTCTCTTATCTTTGCATTAATTTTTGTGCGTTTTTTCTACTTCCATTTGCAGTATATTCGCAAACATTCTAAATCACTTCGTTTCGATGACGTAAATTTTAGTGTTGCCAAATTCAGATGCTATTTTATAAACCCATGACTTTTTCGAAATGGAGGGGTTAGATTTACAGCAGTCTTCATTAAGTCTTTCACTACTTGAGATTTAACATAACTGTCAGGTATTAGTAAGAATAAAACAAATTTCATTATAGTAATGAAGGGGTTATAGTCCTTCTACCTTAACATTTCCCTTTTGCTGCTTATTTCGAGTAGCACAATGGCAAAAAAGGACAGTGCATTGGAATTGCATCCTCTTCATAGCACTTCCTGACTAGCATCGTGCTCCATTGCTTATCAGTTGTTACATCTCAGCATTCAAGATGGGGAGGGTGCAATTTGAGGCCAAGTAAGAGTAAAAAAAAAAAGTATTGTCAATATCTCCGTCGCACAATAAACCACCATTCCTCATATGTCTGTACTATTTTAAGAAAGAAGTAGGAATTTCGCTTTTATTTTCTGTATAAGTTTCTTTACGCAGGTAACATCAGTATTAACAAGACTCTATGCAGACTGAAAGAGAATATGGAAGTGTAATATGGAAAATAAATCGCTGAGGAAGAGGTGTTACAAAGCTAACTAATCTCATTGGAATAATCTTCTTGTTCTGGCTCTCCTCCTCCTCCTCCTCCTCCTCCTCATCATCATCATCATCATCATCATCATCATCATCATCATCATCATCATCATTTTCCTCCTCCTCCTCCTCCTCCTCCCCACCCTCACACATTTTCATCATTATTCACTGTCCCTACTCTGTAACGATCCTTCCTTTACGATACGCCACTTTTCCTCATACACATGCACATCAACTCTCCATTTTGTTCTTGGCGCACTTCTTCGTCTTCTTCCACTATCATACATTACTGCAGTCAATCCATCATCTCTCCATTCATATAACCTGTTGTTACGGCGTCGCGTTGTGTGTGGGGTAATAACTGATTCACTCCGTAATCCATCCAGTTAAAACACAACTCCCTGTATTGTGTGCCCTCATCAAAAAGGCCTTCGGGTATTCTTATCCATAATCATTCACGACCCCTTCTCATATGACAAAGCTCCCTCCTTCATACATCCCCAACTTGTCCATCCCTCTTGTGGTCTGCTTCTATCTCCCTTTACTCTTGTTGCAATCACCTCACTTCCCCACGTACATCCACTATAAAAGTATACTGTTCCCCTCCATGCAATGAACTTTGAAATGATTAGCTAAAACGAAGCAGAGTTCATTTGGTAGGCCTCATAATTTGGAAGCCTATGCCCGTGGGTCATATCACAGTGGCGCTGGATATTTTTTAGTTATGTCTACATTATTAACCAGTTTCACCGTAAGTTCTTAGTAACGATTTAGGGACCTCATGCGCATCATATTAATATTATCTTTTATATAACGACCTTCCATCAACATAAAGCACCCTCCCTCATATACTGTGCCGTGTTATAAGCCTTCCTTTCTCTTCATTCCACTCGCATGCAGTCATTCAGTGTTAACTCTCTCATACTCCTGTTATTCACTCTTGGTTGAATGAAACCGTCTGGCACTAGCAAGAGCAGAATATTAGAGTTGTGCCGATCATGAGAGGGGTTATCAGTCTCTGTCCCTTCCCAGTAACTGTTTAACAATCCTATGCGCCTGTGTAGTTCCTGTTAAAAATATATATATTATTTTATGACCGTTCCACACATCATGACAAGCCACTCACGTTTAATTAGGCTACTTCTCCATTTTCTCTTCCTTTTTACTTTTCTGTCAACCTCCTCTCTGTCTCTGTCTCTCTGCCTGTCGGTCTCTGTCTCTGTCTGTCTGTCTGTCTGTCTGTCTCTCTGTCTCTCTCTCTCTCTCTCTCTCCCCCTTATCTATCTGTCTATCTATCCATCTGTCTCTGTCGTATCTACATTTATGTGTAATGCTGCTAACCTTTCTGTTTTCTTTCCTTACGCCGTTCCCTTTTTCCTCTTCGTTTGCGTTTTATCTATCTGCTCCTGCAACTTTCTGAACACCTGGCGAGATGTGAGCCCGTAGATTTACCATCAGGATTTCAGGTTGATCTTATAAACTCCGTATAGCTGCTGGATGCTTTATTGGGAGCTTAGATGTTAGACCCACGGAGTGTAATTGATCTCTAACTCTCTTATAGTATTTCAGGACAGGTAGAGTTTCCTGTGTGTGTGTGACCCAGTGTCACGACTACACTGTTTACACATACAGTAGAGCTGTCTCCTCGGGACAGCTGGCAAGAAGTCAGCTGGCCTCTGCTGACTCATGAATACCACTATGGTTGAGTCATAATATATAAGCAACAAACATCCCCTTGCTTAATTTCTCTTCCCCAGGTAAATAAGATGCCTCCCGACATTTTTACTGATGCAGAGATTAACATAAGACAATCTAAATAGTAAAACAACACTGATATTAAAAGTGAAAGAAAAAAAAATCATATGACAATATATTTAATAACAGTAAAAGTATGCAAGTTAACAGAGATATTATCTAATTAATTAACGTGTGTACATAAGAGAATGATAAATATCGATATGTTAGTGATGAATAATAAAATTACATAAGAGCTGGTTACACAGGAATGACAGTGGTATTGCGAGAGAATAAGGTCTTGTAATAACTAAATAATGTTCACACAAAAGTTGGGTGTCCACATGTCTTCACACAAATCAGCAATGTATATATAGTAGAGGCGGAGTGGGCAATGTGGTTTGCCTATTAATATTATTGTCCCACTCAGATTTCTCCACCTTCAACGTCAGGTTGAAATTTCTTCTCGTCACATTCACATTTAACAAGTTTCACTTTTCACATTCAGGAAGTTTCAGTCTTTCTTACCGTATATCATGTTGTAACCAGATTTCATGGAGTCATTTTTCAATTTATTTAACACACCAGTGGAAAAGAGATCACTATGAATACAAACAAAAATCCTACAATGGTGAACACCACTACGGTTGAGTCATGATGTTGGAACAACAAACATCCGCTCGCCTACAACCTTACTGCTCTCTCGTTACTCTGTTCTCTTCCAGTTTGCCACACATGCTGTTTCTCCCTCCACATTTTTCGTTATATATTCACCTCTTTTTGTTCTTTCATATCCGGAGTTGTTCCTTTCTCTTCCCATATTCCTCCTTATGAAAATCTCTCTCTCTCTCTCTCTCTCTCTCTCTCTCTCTCTCTCTCTCTCTCTCTCTCTCTCTCTCTCTCCACCTTGTAAAGGCGGGCGATAACAATCCAGGTCTCGGTGGGGTTTGAGGAAGGCTGTTATCAAACGTTTTATTCGTGGTGTCGGTTTATCGCGCAGAAGGTTTAACGATGCTTTCCTGAGTGTGTGTACACCCTCTATAAAAGTATTCTACACCCATCCACGTGATGAACTTTGAAATGATTCTTTGAAGTGAAATAGAGTTCATTTCGTAGGATTGATAACGCGGAAACCTTAGCCCGTGTCATATTGTATCATGCCACAATAGTGCTGGATACTTGTTAGTGGGTGTATATTATTAATCAATTTCCCCGTAACTATGTTGTACCGATTTAATGACCTCATGTACTTCGTATTAATAATTTCTTTTATACAACATCTCTCCCTCAGCACAAATCACCCTTCTTCATATTAAGTTTTCCTGTCGTGTCTGCCTTCTTTCTCTTCATTCCACTACCAATCAGTCATCCAGTGTTAACTCTCTCATACTTCTGTTATTCACTCAGCTGAATAAAATGATTTGGCGCTAGAAAGAGCAGTGTACAAGAGTTGTGCAAATCATGAGAGCCTTTATCACTTTCTCCGTCCACTCCTAGTAACTAGTTAGCAGTGCCATGCCCCTGTGTATATCCCCCCCCCCCAAAAAAAAAGTCCATTTTATGACCTTTCCACACATCATGTTAAGTCACCCACGTTCATTTGCTTCCCCATTTTATTTTCCCTTTTCCTCCTCTATCAACCACCTCTCTCTCTCTCTCTCTCTCTCTCTCTGTAAACCCTTTCAAAACTATTACCTCTTTCCCTGTGATATTGCTGTTTGCAGACGATTTTCTTAAACTTTTCGTACGGGAGGGTTAATTATAGCCCTTATGACGAGTACTAACCTCTCCTTGGCTGAATAAAATTTTTGGAGAGGTTAGTCAGTCCCTCCGTCCCTACTCAGTAACGATTTAATGATTTCATGGGCTGTGTGGGGTAATGAACAGTCCTCTCAAAACACCAGCCTCTAAACCTATGGCAAATCAACCTCCATCATACCCTTTCCTATCTTATCTGCCTTATCGACTGGTTTATTCTACTTCCAGTCACCCTATACTCCTTTCCTCACGCACACTGCTAACACTCTTAGGATCCTATGACCCACTCTCGGCTGACTAAAATAGTTTGTCAGTATCTGTAAGACAATGCTAGGGTTGTTTCGAGCATGAGAGGGATATGGGTGACAAGTATTACCCAGAATGTTATGACTCAGCTGAATAAAACCACCTCGTATTACCTGGAATATAATGTAATACTATAGCTGTTCTGGGCATGGGAGGGCTCATGGTGACAGTAGCAATGCTCAGATCTCAGTTACTCGCTGAGAGCTAAATATAATCGTCTGATGTTAGCCGAAATGAAATACTTGAGTTGTTCCGATCACGAGAAGGTTAATCAGGGTTCCCGCACCTACACTCAACAAATATTTAAAAACCTCAAACGGTGTGAGTGAGTACCCCTTTACTACAACATCTTAATCCTTCAGTGTTTAGGGGATGTTGTGGAGCCTGAGTGACTTTTGGAACCGGAGGGGGTAGATGTGGCTTGTTCATTAACCCCTTCACTACTCTCATTTTACTCCAACCTGGCCAAAAATTACCATCTCTCTTTCTTGACTGCTAGGTTGTAACAATACATTTACACTAATATGTAATGCAAGTCACAAAGAAGTGCCACAGAAAGGATAAGGAACCGTAGCATGCTGCTGCTGCTGCTGCTGCTGCTGCTGCTGCTGATGGTGATGATGATGATGATGATGATTAGGGGTTTACTCAGTCTCTTGTTCCCTAATCAGAAACTACTGAAAGACCCCATACACTGTGCATGTTAACACGCCCACGGTGGAGACAACTCTAGTTTTCTATTTCAGGTAACGCCAGACGATTTAACTCCGATGAGACTGAGTTACATTTCCTGAGTGTTAATACTTTCATCATTAGTCCTCTGATGGTGGCGACAGCTCTAGTATTCTCTCCCTAGTATCGCCAGACGATATTATTCAGCTTAATTACGGGAGCCTGAACATGTTAACACCGTCGCTATTAATCTTCTGATGATACGGACAAGTTTAGTATTCCATTCAAACCATCACCAGACGATTTTATTCAGCTGAGTAAGTACATGAACCTGGAAATGTGGATACTGGCATCATTACCTGTCTTATGGTCTGCATCAGTCTAGAACTTTATTCCTTCTAACGCCAGACTGCTTTTACTTAGCTGTGAATTTGTCGTAAGAGCCTGAGTGTCATTGGCTTTGGGCGTTGTGATGTTGACTCTTTCATTGACTGGACGTTTTATACTTTATATTTCATTCCTGCGTCTCTAGGCAAATTTATACAGCTTAGGAGAAACTTCACAAATTGTAGATAATGGAATTTATTTTGTTCTTGAATCTCGAGACGAGTTTGTTCAACTTAGGAGAGTCATTACAAACTAGAATTTTTGGATGTGGGTTTCTGTAATCCTGCCACTAGCTGAGCTCTCTCCTAACCTGAATAAAATCACTTATACCCTTTTTACATTATCTTCGCCTAGATTTCTTTACCTTTTGAAGCTTATTTCACGTGCCTTAGTGGTAGAAAAAGACAGTACTACGACTTACAATCGTTTTCATTGCACTTCTTCGTGACTAAACCTGAATTGTTAATGTATAATTATAGCTCAGCATATAAGAAGGAAGGATGGAAAATTTAGTCCAAGTTAGAATCAGAAATAGGTTAGTAGCAGCAAAAATGTACTATATTGCAATCGTATTGAAGGGGATGATCAATCTTTCCATCCCTACTTAGTATTTATATAATCTCTTGCGCTGCTTTTAAACAGTAAATCAATCGCGTTTTACCCTCATCGACATATAAGGGCCCAAGCCTAGACTGTCGTAATCCAGTACATTGTAGGGTAGATGACCATACTCTTTTTAATTTAACTTGGCCCAAAATTGCCATCCCCATCTTGAATAATGAGTTGTAACAGTACAGATTCACTATAATATATTGATGCTCAAGCGGTAGTGCTTTAGTTAAGCTATAGTGTCTTTTTTTTTTTTCCCTGTTACTGAGGTACGTGAAATAACGTAAGCTGAAGAAGGGCAAAAATCTGAGCCAAGTTTGAGAAAAAAGAATATGCCATATTTCCCTTGCGGACTTACATGAGCAATAATAAGCCTCCAGTCACCTCTCGAGGATTGAACCTATGCACGGCCGACATTTCGACTTGGGCTTTTAAACTGTGAGATCACAAGGCGCCCTGTGTGTGTATTGTGATTATTCCATTCTGTAAATCCATCACATAGAGAAAAGGGGGAAGACGAAGGAAAAAATAGAAATGAAATGGAATAAAAAAGAAAAAACGAAAACCCATATGCACAAAACGCTGACGAACTACAATAATTGTTTGTTGATGCTGCGGTAACATGCAATAGGAGTTTTAAAATGTAATTACTTGCAGTTATTGCTGTGACAAACTAAATAATTGAAAAACTGATTGAAAAGGGTGGAGAGGTGGGGGAGTTACATGAAGAGGCAATATGCTTAAATTATTGACTTATTGTCTCTGTACACTACGGTAATTGGGTTATTGTGGTGGAGTGAGGGATTTGGTGATTACTGGATGGCTGTTGTTGGTTTTGGTCTGGACAGTGGAACAATAATATTATTGTTTATATATTCGACTTTCGGCAAGGTATTTTTTCTCTATGAAGGTAGAAAGGTATTTTTTCAAATGGAAAACTTATGTATTTATATCAGCCTGTCCTAGGTCCACAGCAGTATCGGGCCATCTTTTGGGAGAAAGAGTGATAGCCAGAATTAATCATTCCCCTGCAGGCAAAGTACTGATGGGGAAAGGGTGTCTGTAGGAAGAGTGATGTATGTAAAAGTAGATGTGCTGCCGTTATTGTGTCTGTGTGTAAACCATCAATAGATCCTACAAGTGTGAATACATGCAAGTATATGAAAGAACCTACAATTTCCGCTACGGTTTGGGTTCGAACACTAAAATGCAAACGCAGCGCGAGACGAGTACAGTACGCGACTGATTAAGCCACTGGAACTTCATATGAGAGTTATCATCGCCACCATCCTAATACACACACACACACACACACACACACACACACACACACACACACACACACACACACACACACACACACACACACACACACACACACACACACACACACACATTTTATCAATCTCTCTATATCTATAATTACTTATCTGTTTATATATATCTGTCGTTCTGTCAGAATTTGTATAAGCCGGTCTCAGATTCACTGCAGAGGCGTGTCTTCTCTTGGAGGGAGAATGTTTACTGAAATAATAAGCCTTTCCTATGCCAGCCTAGTTTGAAGCAGGATATGATGTCTGTAGTGAGAGCTGAGCAGTGCATATGAAGCTGGCACTATAATGTTAACAGAGTCTGCTTGTGTGTCAGTGTCTGTGTTGCTGAGCCGACCGGTACAGACATATACAAACATAAAACGGACTCAGGACTAACACACTAAAATTTGCACCCGAGGTTTGCGTTTCGAACTACAAAGGGCACACTGAGATTACAGGACGGACACGGCAACCATTAGACTCTCATGGTTTCTGTTGTTCACTTATAACAGGGATAGGTAAATTCCAGTGTTAGAATTCTTATGCTACAAAACTGTGCTGGAGATGCCTAGGTTAATGGAATTACTTTTGGAATAGTAATTGCTACTTAGGTATTTCAACCTTTCCTAATAACCATTAAGTTTTTATCATAGGACGTGGAATAATGTTTTAGTAATTGTTCGTGTTTCTATAAAGAATATAAAAATTTTTATTACCATTATGCTTCTTTCACAGTAAGTAGAATAATTTTATTATAATAGTTTCACATATACCTGAAATGATTACAGTTTAACGAAAGATAATGCAGTTTGCATGATATTGTAAATGAAGGTGTTTAACTATTCTCGCTGCGTTGATGGAGAGTCCTGGACGCGAAGAAAATCCATCTATCTATCTGTCTATAGCCACCTTCCATGATCATGTAAAGGGTGGCAGCTTGTCACTGAGTTAGTTGTTTTACAGGGAGGGACACTAACCCACCGCCAACCCACTTGTTGAAACACAGGGAACACGCATGGTTTGGTTATATGGTTACCACCCAGCTCTATAAATGGTTTCCTGGTTTACAGGAAGCCACTAGGCTTCTCGCTCAATGTAAAGACATGTGAAAAAGAAAGATGAGTAATAAAAAGGTACAGGAAAGATGGGAGAAATAAGAAGAGAGGAGGGCAGACAGAAAAAGAATGATGAAGGTGATGGAAGAAGTAGGCATCACTTCATCAGATGAGTGGAAGATGGTCGCCACCACCTACCACAATACTGAATCATATTGTATGGGTCAAGTGTTTTCTGCTGCAAGGCTCATTTTCATGAGAGCCTGCAGTATCTGTTTCATACGTATTCAAATGAAAGGTGAATAATGCGAACATAACTAAAAATTATTATTTAAGTTTTGGTCATCATCATCATCATCATCATCATCATCATCATCATCGCCGTCGATGTTATAATCTTTACCATTATTTTTAACCTGTAACTGTTTCTAGTCATAAGTTGTGGTTAGAATCCACAGACCAAACGAAGAGACTGGGAAGCTGTCATAAAAACACCTGCTAGGTAGGACAGAGCACTGCTGGATATTGCCAGGTTATAAACAGTAAATGCTGCGTTCGTCATATACACTGCTTCGAAGGCTTCATCTGTTTTTTTCTATTCTGAGATGCGTAAAAGCATCTCTGGCACTGATTATGTAAGCACGTTATTATGGGAACGAGTCAAAGTTAAGTCAGAAAAGAACAAAGTTTTTGGTAATGTCATGGAATTCTCAACCCTTTTGATCCAGTTTAAACCAAAAGGACTAAAAGGGTTGTGGGACAACCAAGGACTTGAGTTATTGTTTTTGAGAATGATAGGTCAGACGTTAAGATCATAGACAGAAGTAAACTTAAGCAGTTTGAATTCGCCTTAGGCCAATCTTGGTACAGTGTTTGGGATTCAGAAAAAAGAAAGGAAGTCGATTTTGAGAATTATCAAAGGTCAAGATCACAGCGCAAGGTCAAAGTTTGATTCTTGTGTGTCTGTGTGTGAATAAACTTATTGGTGATGTTGATGGTCACTCAAGGTTTTGACGTATTATTTTATTAAGAATAATTGGTCAATGGTCAGGTTTACAAGGCTACGTCACCTCAAATAGGTTTTATACAGGTTAGATCAAACATGGGGGAAGGGTTCAGTATACGACAAGGATGAAGAAACTCGATTTTCAGAACAACCAGCAGAAGGTCAAAGTTACAGCGTAAGGTAAACGTTCGGCCTGAATGTACTCTAATGTATTAGTACTTATTTGATTTGTCAGCAAATATTGTGCATTCCTTAACAAGTTTATTTCTACTTTTGTGTCCTGAACCGTCGTAGGTCTCCATATTGACAGTCAATAACGCCTTCAATATACCTGCCTTCGCGAATTAAGATTGGGTGTTATGTTTTGAGCAGCATGGGTACGCGCGTGTGTACCATAGATGTGTTGTGCGCGCGCGCGCGCGCGCGTGTGCGTGTGCGTGTGTGTGTGTGTGTGTGTGTGTGTGTGTGTGTGTGTGTGTGAGAGAGAGAGAGAGAGAGAGAAAGTAACTAAAATAATTTTTATCCGCTTTTAACCCAACTCAGCGGAACAGCCAATGAGGAAACTTATTAATTTTAAGAGCAATAGATCAGAGGTCAGAGTCACAGGGCTAAGTCAGAACTTTACATTGCAAAATCAATTTAAATACTTTTTAACCGATTTAGACCAAACTTGGGGAAAAGGCTGAGGGTAAAGCAGGTATGAAGTGATCCAGTTTTGAGAACCATTTTTCTGGGGTAATCGTTACAGGCAAAGTCGAAAATCGACCTTCGTTTGTGCTAACAAAATAACATCAGTTTTTATCAGATTTTAGTCAAGCTTGGTGGGAGGGTTTGAGAACAATAGTTCAAAGGCCAAGGTCACAGAGTCAGGTCAATTTAAGTTTTTTATCCTATTTAAACCAAATTTTGTGGAAGTGTTGGGGATTAGGTACAAAAATAAAAAGTGTTCGATATTGAGAACAATCAGAGAGAGGTAAAGGTCACATGGAATGGTTGAAGACAAAGGTCACAAGGAAGGGTCAAAGCCAAGGTCACACGGCAGATTCAATTCAACAAGCTTTTATTGAAGGAAACCTAGTGGAAAAGTTAAGGGTCAGGCAAGAACTTAAGGATTCTGTTTCGATAAACTTTCAGAGGTCAAGGTCACACGACAAGGTCAAAATCGATCCCTATGTCAGAGTGTGAGCAAAATACCAAACAGTTTTATCTAACTTGATTCAGCCTTGGTCTATGAAATGAGGATCACTCAAGGGATTAACCTGTTGTTTTTTAGAACAGTATGTCAGAGGTCAAGGTCACTTGGCAAAGTCACCTTTAAAAGTCTTTATCCGATGTAGTCTAAAGTCTCGGATGGGTTCAGGTCAAAACAAGGAAAAAAAGAATCGATTTTGAGAACAATCAAAGGTTAATATCACTGAGCAAAGTGGGTCAATTCAGAGCCAATTTAGACCAAGTTGATGGGATGGTTAAGGTTTAGACAAGAAGTTAATTAAGCTGATTTTGAGAGTAGGGTAATCGGTCGAAGGAAACAGTCAAATATTCAGTCCAGTTGGTGGGTGGGAGTGTTGTACTCTCTTAGTTTAACCTTTCTTTTTAGTTCCAGGTTATTCTTAGTACCTCAAAACGACTTCTCTTTGTTCAGGGAGACTTTTATTTTAAGTGAAGCGATTTGTGAAGGCTATATTTTACTTTTTCAGCTAGAAAAAAATTCTCCTGATCAAGGTAGAATCATCTAGTGATTGTAAAATTGGCGAATAAGATTCATCATCGTAATGAAGGTATTATCATTACCACGAAATAATATAGTCGGCCCGCTGTATGACCATCTACTATGAGTGTGACGTACTGAGTCCATGTCATTTTCATTACATTCTCCATATCAGTTTCTTCCACGTTGCTGCCCCGTTTAATTACAAGCACACCTATCCTCTAAGCATCTGCATTCTCGTTCTGCGGCATAAAAATTTTCTTTAATAATTATTTCTCCATTTGATAACCCTTTCAACCTAAAGACATCATTTATAGGTATTTCTAACCATTATAAGATTATTTTGCTCAAGTTTGTACAAAGCTTACTTAGTAGTTAGGTTTGTGAGGACTATATTATTTTAACGTCTGCATTTTGAAAAGTCTCTCTTGAGCTGTATACAATCGTCTGCAAACACCAAAAACAAAATGTTAAGACGTCTTCGCAGCTAAGAGTGGCTGAATACACACTCTGTACGCTCTAAAAGTCCGAAAAATATCACGTCACAAACTTCTTAAGTAATAATTGTTCAACCACTACATCTATTAAATCTCAGCATCGCCTCACTCGGCTAATGTAGTAATGTAGTTTATGGACCAAATTTCACCTGCTTATGCTTGATGCTCTAGAAATTCAATACCATCAATACTAAACCTCCCCATCGCCTCACAGTTTCATATCAGCCGTGCTGCTTTCGCATGCATGTGCTTGTTGCTATACAAACTTTATACCATCAATGTGTATGCAACCACCTCATCTGCAATGTATATCTGGGGTCCGCACCAGCCTGCACGTTTACCTCCTCTCTGCATTCGGCCACACAGCACGACTGCATATGGACGGCTGGCAGTGGAGGAGACTCGGGAATCTCTCCTTGCATTTGTATCAGTCCATGTTGCCCTCCACTGTACGACAGGCCGTATTCCCCGGAGGAAGAACGATACACAGAATTTAACCCTTTCCTGTAGTGACAAATGTTCGCTCCGCAGGTGAGAGGATCTGGAATTGGTTCTCAGGCGGGTGGTATTGTTAGTACAATTTGGGTGTAAAACGACTGGCAGGTCTTGTTCTGAGGGGAAGAAATTACAGATTCGTAACACACACACACACACACACACACACACACACACACACACACGAGTGAGTGACTGATTCAGACACACCAGACACCAACTGTCTCACATGCTCTTTTCACCAATATCAACCATTTCCCAGCGTGGGAAGGTTTACTGGCTGTAGCCTTCTGTAATGGAATAGTTCAGTCATGTAGTCGACTGTAAGGAACTGCACATTCATGCTGGCAAAGTGCTAATGAGGAAAGGGTGTTTGTGGGAAAACGCATGCTTGTGAACGTCAGTGTTGTATTACGTGTGTGTGTGTGTGTGTGTGTGTGTGTGTGTGTGTGTGTGTGTGTGTGTGTGTGTGTGTGTGTGCCCCAAAGTTAGATTATGTCATCGGTTGAAGCGACAGGATGCAAACATAATGAAAGCATATGAAAGTGCAGACTACCAGCACGCACTTTTAATACCCGCGATTGTTTGAGTGTGAACACTATTATAGTCACGCATCACACGAATCGCGGGACGGGTACAATAACCACTGAGACACAGTAGCTCCTATTACGGGAGAGCGAGGCCGGATTTTCGTTGGTAAAATAAATTCTATAATACTTTTTCCTCTCCTATTTCTTTTCACGTATTTTCCCACGTCAATTATGTTCGTTCACTATTGAGAGCTTGCTTTAGGAAGAAACAAAAGGGTATCAGGATGTGATAAGGCAAAATATATCGCTGAGTTGTAGATATTACGAAATCTCTGCCATTTGTTGGAGAGGGACGCCTTCAAGTAGTGACACCAATATAACCAGACGGCAGAGTAGCCCAGTTATGGCAACGTTGCTCAATCCCCTTTCTCTTCCCGAACAGGAGGAAGATGGACTGCCGTCTACTGGGTCCACATTCAAACGAGTCTGGGATTGTAACCAGTACTACTGCAACCATTCCTCTCCTTAGAAAACGGGAATGGAGAACAGTATGATTGATGGAAGAGATTTTCATGAAGGATATATGAACCAGAAACTGAATACGTAGGTTAATTATAACTGACTAAACAATATATGAAATTCTCATGACGTGACGTAAAAAAGTTTATATATATTCAATCCTGCCTGAACTATACACCAAAAAATGTTTGGAAACAGGAGGAAACGTAACACAGGGAAATGGGATATGTTTTTAAAGTTTCTTTTATTACAATACTTTGGTCTTTAAGCGTCCATTTTCAGGAGTAACCAGCAGTAAAAGTAAGTTAGAGCAGTAAAACTCAAGCTGCCCTAATGTTCAAAGGACCATCATTATTAAGGAAAGTTTATTACAAGTCGTATTTAATCCTTATAGTCCAATATTTTTTGTCAGATCATCCATATATGGCTGTGCACATCAGTGGAAAATAATGGTGGAAGTCAAATTATGATTTTGTAGGCCAGATTCTGAAGGTCGTGATACGACGGATACACAGCTCGTGAAAATCTAGTTCCCCAGTGATTAAATGATTGTCCAATTGTATGTACTTGTTACGTTTCGTTTACATCTGTCCAGTTAAGTAACACGTTCACTACGATGTTGTACAGTTTCTTTCTAGACGACTTCACTGCCAGACGAGTTTATTCACCTTCTTGAGTCGTCTGGCAGTGAAAGGATTACTGGGGGCTATTATCTAACCTGTCCAGCTGGGGAAACCTCTCCAGTTCTGAATAAAATCGTCTGAGGACAGAGAAGAAAACTGGCCATAGGATTGAAGAGGTTAAGTGGAATTTTGGCTTTTGAAGGAGATATGTAGGTGTGGAGGTTGTGGAAGGGAAAGTGTGGGTGTAGTGATAGCAGAGGGGGGGTGTGGGTGTGGGTGTTGTGGAGGCGGGATGTGGTTGTGGGACCTGTGGATATGGGAACTGTGGAGGGAGAGTGTGGGTGTGTAGAGTTGTGGAGGGGGAGTGTGGGTGTGTAGAGTTTTGAAGGAGGAGTGTGCGTGTAGGGGTTGTGGAGGGGGAAGTTTGGGTAGGGTGTAGTGGAGGCGGGATGTGGATGTAGTGGTTGTGGAGGGCGGGTGTGGGTGTAGTGGTTGTGGAGTGGGAGTGTGGGTGTAGGGGATGTGGAGGGGGAGTGTGAGTGTAGTGGTTGTGGAGGGGGAGTGTGGGTGTAGTGGTTGTGAAAGAGGAGTGTGGATGTAGTGGTTGTGGAGGGGGAGTGTGGGTGTAGTGGTTGTGGAGGGGGAGTGTGGATGTAGTGGTTGTGGAGGGGGAGTGTGGATGTAGTGGTTGTGGAGGGGGAGTGTGGGTGTAGTGGTTGTGGAGGGGGAGTGTGGATGTAGTGGTTGTGGAGGGGGAGTGTGGATGTAGTGGTTGTGGAGGGGGAGTGTGGATGTAGTGGTTGTGGAGGGGGAGTTTGGTTGTAGGTGACGTGGAGGAGGGAGTGTTGGTGTTGTTCTTGTGGAGGGGGAATGGATGTGTAGAGCTGGGGAGGGAGAGTGTTGGTGTAGGGATTGTGGTGGGGAAGTGTGGGTGTAGGGGTTGTGGAGGGGGAGTGTGGGTGTAGGGTATGTTGAGCGGGAGTGTCGGTGTAGTGGTTGTGGTGGGGGAGTGTGGGTGTAGTGGTTGTGGAGGGGGAGTGTGGATGTAGTCGTTGTGGAGGGGGAGTGTGGGTGTAGGGGATGTGGAGGGGGAGTGTGGGTGTAGTGGTTGTGGAGGGGGAGTGTGGGTGAAGGGATTGTGGAGGGAGAGGAGTGATGTGAGTGCTGTAGAGGCGGGTATGTGGGTTTAGTGGTTGTGGTGGGGGTGTGTGGTTGTGGGGGTTGTGGAGGGGGAGTGTGGTGTAGGGGATGTGTGGCGAGAGTGTGGTTGTGGGGGTTGTGGAGGGAGAGTGTGGGAGTAGGGGTTGTGGAGGGAGAGTGTGGGTGTAGAGGTTGTGGAAGAAGTGTGGGTGTAGGGGTTGTGAAGGGGAGTGTGGGTGTCGGTGTTTTGAAGGGGGAGTGTGGTTGTCGGTGTTGTGGAGGCGGGAAGTGGTTGTGGGGGATGTGGAGGGGGAGATGTTGTTGTGGAAGATTGTGGAGAGGGGGGTATGGACGAAATGATTTGTGAAGTATCAGATTAGGGTATGGGGGGTTGTAGAGGAGGTGTGAGTGTAGGGTTGTGGAGTGGGAGGTATGAGCGAGAAGGGGGGGTGGAGGGAGAAGTGTTGGCAGGGGGAGTGGAGGGGGCTGGGGTGGGTCAAGTTTTGTAGAGGAAGGTGTGGGTGGGGGACTTGTGTAGAGGTTTGTGTGAGCAGGAGGTAATGGAGGTTGAATATGGGGTGGAGGGAGTGTGGACAGGGTATGTGGAGATAGTGTGGGAGGGGGATGCTGAGTTATGTGGTTGTGAAAATGTGAGTGAGGGGTGGATTGAAGAATGACGTCTAAAGCAAGGAGGGTGGTGGGGGAGGGATGTGTCTAGCTAGAGCGAGAATTTTCAGCCTTCCATTTCATCCCCTTTTTCGTCTTTCACAATGGTTTTTGAATGCACAAGATATTGTATTAGTTGAGTGTAGCAATAAATGTTAGTCCCTTCATAAACTAATTTTAAAAACAGCCTGAACTGGTCTCATGGAGATTGAAAGTTCATTAACTGGTGAAAAGCCATTTGTAATTAAGCGTTCTTAATCTGGAACAGACTCAGCGATGTTCCTTTCCGCTTACAAAACCATGAGTACCCTTACTGTTCTTTAGATCTGGCTGGCGTTTCAGTGAAAATAAGATATTTTTTATTTTAACATAGGGAAAGAGAAAATTCAGCAGCTACCGAAAAATGATTGTGTAATTGCCGAGGAGAAAAGCATCCCTGTATCTAACATGAATAATAGTCTCTGTTTACTGAGAGAAGAGGTTTGCAGCTATTGAGGAATTACATTTACTAGTTGTTTTCCAGGATTTGGGTGTCTGGGATGTGTACTGCGAAATATGATGTGACTTTCCGATATGTGTTTTTACCGATTATGATGTGACTCTTCGGGATGTAACTCTCTTAGGTGTGGCCCTATGGACTGTGATGTGGCCGTCCGGGATGTGACTGTCTGTGTTGTGGCTCTATGGAATGTGATGTGACCGTCCAGGATGTGGCTGTCTGGGATGTGACTCTGCACTGTCATGTGCCTGTCTGGAATGTGACCGTGGACTGTGATGTGGCCGTCCGGGATGTGTCTGTCTGGAATGTGACTGTGGACTGTGATGTAGCCGTCCGGGATCTGGCTGTCTGGGATGTGATTATGTGGACTATGATGTGGCCGTCCGGGATGTGACTGTCTGGGATGTGACTATGAGGACTGTGATGTGACCGTCCGGGATGTGACTGTCTGGGATATGACTCTGTGGACTGTGATTTGGCCGTCCAGTATGTGGCTGTCTGGGATATGACTCAGTGGACTGTGATGTGGCCGTCCGGTATGTGGCTGTCTGGGATATGACTCTGTGGACTGTGATGTGGCTGTTTGGGATGTGACTCTGTGACCTGTGATGTGGCCGTCCAAGATGTCTGTCAGGGATGTGACTCTGTGGACTGTGATGTGGCCGTCCAAGATGTGGCTGTTTGGGATGTGACTCTGTGGACTGTGATGTGGCCGTCTGGGATGTGACTCTGTGATTGTGATGTGGCCGTCCAAGATGTGGCTTTCTGGGATGTGACTCTGTGATTGTGATGTGGCCGTCCGGGATGTGGCTGTCTGGGATGTGACTGTGGACAGTGTTATGGCCTTCAGGGATGTGGCTTTTGAGATGTGGTTCTATGGGCTGGTATAGTCGTCTGGGATACGGCTGTCTGAGACTTGGATCTATAGGCTGATGTGACCACCAGGAATGTGGCTGTCTGAGATGTAGCCATCTGGGGTGTGGTTTTCAGCGATATAGCTTTTTGGGATGTGGCTCTGTGGACTGTCCAGGATGTGACTTATTGCAATATGGCTTTATGAACTGTGAATGTCTATCCAGGGTGTGTCTGTCTGGAGTGATATGTTGCTCACAGGCAAATTTCGTCCTGGAATGTGGCTCTGTATCAAAAATTTTTCTCTCAGGAATGTGGTTGTTTCTGGACTGTGGAATTCATAGAAGTATGGCTGTCTATGGGCTGCTGCTTTCATCGGAATGTGGTTCTGTCTGCTCACCGGAACATGGCTTTCTGGAATGTGGCTTTTACTAGGAATGTTGCTGTCTGTGGTATGTCCCTTTCACAGGAGTATCGCTCTCTGGAATGTTGCTGTATGTGAAATGAGGCTTTCACTGGCATGCATCTTTCTAAAATTTGGCTTTCAGGGTAATAGAATAAGGCTTTCACCAGAATGTGGCTCCCTTTAATGTTTCTGTCCTAAATGTGGCTCTCTGGAATGTGGACCTCACAAAATCCCTTCAGTAATACCTGGCTCTCGGGTCCTGCTAAGCCCGGAACAGTTGTCCAATCAGACCCTGGGATAGAGTGGGTATTACTGCTGAATTAAAATCTATGATAAATGGGAAAAAATTATTCTTTCATTGGTATAACACGGCTGGGGAAAATTGCGGTCATATTTTACGATATTATACCTGTATTCAGTTTTCCTGTACCTCATATTGAACCCTGAACAGTCCGAGGAGCAGGAGGCTTATAATGTGTATTACTACTACCACCACTACTACTACTACTACTGTTATTATTATTATTATTATTATTATTATTATAGTGTGGTAGGTGGGGACGCTCCTACACTCCTCATGGGGCAACGTAGTATTGGATGATGGATGGATGGATGGATTATTATTATTATTATTATTATTATTATTATTATTATTATTATTATTATTATTATTACCGTTCGAAATTGTGAGGTTGCCTCTAGTATTTAACCCGTTCAGCCCTTGTACGTCTTTTGATACATTGCTATCTGTCTATTTATTTATCTGTCAGTCTGTCTGTCTGTCTGTCTGTTTGTCTGTCTACTGCCAGACTCATCAATCCCGTAAGGGGTGGCCACAAACAAATCACTTCCACGTCGCAATGTCTTCTGCCTTTGGCCGCCCTCCCTCCAACTGACACATCCCCTCTCTCATAGATCTCTTCATTCCATCCCTCCATCTTTCACTTCCACGACGATGGCTTATTATAAATTTGATTTATACTACCACTACACAGTTTCACTCAGCTGTGGCGAGATTTTATGAGCTGGAGGGATAGAGGTGAACCTGAGTTACTCTTTCAGTACCAAGGGCTCTCCTTAGTTAAATAACATAGCCTGGCAGCGCCAGAAATAACTAGCCGTAGCCTATACGTCATTGAAGTGAAAGGATTAATGTTTTCTTCTTTCCACCTGTAAACGATTATATTCGAGACAATCAGGTATACAGGGTGGAAGAGCGCTCCACCAGAAACTCACCTGGCTATATCTTACGTGTTGCAGGGACGGCTGTCTCCCTTAGAGTGGGCGTGATTATGGCAATGGGAGTATCAAATGAATAAATGTTGAAGGGTAGATTCTGAAATCACTGAATGAGCCTTTCCAACACACGAGAAATCGCCAGACGGAGTGAGAGTTGAGCGTAATATATGGGCCACTCTGTATTTCAGCAGGTTGAAAGGGATGGAACTTAGCTTCGTTAGTTTGAAACCCCAAGACGTGTAACGGGATTATTGACTCCCGATGTACATTTACAGTGAGTGCACTATAGCACCAGTCAAGCAGGGCAGGACTCCCAAGGTGGATGGAAAGCTGATGACAGGGAGAGCTGGAGCTCCCATTTCATCAGCCCTTGGGACTAGTTCCTGACCATCCCCCTTTACTAAACTTTTTCAGTGTTTCAGTAACACAAAGAGTAGGCCAGCATGCCGTCCAATACAAGTTTCTCTAACTGTCAACACCAAACTACAGGCACAGTACACACTACACTTCCCGTTCAAAAATAAAAAAAAGAAAAATGGCAACTAATAACCTAGCCTCGGAGTCCCCGGGGGGGGGGGGACCATAAATGCCTTCACCATCCGGCCCTCTCCCGGTGACGACCAAGCGAGATGTCTGGAACCACTGTCTGACTCACTTCATTTCTGCAACATTCGCGGCCTTTCCTCTAACTTTCGCTCTGTTTAGCACCACCTCTCCCCTAAACCTCACCTTCTCCTCCTAACTGAGACTCAGCTGTCTGAGGCAACTGATAGCAAACCCTTTTCTGTATCCTCCTAGTGTCTCTATACTTATTTCAAAGCCACCGGTGGCTGTTGTGTATAAGTATGCAACGACTTATCTTGCTCTCGTGTTCCTGAACTTGATTTTTCTGAATTCTCTACTCTCTGGCTTCTGATTTCCTGTCATTCTCTGACTAAATATATCTGCACTGTTTACTTATCCCCTAATTCTACTGACTATGAAAAATTCTTCGCCTATCTTACTTCTATGATGGAAAACATTCTGTCCATTTCTCCTTTCTCTGAAATCTCCATTCTAGGAGATTTGAATGTTCACCGCCACCTCTGGCTCTACTCTCCTCTCACTGATCCACCTAGTGAAGAAGCCTACATCTTTTCTATCCTTAATGACCTAGAGCAGCTTGTACAGCACCCTACCCATATCCCTGACCGTCTTGGAGAGAGCTCCAACATACTTGACCTCTTCCTTACAACTAATCCTTCTGCATATTCTGTTAATCGTCTCTCTCTTGGGCTGCTCCGATCACAACCTTATTACCTTAACCTGATTATCGCTCCAGTACGGCCTGTGGACCCTCCAAAGAAATGACGATTGTGGCACTTTGGAGCTGCAGATTGGGAGGCCCTCAGGCAGTACTTCTTTGATTTTCCCTGGAATGATTATTGCTTCCATGACTGGGAGCCATCTTAGTGTACCTTGTGCATTACAAAGGTTATTCTTTCGGGCTTGGAAGCATACATTCCTTTCTCATATCCTTTGACTAATGCAAGAAAGCCTTGGTTTAATCACTCTTGTTCTAATGCTGTCCACAACAAGGAGAGGGCCTATAAAAGGTACCAGAGCCAACCCACCCCTGAATCACATCTTATTTATATTTCTGCCCGGAATCGTGCTAGGTCTGTTCTTCGCTCTGCTGAAAATAATTTCATCCGTACTAGATGCTCTGAACTCTGGAACTCGAATTCTTCCCGCTCCTTCTGGCACCTTGCCAAAAACCTTTCTAACAACTTTACCTCATCTTCCTTCCCTCCTCTTTTCTACTCTGATGGCTCTGCAGCTATTTCTTCTACTGATAAAGCAGATCTTTTTGCGCAGACTTTTTCCTCCAATACCACCTTAGATAATTCAGGTGCAGTTCCTCCATCCCTTCCCCCCTCTGACTTCCTTGTGGCTGATGATAAACTTTCTCCAGCCGATGTATTTTCTGCCATAACTGGCCTCAATACTAACAAGGCATATGGGCCTGATGGAGTCCTTCCTGTTGTCTTCAAGAACTTTGCTTCTGTGCTTACACCCTGCCTAGGTAAACTCGCCTTTGTCTGTCAACTTGTACCTTTCCTTCTTGCTGGAAGTTTGCTCTCATTCATTCAGTCCAAAAGAAGGGAGACCATTCCCAACCCTCTAACTATCGTCCAGTTGCTCTAACATCCTGTGTGTCAAAAGTTTTCGGGTCATTTCTTAACAGAAAAAAAATGATGCATCTTTCCTATCACAACCTTCCTTCTGATTGTCAGTATGGGTTCCATCAGGGACACTCCACTGGCGATCTTCTCACCTACCTTTCAGATTCCTGGTCATCCTCCTTTTAGACTTCGAAGAAAGCTTTGCCATTGCACGACATCTCAAAGGCTTTCGATCGAGTCTGGCATAAACCTTTAATTTCCAAACTGCCCTCTTACGGTTTCTATCTTCTATTTGTGCCTTCATCTCTAGCTTCCTTTCTGGTCGTTCTATAGCCCTGTTGTAGACGGCCATCGTTCTTCTCCTAGATCTATTAACAGTGGTGTTCCTCACGGCTCTGTCCTATCACCAACTCTCTTCCTTTTATTCATCAATGACCTTCTAAGCTATACATCTAACCCTATCTACTCATACGCTGATGACTCCACCCTTCACCTTTCCATTCGATTCCCACAACGTCCATCTTAGCAGTTACATCAACAAACAAGGGATGAAGCTATGGAACACCTAATGTCTGACTTAGCTCGTATCTCTGACTGGGGTATAAATAATCTTGTTGTTTTTAATGCATCAATGACTCAGTTCTTGCACCTATCAACCCGCCAAAATCTTCCACAGGAGTACCCACTAATGTTAAATAATATCCAGCTCAATTCTGCATAATCCTTGAACATGGTTGGCGTTTCATTCACTCGGGGCTTATCTTGGAAAGATCATATTACATCTCTTGTAAAATCTGCTTTCAAGAGATTAGGTGTGCTAAGCCGACTCCGTACCTTCTTTACCCCTGCATGGTTGTTGACTTTATACACGTTTTTTTTTTCGCCCCTGTGTAGAGTACAACTCTCATGTGTGGGGAGGCTCCCCACATACAGCTCTTCACAATAGGATGGAGTCAAAGGCTTTTCGTATCATTACCTCTCCTTCTCT
This sequence comes from Coenobita brevimanus, assembly GCF_032717465.1. Lineage (NCBI taxonomy): Eukaryota > Metazoa > Arthropoda > Malacostraca > Decapoda > Coenobitidae > Coenobita > Coenobita brevimanus. The sequence continues at coordinate 29,747,741 of NC_136991.1, read as the reverse complement.
TAGTGACTCCCTTCAACCTCTGTCTCTTGGCCGCACTGTTACATCTTTTATCTCTTTTCTGTCGCTACTTCAATGGTCACTGCTTCTCTGAACTGTCTGTTTGCATCCCTCCACCTCTACGACGGGCGCGTAGCACCCGTCTAGCAAAAACTCTCATCCTTTTTCTGTCCAGCTCTCTAATGCAAGAGGTAACCGTTACTTCCAGTCTTGCATTTATGCAACAGGTCAACTCTGGAACTGTCTCCTTCTGTTTGTATTTCCTACTTCCTATGATTCCCGTCTTTCAAACGCAGTGTGTCCAGGCATCTCGAAATGAACGGACCTTGACTTTGGTATTTTTTTGTATTGGTTTTGTTTTTTTACTTGGAAGGAACGGTTTGCGGGCTCCTGCTCTTTGGTTCCTTCTTCGTTGCATTAAAAAAAAAAAAATCTGTAAGGACAACACAGCTTCAGTGATATGACGTCTTTCTATAGTTCGCTCCTGTTACCTTCAGAAGACTTTTATGTAGCCTATTTGAGACTTTTCGAAATAGGGGGGTTTAAGACATGGGTTTATCTTAATTTATCTCTGCTACGGGTCTCCTTTAACCTGAATACTAATGGTCTAACGATGGGGAGAAAAACGAAAAAGCTATCATCGTACTGAAGGGATTAATTTCCAGGTATACGGTTAACTATAATCCTTCATAAATCTATATATGAAACCGGGTGGCAGATTTCCGTTCTGTCTACCATTTTTGCACTACGCTCTAAGTCTGATTTCCCCAAGATGATCATTCTTCTTCTTTTTTTTATTTTTTATTTTAACCTAACTTCACCTATCCTAACCCTGCCCAATAATTAACCTAACTGATTAACCTAAGTTACTAACAGACTAACCTAACCTGATACTAAGAAAATTTACCTCCTAGACTTTCCTGGATAAGAAAAAGTGAAAATTAATGGAACGGAAATCAACAGCCGGGTGGCCTGAAGATTTCTGTATTGCGAATTCCCATTGTTTAGTTACCTATCATCTCGTTATTGTCAGTAAGAGTCATAAGTCTTTCCAATAATGTTTGAGGGCAACTGACAACTGCTGGAACATAGCAAACGTCAGTTTATATTAATATCACAGGGTTCGACACATCAGCGAATTATTCATCATAGATTAGAAAAACGTATACATGACAACTTATTTCCGGGTAAATTATTAACAGTCGTTTGTATCAGGTCACTGTGTAAGCCTGTTCCTGGAAAATACTTTTTAATGTGAGCGATGATGAAAATAGATTTTTTTTTTTTTTTTTGGGGGGGATGCTTGCATTTTCGATATAAGCTGGCAGTAATACCTTTTAATTGAATGAGAGTGTATTAATTGCTCTCCTCAACACGACTTTCCGTAGACAAATGGCTCAGAGGTGTTTGAACTATCCTAAACGAAATGTGAACGTCGAGGGATATAACATTATTTTTGACCTAGTCTCGTGAAGAAAAGCTGACAGTAATCCCTCGTAATTGAAGGAGTGTGTTGCGTCCTCCTCCTCCTGCCTTTTCATCCAGAGAAAGGCAGAGCTGACATTAACTTCATGTCTTTGCCCTCCAAAGCCGCTTTTGTTACGCGCCCAATCACGGTGGAGGAGGGATCCAGCAGAGGAAATATCAATTTGACAGAAATATTTAATGGTCTGACCGTGACTGAAAGACATTTTCTGTGAAGTTAAGGAGATTAATACTGACTCACTCAGGCTCTTTTGACTCACTCTCAGCTCCATAAAATGGTCCTGCATAGATGGAATAGAATAATTCAGTTTGTGGACAGTGAGAGGATGCTGGATTTACAGAGAAAAAACCTTGATTCAATGTCCACTATATTCAAGCAATACACGGCTTTAATCTTCCTTCGAGGGTTCATTACTAAAAAAGTTTAATGTTTTTATCGTGATTTGTTTGTATTTATTAATGTTACGACCTACGTTTTATAAACAAAGAAGCCAGACATTGTAATGAAATATCAGATTTCCAGAAATATCTTTTGTTGTAGCCGTGATTATAGCGTCTTCAATAAAGCTATGGAATTTCATATTACTTGACAACAAAGTAGACAGACAGGATAGAGATTAAAAGGTGGTTACTATTCAGACCAATAATGTATCCCAAGGGCGTTTTATACATATAGGGAGCTTATATATTCCAACAGCTCAGACTAACACTATGAGTCAGGTGTATTCTGTAAATGTGAGGAGCATACATTACATCACACTAGTGAAGTCAAAAATGTTACCTCCTCCAACGAAGAGGGAGGACGTTATGTATTAACCCGCGTCAGTCTGTCTGCGAACAAGACTCTTAAAAAGCTGTTATCGGATTTCATTGAAATCTGGCGGATACGTGGGGGCTAGGTGAAGGAAGAGTTGATTAGATTCTGAGACGGATTCGGATCAGAATGCAAGAATAAATAATAATTTGTGTTGGCGTCGGTGAAGGTATGCTTTGTCTCAATGTGTATATTTAGGGCAGACTAAAACTCAAATTAATTATCTTCGCCATCAGCGTTGGACAGAGGTAAGTATGCAAAACATATAATGCAGTTTCGTTAGCGGATGTCCACTCTGAGTGCATTCCAGTTGTAATATGTTCAGATCACCGATGTGACTCCTCTTTGTTAACCTCTTCACTACCATATCGTATCACAGGTCTGCAAAAATAACAAAATCAAAATATATTGCCTTATTCTGTTCAATTTCCATGCCTTGAATTAAAAAATTTTGCAGAAATTTTAGTATTACGTACAGTTTCTTCACAAAACTAGGTTTTGAAATCATAGAGCCCAGATAATTTTGAGTTAGAACAGAAGGCAGAGGAAGATTCGACAGCCCCCTTGTCCTTCTTGCAAATTAAAATCAAAGTTACGACAGACTGATCATAAGCTCGTTTGTGTATCCAGGTCCTGAAGAGCATCGTCTGGAGATGGTTAGGGTAAATAAAAATTACGTCAGCCAGTTAAAGGAGTTAAAAGATTTCGCAAAGCCTTTTTGTCAAATCTGTATTCTTAATACACTTTAAACTGTTTCAGCTCGAAGACGCTGTCTGCATTTTTATTCCTCTAGTCGACAGACGATCTTGATCAGCTCGAGATATTTTTCCTATTGGAGAGGCTAGTTTCAGCCGTCATTAGCCTCCTCATCACTACGGTGCTTTTCTCCAATAAACAAAATCGTCTGGTAGTAGCGAAAATAAAGTAAATATACGTCCACAGGTTGGAAGGGTTGCGAAATATATTTTATTGCTGATGCGAATTGTACTGATATTAAAACGGTACCGGTATGAATGTCCGAAAACATTTTTTTTTTTTTGTTAGGGTTAAAATGTTTAATTTAGAAAACCATCTCATTATGAAGAGATTAATGAGCGCTATTGGCAAATCCAGAAGTTCGAAACTGCTCTCAAGAGCTGGATAATATGGTTTGCAAATGGCAAGAATAAAGAATACAAAACGCCACCATACTGAGAGGGTTACAATGTAATATACAATATCAGTCATTAACTCTTTCATTCCGCTGACGCTTTTCATATTCAAATCATGCTGCCAGACGATTGTATTCAGCCAGAGAGAGACTTACTGAGGGGTTAGATGTAGCCCTTATTAACCACTGCAGTATCGGGAGAATCACCCTAAGCTAACCAAGGGCTTTAAATGGTAACAGCACGATGGAACACTCAGAGATTATTGCCCACTGTGTATCGCATGAGAAAGTGAAAAATTACAAACCAATCGAAGTGAATTAAGGAGCAGATGGAGAGAAAATTTTGAATGGTAATAGTGAAATCAGAGCAGAGAGGGAAAGAAGTGTCGGGAAACGTGACATCGCATATGTAAAGAATGCTGTCGGTTGAAGAATGGGAAGGCAGCAGGTGATGATGAAAAGAGTGTCAAGAAATGATGAAGTGTAGTGGAGAGATTAGAATGAAGTATTTGTTGGAGAAACTGGCTTAGCTCTGTGGCCTTGGTCATGGCCGATTGCTCTCAACATCAAATAATTTCATTCTTGTCTGACCCTAACACGTCCACAAGTTTTGGTCCAAACTGGATCGAAACTGCCTGACCTTTCCTCGTCCTGTGACCTAGATATCTTAATATTTTTATTGACTCTTAGTCCTTCCACAAACTTTGGTCCAGGTCGATTCAAATTAGATTGACTTATAGGGCAAAACGTTTGCTTTACGAAGTGTTCTCGTAATCGAATCCCTTACTTCTTTCTTTACCCATACTCTGTCACAAAGTTTAATCAAAATTAGACCAAGTCTGTTTAAATCGACCTTGCCATGCAACTCTACTTTTTATCTTATCCTGTGACTTTGACATTTAATTGTTTTCAGTATCGAATTCTTTTATTCACACGTTACCCTGAACCCTTCCACAAAGTTTGGTCTAAATCGGATAAAATGTTTAAGCTGTCTTAACCACGAGAATTTGATTGGTCGTTGTCAAAATTAACTCCTCATTCTTGCTGTATTGTCAACTCTTGCTTGGTCTAAATCGGATAAAAACTGCTCAAGTTGATCTTGCTAGATTGAACTTTGAACTTGTCCTGTAACCATGATCTTTTACCTATGGTTCTCGAAAGACATTAGACTTAATCAATTGCTGGCTCTCAATCCTTTCATCAAGTTTGGAGTACATAGGTAGAAACTGTCAGAGTTACCTCTCTCTCTCTCTCTCTCTCTCTCTCTCTCTCTCTCTCTATCTATCTATCTATCTATCTCACACACACACACACACACACACACACACACACACACACACACACACACACACACACACACACACACACACACACACACACACACACACACACACACACACACACACACTAGAGCAGTACCCAGCTCTTGCTTTGCGAGCGCTGTTGTAGTAAAGCATAAAGAATGTAATCGACTTGAATAAAAAAATAATAATAATAATAATGCTACTAACTCTACCGTGTCGACGAGACTACGGCCCAGTGCCTTAATTCCCACAATACAATGGGGTTTGCATTATTGGAAGGAGAGAAGTTGAGGGTGGGAGCAGTGGAAATGAATTATCCCAGAGAAGCGTGTTAAGTCACGAGGAGAGACAGACAGACAAACGAGCAGATGGAGGAGCGTTGTGATGCTGACGTGGATGTGCTGTATTGCATTTGGCAAAGATGGTTTGGCCAGGTGGAGAGGACGGAGAAAGCGAGACTGGCTAACAGAGTGTATATGAATGAGATGGAGGAAAGGAGGGGAGGACTCAGGAAGAGATGGGAGCATAAGATGAAGAGGAATCTGAGAGTCGGACGTGAGTTGGAGATATGGCAGCCTGATTGCGGGGTGGGGGACATGGAGACGATTCTTTTGTGGCCATCCCTTACGGAATTAATGCGTCTGGCTATAGACAGATACAGATGCATTATTTTTATTTCATTGTTACGATTTCCTGACGCACTTTCTTCTTAGTGTGAAAGTTCAGCACAGTGTTAATAATCCCTTCAATAATACTACACCTGATATGAATAAAGTCATCAGAGTATAGGAGGAATAAAATAAGAAACACATCATTTAAATAAGAAACACATCATTTGATATAAGGTGCTCATGGCGAGAAGATGGCTGGATGTCGTGTTTTTTCCGTGTGTTAAATGGGTCGTGTGTTGTTCGTTAGGTGTGGATGGCCTTTATTTAATACCCAGGCTCTTATAGCGTACTTTTAGCTGAAATCGGGAATAAAATACTAGAGCTGTCTCGACCAAGTGAATTAATGGTGACAGTAGAAGATTTCTAATGTTTCTGTGATTCACTCTCGCCTATATATATATATATATATATATATATATATATATATATATATATATATATATATATATAATATATCTGGTGTAAGCTGGAGATGAACGGTGCAGTAAGCCTAGTTATAAGAGAGTTAAGCCCTTAATACGATGCTGTCTTTATATTTTACTACAACAAGTAGTAGCTTGGTAGTGAAAAGGTTAGAAGTACTAGCCATTAACCCCATTTATTAAGAGGGGCCTCCCATTATGTTGCACAGAATCGCTTGATGATGAGAAAGCTACAATGTTAGGGACGTCGGTGGACTGATGGAATTTATCCCTCTTATAATATCCGTACTGCACATCACTGGTAGCGTTTCGACATGTCTTTTTTGATCAGTGCGTGTGCACCTGGAGTCTATGTATGTTTTTACCCCTGTCATACTCCTCCAAGACATTATACCTTATACCTTCGTGTTTAGTTCTGTTGCGAAGTATGCCGAGGCTCAAAAGGTAGGCTATATATTTATAACGTGTAATAAATATATAAAGTGTAATATGCTAAATAAATCGCTTGGGATGAAGCGCTACAAATTCACCTATCCAAATGAAGATAGTAGTAAGAGGATTATTGAAGACTATGTCACACTACTCCTTTTCGAAAAGTTTCCCGGAAAGTAAACAAAACCATCTGATGGCAGCAATCGAAATATATAAAAGAAATCCTTGGTTGAAGGAATTGTGTCATGTAAAACCTTCGACAGAGTGGGGTGTCTCTCAGAGATCAATAAAACCGACAGTAATGAACTAGAATAATAAAATGCCTAATCCCCAACGTTGCAGTGTTGAAGGGACTGTATTTAATCTAAGTAGGATTTATCTCGGCAGAAAAAATCAGCCAGGAGTTCATGAGAATGTAATACTTAAGTTTGAACAGCTCAGTCAAAGCGTTCATTCCTCCACCACGATGATGTACTTCTTTTTAAAGTTAGACGATTTTCTTAAGCTTAGGAAAGATTCCTTCAGTGGAAAGAATTTCAAGCAAGAAGGAGGTCAGTTAATGGTGCATTTCATCCCTCCAGTTGATTCTCTCCAAAACTTAATGAAATCGTCCCGAGATACGTAGCAAGAGTTCAAAGAAATATATGTCGTTGGACTGAATGAATTAAGCAACTTTCCGGTATAGGCTGCCCCTCCTTCCCCTCCTCCTTAATACACCCGCCTTCAACTTTCAAACACCTCTGAAAAATAACCCATAGAAAATTCCTTCAAATTACCTCTAACTTTTTACCACGAAGTATAAAGTAGCCTAAGAATGTACTGATAAATTTTTGGCTGAAAAGACCTACGTTAACTTTCTCAGTTAAATGGGAGGGGGATAGATTATTATTATTATTAGTTTTTTTTGGAGGGGGGGGGAGTCACCTCCGCTCTTTTGCTGTTTGCTTCTTTGCCTGTCGTTCTGTTTATACGTCTTTGCGTTTTCGCTGTAGTATTCCAAAGCCTTTCTGACACAGGTAAAATAAAAGCTTATAGTAATGTCTCATTTAAGCATCTAGAAATTCCTTGAATATACTCATGATACGTTATATGAATTCACAAAATCTCTTGTTTCTTGTGAGTATTGTTGGCCAAGAAACCTGGATGCGTGCATACCGCAGACATTAGTCCATCCCGCAAGGAACCCGGATATATTGAGAGATACACAATGGTTACAGCAGCGCTGACGAGGAGCCTACACGTGGTGGATCTGTGTACCCAGGGTGACTCATTTGCGGCATACACCCGGGAAACAAACATCCTCGTATTTCCGTGCACGTCGCATTGGGAAGGATCCTTGTCCGCCTCTGCTGAGAGGATGTCTATAACAAGGGACCCCGGATCATTACATGGTATATATATATATACATATATATAGTGGAGAGACACACATTACACGCGTGTGTACAAATACATTTGTACGCTCCTGACTGGGAATCAAACCCTGGACCTCTTAGATAGAAGTCAGGCACTGATATCACTCGACCACGGCGTCATAAAAGCTGTGACCTGATTTTTTTTTTTTTTTTTTTTTTTTTTTGGACGTACCAGGTAAACCCATTATGGGTGGATTAGTTCACTCACAACACATTAGGACATTTCACAGTCCCACGCAAATCGGCAAGTGACAGAGCAGTTTTAATCTATCCCAGACACAACACGAGCGTCTTTAGATGTTGGAGAGACACACATTACATTCGTGTGTACAAATATATTTTTGGATTTACCCAGTTCTTCAAAAAAAAAAAAAAAAAAAAAAAAAAAAAAAGCCACAGCTTTTATCACGCCTGGTCGAGTGGTATCAGTGCCTACTTCTACCTAAGAGGTCCAGGGTACGAGTCCCAGTCAAAAGCGTACAAATATATTTGTATACACGCTTGTAATGTGTCTCTCCAACATCTAAAGACGCTCGTGTTGTGTCTGAGATGAATTAAAACTGCTCTGTCACTTGCCGAGTTGCGTGGGGCTGTGAAATGATCCTAATGTGTCGTGATTGAAATATATCCTCGCATAACTGATTAACCTGGTTCGTCAAAAAAATAAATAAATAAAAAAATAAATCAGGTCATAGCTTTTTCACGCCGTGGTCGAGCGGTATCAGTGCTTGACTTCTATCGAAGAGGTCCAGGGTTCGATTCCCAGTCAGGAGCGTACACACACACACACATATATATATATATATATATATATATATATAACCGGATACACACACACACACACACACACACACACACACACACACACATCGTCTAGTCAGTTCGGTAAACAACGTCGGCCTGTCTATTTCACCAGCCAATACATAAAATAAAGCATACATAAAATTTTAATTAAGAAAAGGTTTATTAACAAGACTGCACTGCTGAAATGCTTCAGCACTTCCTCATTCAGCATATTCTTTTCATATTTTTTAATGTTTAATCAGATGCAGATACTTTCCTTTTCAGACTTTGTTTATTCTACTTTTTTTTTTTTTTTTTTTTTTTTTTTTTACGGATAATACCAAATTCCCATTCCAAAGCTTGTATTCCCCTCTTCTGATTGCCTGTCAGTACCTCATAATCCTTCAACTCTTTACTCCGAGGATGTCTTTTTCCTTTTTGTCTTTACAACCCTCAGACGATTTTATTGGAAGAACATTTCTTAGTGCAGGTGCTTGACGAAGACTATAACCCTTCCAGTTCTAAATGTCACTCTCATCCACTTCCTTTGTAGGATGACGAATTAGGTTAGTTCATTCTCGCTACTTCAGATGGGCGTATGAATATAACATAACCGTACTGTCTCGGATTAAAGGGATTAACATGAATAAAATAATTTCAAGGTAATAAGAATGATACATAAAAAGCGTCGTTGGGTTGTAGGATGGGGAATGAGAGACTGACTAGAAGCGTGTATGTCAGTGGAATGGAGAAGGATAGGAGGAAGGGGAGACCAAGGATCAGATGGCGGGATGGACTAGAGAGATGTATGAGAGAAAGGGTTGTGAACTGGAGGGAGGTCAGGCAAATAATATAGGACAGGGTGACGTGGAGACAATCCGTCTGTGGCCACCCCTTACTGGATTAAGGCGTATATGGCAATGAATAGATAGACAGATAAGCTTGAAAGAGTTTAGCTTATGACTCATTGCCTCATCCCATAATCACTCCAATTCCATGTAATCTTGCTCATTCCCCTCTCCGAACCCCATCTATACTGGTAATGAAAAGCCATGGTGACATGACAGTATGTTTCAATCCAGAATTAAAGACGAACCTCTCACTCAGTGCGTCTCCCAGTCTCTTAGTTTCTCTTTCTGCATCATATATACTGTATAATGCCTCGTGTTATCTACCTTCATTCTCTTAGTTGTTCCCTTCCCATCATACATTGACTGATTTACCTCACACTGTCTACCTTCAATCTCTTGCTGTTCTTGCTCCATGATACGTACAGTACTCTTAACAGGGCCGCGACTGATGTACTTTGCACTCAATATGCTCTTGAGTACCATCCAGTATGCATGAATTCTGACTTAGCAGGTGAATAGTCCAAACTGTCAGCCCTCCGTTTACTTTGTTTTTTTTTTACAACTTTTTGGGACAAATTCTGATCCTGCTTTCCTTCATCCTCTTAATCAACACTTTCATAGATCTCTTGCAGTAACTTATCAGCAGATATCGGCTTCATGTCCTCTCTCTTCACTCATCATTGAACATATGTTTCGAGCAGCCATTAGGCACTCTCGCTTGATTTGTGTTATTCTACACATATGTCTGTTGCTTTCGGCACTCCTCATAACTGCAGTTCTCGACACAAACGTACATTTCATCCCAACTTTCTTCCTGTCCTGAGTTTTCCATTGCCAGGCCAGCATCCAGTCTTTCACTGTTAATCTCTGTTTCTTCACGATGACTCTTCGTCCAGTTGATTTAGACAGTAACTAACCTTAAAGATGACCCTATGGGATTTTAGCAGCTGCTAGAAATGTTGTCTGCATTTTCCCAGCACGTAACATTTTCCATTTACAGTTTCAAATTTGGAAAGAGCTCTTTGTTGTTTTCTTGCAATGTTCAGACGATCTTAATAACCTCAGGGTATTTTTTTTTTTAACTGGAGAACTTAGACACGGTCTTTATTAACGCCTTCAGTACCAGGTGGCTTCAGCCTAATAAAATTGTCTGGTAGCAGCGAGAACAAAATAAAAGACGTCATTGGATTGAAGATGTTAACCTCTACCATCCCATCCTTCACGTGTCTAGCGCCACTCAAACTTCCCTCCTTTATTGCCGTCACTTCCTTCCAAAACAGCTTCTTATTGCTTCACAGTTTACTACTCCGCTGCCTCTAATGCCCCTCACTTAATCTCTTCCGACTTCTCCTTGCCTCCCCCTTCGCTTCACTCCTCCAGATCATGCTTTTCTCAGTTTTGTCCTCCAACTTCCTTACTGCGTCTCATTCCGCTTCTGTAACCTCACTTCACGAACCGTCATCCTGATCCCTCCTCTGTTCCTCACTCATTCTACTTAGCATGTCATGCACGTACCACCACCCTGCCCTTTCAGTACGATGACATTTTTCAGTGTAATCAGTCTTCCACCAGTCTGGGAAGGACCTCTTATACCGAAAGGAGTCGATGGCTGTATCTAAAATCTTTAGTTCATAATCTCTCGTAAACCGAATGAAACCGTCTGCAGACAGCATGATGAAATAGTCATCGCATCGAAGTGGTTCAAACCTTAATAATTCCTCATCATTAACTTCACCTACATCATACTAATACAACCTTTATGCAACTGCTTCTCCAAACTTCCTTTCACCAAGGCTCTGACGCCACTACACTCAAAACACTGCGCTGACACTTTTCATCAACTCAAGTAATCGATAAGATAGGTCAGTGATCGGTAAGCCAGCGTCAAAATAGTCGAACTGCTATCCTATCTAAGAGTCTGGTATTCATTCCTCTCTGCTTTATCACATTTACATGTATAAAACGTGTGTGTGTGTGTGTGTAATTCACCGGGTCGGTCAGGATCACGTGATGGTCGTCATGATCGACAGATTTTTACCCTCCCGGAAGAGAGCTGAGAGCTCATAATGTCCGATCTAAAGGCAATGCTGTCACTTTTCAGACACGCACACACCCATCCCCTTCCTCAAGGGGGACAGTAACCACCCACTTAGTTAGTGAAACTTTTCGTGTCCTGGGCAGGCTCGAACCCTCGTCTGCCAGACGGCAGGCGAGAGCATTACTATTGAGCCAACGAGTGGTTTTGTGTGTGTGTGTGTGTGTGTGTGTGTGTGTGTGTGTGTGTGTTTACCAAATTGAGTTTGCATTTCATATTTGGCCAGTATTACGATTGCAGAAATTACCGATGTATATAAGCTTCTATTTTTGATAATTTATTTGCTGATATATTTAATGCAACATCGTTACCGTCATCAGCATCGTCGTCTTTTTTTTTTTTTTTTTTTTTTTTTCCGCATCAACACTTGCGATAAAGGCTGTTATTGTAATTCGAATTTTCACAGTGCGCTGTTTTATCAGGGGTGGTGTGAGCATGATAATAGTGTTGCGTCTATGTTTATGCATTTAACCGTGTTCACATATAAAACGACACTCCGGCAGCTGACGCGTTTCCAATTCCCCGACTGACACAACTTTTGGCGAATTCTATATCCCAGCGCTGCCGTTTCCTTTTTTTTTTTTTTTTTTTTTTTTCGCTGCATAAACTAGCGTGATTGTCCTAATTTCAGTATGTGTTTCCCTCCTGGATACTCGTGCATGTAAGATTTTGATTCAGGCAATGAAATATTTAATAGAATTGTGTTGACTGCTGGTTATTCCCTTCCGCCCGATAACGTATAATTTATATTTGCGACATCCAGATGATTTTGCTTATAATTAGGGAGACCTTTTATAGTGAGGGGTTAGGCACAGTCTCAGTAAACCTCTTCACAACCTGATTTCCCTTCCTATGCTAAAAATCGTCTGAAAGTAACAAGAATATATCAATGAATGCATCACCAGACTGAATGGACTAAATATATAAGGAACTTGGATGACACAGAGAAATGTTAAATCAGTTTAGTATTCGTGCAGAGTAATTCTTCCTACCCCCCCTTCTCTCTCTCTCTCTCTCTCTCTCTCTCTCTCTCTCTTAGATACATTCTTTCAGAGAATATCAACTGCCAGGAATGAAGCGGAATGAAAGTACGGTGCTTTAACATGAAATATGCTGTCGTTCGATATCACATCTTTATAACCAGAAGAGCAACATAGAAGTAACTTTGGAAAAAAAAAAAAGTTACCAACATGGCAAGTACCTGAATTGTTATGGGTCTCGCCAGTAAGTCAAAAGGAAGGGAGGGAGGGACAGATGAAGCTACAGTCAATAAGGACGTGAACTGCTCGAGCGGGGGCAAGTGTCAGGACTATTGTATATCCAGTGTTCTTGGGTAGTGTTATTCGGGCAAGATTCAGTCACAGACATATCCAGGATGAGCGTGGTTAAAAAGTAAACATTATCAACAATTCCCAAAGCCTACAGTATGACTCGCGGCCATCAATTTACGTCTTGGATCGTATATTGAGTTCTTGGAAACGAATAGTCTTTGTCAAGGACTTTTGGTCATACTTGTAGGTCATAGTCGGTCCGGGAACTGAACAAGACTTTCAGTACCAGAAGTATAATGCAGTAGTGCATTGTAGAGCCGGTGTTGCATTGGTGAGGACATCCAGCTCATAACGGGAGGAAGTCGACATAGATTCTGAAACTGGTAGGACTGTTGGGCACAATTTGTTTACCTTTTGTCCTTCTTCACCGATCAGTACACCTTGGAAAATGGACATAAGTTTAACTGTTGTTCGTGATGTCCTGGGATAAGATTCGGAGAGCAACACCCGCTTCTCTGCCTCAATGACTTTGGCACGGTTAGTAGGCATACGAGTTTTCCTGTTACCTTTCATAGTTTGTACTATATATTGGCGCAGATTTTCATCCTCTCGTAGCATATTTCACGGGGCTTACTGGCAGAGAAAGACAGTAGTATGGCTCTAAATTTTTACCATAGTGCTTGTTTGCGACCAGCATCATAGTTAAATCTATTAATACAACTTAACACTCAAGATGGGCAGTTGGCAATTTGAGCCAAGTTGGAGTAAATTAGTCTCGAAAAGTCTCTGAAACAGTAATGGAACCTTGCTATACTTGAGAAATAGCTTCACCTCGGCTGCCGCTAGTAGCTCTAAGTGTTCTATCAAAAAGGTGTTAGAAAAATCTATGCGGTAGAAAGGAGGCGGAAGGTGAAGCATCGTGTGGTGTGACTGTATGAAATGTGGTAGTCTGTGGTAGAATACCTGTAGTGAGTGGTTAATTAGTGTGGGTAGTGTTGCCTTGCGGGGTATGTGTACTATGGGAGGCAGTCTGAGAAATGGTGGTGTGACATTTGCGTGGCGGCGTGAGGTATGTGTGGCTGTCTGGTGCCGCACTGAGTGCTGTTGCAGTCAGTGGTGTGACAGTGTATGGTGTGGCAGTGCTAGGTGTTACCGTCTGGTGTTAGTATGTAGTGTGATAGCGTGTGGTAGGGTAGTGTGAGGTGTGGTAGTATTAGGTGTGGCAGTGCGTTTTTTTTTTTTTTTATGTGTCCGACTCCGGGCATAGGCTTCACAGCCTGCTCCCAAGGCCCAGTAGTCCTCCTACATACCATACACCTCTGCATGTCACCACTTCGGCGCTAACACCCACCGGTTATATTAAGTACATGCTTGGGCTGTCTCATACAGGACTGGTGTATTGGTATTAGCGGGGGTATTATTACGACATGTCGGCGGGTCTTCTGGTAAATAAGTAAAGTCTGCATTTATTAAATTCAAATCCTTAAACTGTTCCTTGCCCCAGCGGGGATCTGAACTTTGCAGGCCACCTCTCTACCGACTGAGCTACAGCCTCCCCCAATATGGTAATTTTAGATGTGACAGTCTTGTCATTTGATACTTGTTTATATGGGAGTCTGATGTGTGGCAGTGAGAGTTGTGATAATTTGAGGTATGATTCCCTCTGATTCTGAATGTTTAATCTCACCCTATTTACTCCAACCTGGCCTAAAATTTATTGTCTGCACCTAGAATGCTGCGTTGTACTATTAGATTGGCACTTGAATGTGATGCTAGTCAAGAAAAAGTGCAGTTGAAAGGGTACAGAGCCATAGAGCCATATTTTTTTTTTTTTTTCTGCCACATAACTTTGCGAAATAGCTGTAAAATAAAAAAGACGCAAATCTGGGCCAAGTTAAAAACAATAGCCTATACTGTAGTTGTTGACATCAGTATGTAGTAGGTCAGGTGATGTATGGGCACCCGACATGTTTTTACCTAACCACATCATCAATGTATTATATTTCTTGAGCAATATTCTCGTTGGTTATGGAGACTTCGTAACACCTTATCATTTGCGATTCAGTTTGCTCATTACAGCGCAATAACCTCTCATATAATACCAATGATGTCATCCATGAATTATAATGTAAGTGAACTATAACATCGAGTATACGTTAATTTGTACGAGTAGTGATACACACAAGTGAGCGATGATTATGATGTAGTTAAGATGTTAATTTCTTATATCGCTACAGATTACATAAATAAAAAAAATTCATTAAAGCACGAGATAAAATAAAATGAACTACTGAGGTTGTGGGGAGCCTCCTTATCGCACTGAATGAGGACTTCTTTTTTTTTTCTATTCTTGCCATCTCCTGACGGTTTTAGCCAGCCGAGGATTTACTTTTCGAATAAGAGGGTTTAGACAATAAACACCTTATTAAGTGCGAGAGGTGTTACTTCCAAACTTAAATAATCGTCTGGCAGCGGCAAAGACTATACTGAAATGAACCTCACTCGAGTTCAAGGGGTTCAACGTCGATACTACGGTTCATAATGAGAAGTGTCTGCTGCTGAGGAATTTGTGAACAAGGAAATACGATCGGGTTGTATTGACCTGACAAAACCCCATGACCTTTATTTCCATAACTGATGGCGAGGGGCAGTGAGAGTGAAGGATTGATTTGTCCATTAACCAAGGAGACACATTCGTAAGAAAATAACAAAGGCTCATTGGATTTCATTTTTTAAAATAACAGAACAGAGGAAGGAAACACAAATTTAAAAAATATATATAATCCATACACCAGATTACTGGTGTCCTCTATTCATAAAAAATCTGTAACAGTTGGACTTAAACAGCTGTAGGTTGAAGTCTGGGGGGAAACAACTCTGGGGAAGCGAGTTCCAAAGAGAAGCAGTTCGGGGGAAAAAAAAGAGTTCTGCCGTATGGCAGTGTGACATTCCAGTCATGAGTGCTACCAGATGCCCGTGTAGCACAGGGGAAGGCATGGAGAGGTGGCCCAATGGATGCAACTTCGTCTGAGCATTTGCCATGAAAGGATCTGTAAAATGATGCAAGGGAGGCAACATTCCTTCTTCCCTGTAGGGGAGGTAGTTTATGTGTAATAGCAGGGTTATTAATAATTCTAACAGCTTTGTTCTGAATTTTGTCTAGTTGTTTTAGTGCACCCTCTCCACATCCATTCCACAAGGGTGAGCAATATTCCAGCTGAGAGCACATATGACTCTTATTAACAATAGCCAAATGCTCGTCGGTGAAGAAGTTACGAACTCTGTACAATAATCCAAGTTTCTTTGAGGCGGTTTTAGCAAGTAATCTGACATGAGACGTCCAGCTAAGGGCATTCTTAAGTGAAACACCGAGAATTTGAATACTTTTGGAGATTGTAATATTAGTATCATTGAGGGTAATATAGGAAACTGACAATGTCTGTCTATTTGTAAATTGTATATATTTGGTTTTACTAGCATTAAATGAGACAAGGTTATTTTGTCCCCATTCAGTGATCCTAGATAAGTCTTGATTTATGGAGATGACTGTAATGAGTTGTTAGAGATATTCAACACTGTGAATGGGTGTTTAAAATTAACTGTGAAGTTTTGAGTCATCTGCATATGAATGGATGGGATTATGGGAGGCAGAAAAGAGATCGGTAATATGAGTTAAGAAAAGGGTTGGAGCCAGAACTGAGCCTTGTAACACGCCGGCGTTAATTGAGTGGTAATTGAAATATACATCATCAGCTTTTACTCGTATCTTTCTGTCGTTGAGATAGGAAGAAGTCAGAGGAACAAAAGACGTTAGTCCATAGCAAGGGAGTTTGGAAGGCAGGGAACGGTGCCACTCTCTGTCAAAAGCTTTAGAACTATCAACAGCCACTGCATGAGTTTCTCCACGTTAATCAACTGATTTATGGATGATGTGTGTCAGGAGATTGAGTATATCAATGGCGGATCCATACTGTCTATCACTAATTAAGTTGTTGGATTCAAGATGTTTAATGTGTGCTTATTAATTAAAATTTCAAATACTTTACCAAGAGAAGACGTGATAGCTATTGGCGTGTAATCAGAGGGGTCAGATTAACTTCCTTTCTTCGGAATTGGGTGGATATTGGCTTCTTTTCAAGAATTAGGGAATGAAGAAGTACGTATGCATAGTCTGAATAATTTAGCTAGAAGAGAAGCAAGTTCTGGGGAGCACTTTTTCAAAGGAATTGGAGGTATTCCATCTGGCCTGGAGCTTTGTTGGTTGGTAAATTGTCTAGGATGGATTTTATGTATCTAGTCTGTATTTTTAGTGGGACAGTTTCGGGAGAGTCAAGTTCTAGTACAGGGACATTCTGGGTGACTTCCTGTAACGTAGAATATCTGGCAAATATACTGCCAAGGATATTCGCCTTACCACACGGGTTATTTGTAATGTTACCGTCTGAAGATTTTAGTGGGGGAATGGTTGATGACTTATTAAAGTAGTTACTATTGAGAAGCGGGATTTGCTAGATAGGAAGTACTGGAAGGCTCTCAGTACTTCTCCTATTTTTCACTTAGGAGTCAGAGTTCCCAGTTAGCCTGCTATTTGTGAGCAGAGGAAGAATGTAAAGTTATGCATAAAATTTTATGCTTTTTTTTCTCTATAATATTTTATTTGTAATTGTTACCTTGTAATTTTATTTCAGTTTGTATGTTAGAGTATTTAGAGTATTATGTAATGTAAGAAAACTCTGGCTTGTTTTGGATGTCTCCAAATTGGTAACTGTAGGTGCTAGAGTAAACTAGAAGATTCGAGTGTAATGTAAGACTATATAAGGAGGTGGAAGAGCCTAGGGGAGTCACTTTCGTTTTCAGTTTATGTTTCAGTGCAGTTCAGTGTCAGTGCTAACTAGTGAAGATTGTATAGCTCCGGTACTTGTCAAAACAGTGAAGTGTATATGGAAAGCATCAAGTGTAATTATTTGGTGAATAAAGACCACGACCTTGCAAAGCCAATGTTTAATTATCACGTCTGAGCCGATCTTGTTGTACATCGAAAGGCTGACCATAGGAAGAACAACTCACTGGGGAATACTCCTCCTATACTGTACTACTGCTGTTGGAGCCTGTGGCAGTGTGAGACGGGAACGTAACATTACTGAAAGGCTTAAGAGTAGGATTGTTTAGTAGTTTGGTTGCTTGGTTGTGATGAAAGTTTGATTTAGCGAGATTTATTACTGCTTTTGCAATGGCTTCAAGCAGTTTTAATTTGACATTGATTCAGATGTTTTTTATTTTAAGTATGAGTTATATGCTAATGACTTTTGAGCCATTGCTCTGGCACAATTGCTATCAAACCATTTTGGGGAGTCTGATCATTTAGTGACCTGCTTCAACAAAGACAGTTTTCAAGTCACACGAATAAATAAAATCCTGCAGATGAAAATAAACCGACCCTAATCCCTTGTTATTGGTTCGAGCAGAACTAACGTTATTTGGAATATAATGGAAATTTTGATTTTTGAGGAACAGAGCTATACATGTATTGAAAATGATTTCATTCGCACCCCAGTAATGAGAGAAGTTTGTTTTTAAGTGGTCTGCAGCGATTCTTAATATCGGAAAAAATAATTGTTATATCGGTAATCCTCATTTTTAAACTACTGCCTGAATAAAAGCATTATACGCGGTTAGAGCAACCAGCGCCATCTATCTATCTATCTATTGCCAGACGCCTCAATCCCGTTTGGGGTGGCCACAAACAAATCGCCTCCAAGTCGCCCTGTCCCCCGCCATTTCACTACCCTGCTCCCAACTCACACCCCCCTCTCTCATATACCTCTCCACCCCATCCCTCCATCTCATCCTCGGTCTCCCCCTCCCTCTTCCACCCTCCACCTCACTCACATACACTCTCTTCGTCAGTCTTTCACCCTCCATCCTCTCCACATGGCCAAACCACCTCAGTGTGTTCCTCACAACGCTTCCTATCACATCCACATCAACACCACAACGCTCCTTTATATCCTCATTCGTCAGCCTGTCTCTCCACGTGACTCCACAAGCTCCTCTTAAATAACTCATTTCCACTGCTCTCACTCTTGACTTGTGTCCTTCCAACAACGTCCAAGCTTCACTTCCGTACGTTAGAGTTGGTATCACAATACTGTCATGTAGTAACTTTTTTACTTCCATGCTCACTTCCCTGTTTCTTATCACTGCTTTCAAGGAACCAGCAACCTTTCTTCCCTGCTGTACCCTTTCAAGCACTTCACCCTCCAAACCTCCATCCTTACTCATCACACTACCCAAATACTTAAACGTACTCACATTTTCCAATTCCTCACCATCCAACCTCGCTATACATTCACTGACTTCACCTCTCTCAAAGACCATCACTTTACTCTTCCCTACATTCACCTTTAGGTTCCGTTTCTTACACACTCTCTCAAACTCATCCACCAAGCCTTGCAGCTCCCCTTCATCTTCACTCAACAACACAGTATCATCTGCAAACAACAGTACAGGGAGTTTCCAAACACTATCCTCTCTCACCAGGGCCACTCCAACATCCACTACCCTACCTTGTACCTCTTTTATTACCCCATCCATGTACAGATTGAACCAGCGCCATAATTGAACAAAAAAGTATCGATTACTTTTGCTTGATTATTGTGATTATTGTTAGTAATGTGTTATTATTATTATTATAATATTTTATGCAAGGAAGAAGGAACCAAAGGCCAGGAGCCCGCAGACCATTCCTTCCAAGAAAAATATAATAATAATACAAAAGAGCCAAATTCAAGATCCGTTCATTTCGAGATGTCTGGACACACTACGTTTGAAAAATTGGAGATCATAGGAAGTAGGAAATACAGAAAGAGGGAGACCGTTCCAGAGTTGACCTGTTGCGTAAATGAAGGACTGGGAGTAACGATTAACTCTTGCATTAAAGAGTTGGACTGAAAAGGGATGAGAGTTTGTTGCTAGACGGGTGCTGCGCGCCCAACATAGAGGTGGAGGGATGCAAGCAGACAGTTCAGAGAAGGAGTGACCATTGAAATAGCGATAGAAAAGAGATAACGATGCAGCAGTGCATCAAAGAGACACAGGTTGAAGGGAGCCAGTAAGAGAAGGAGAGTTAATGAGACGAAAAGCGTTTGACTCCACCCCATTGAGAATAGCTGTATGTGGGGAGCCTCCCCACACATGAGAGATGTACTCTACACAGGGGCGAATAACACCCGTGTTTAAAGCCAACAACTGTGCAGGGGTAAAGAAGGTACGGAGTCAGCTTAGCACACCTATCTCTTGGATGTAGATTTTGTAAGAGATGTAATATTAATGATCTTTCCAAGATATGTCCCAAGTGAATGAAACCCCAAGCATTGTCCAGAGATGATGCAGGATCAAGCTGGATATTATTAAACTTCAGTGGGTTCCCTTGTGGAAGATTTTATCGCGTTGATAGATGTAAAAACTGAGTCTCTGATGCATTAAAAACAACAAGATTATTTTTACCCCAGTCAGAGATAGGGGCCAAGTCAGACATTAGGTGTGCCTTAGCCTCATCCCTTGTCTGTGGGAGTAACTGCTGAGATGGATTTTGCGGGAACCAATGGAAAGGTGAAGTGTGGAATCATCAGCATAAGAGTGGAGAGGGTTAGATATACAGCTTAGATGGTCAGTGACGAATAAAAGGAAGAGCGTTGGTGATAGGACAGAAACTGAGGAACACCACTGTTAATAGATCTAGGAGAAGAACGATGGCCGTCTACAACAGCGGCTATAGAACGACCAGAAAGGAAGTTGTAGATGAAGGCACTGACAGAAGGATAGAAACCGTGAGAGGGTAGTTTTTAAATTAAAGATTTATGTCAGACTCGATGGAAGGCCTTTGAGATGTCAAGTGCAATGGCAAAGCGTTCGCCAAAGTCCCGAAAGGAGGATGACTAGGAGTCTGAAAGGTAGGTGAGAAGATCGCCAATGGAGCATCGCTGACGGAACCCATACTGACGATTAGAAAGAAGGTTGTGATAGGAAAGATGCTTTAAGATGATTCTATTAAGAATAGAGTCAAAAAATTTTAAGACACAGGATGTTAAAGAAATTGGACGATAGTTAGAGGGTTGGGAATGGTCACCCTTCTTTGGGACTGGCTAAATGATAGCAAACTTCCAGCAAGAAGGAAAGGTACAAGTTGACAGACAAAGACGAATGAGTTTACCCAGGCAGGGTGTAAGCACAGAAGCACAGTTCTTGAGGACAATAGGAGGGACTCCATCAGGCCCATATGCCTTGTTAGTACTGAGGCCAGTGATGGCAGAAAATAGATCAGCTGAAGAAATTTTAATGTTAGCCATGAGGAAGTCAGAGGGGATAAGTGATGGAGGAACAACACTGTAATCATCTAAGATTGAGTTGGAGAAGAAAGTCCGATGGAAGAGATCTGATTTATCAGTAGAAGAAATAGCTACAGAACCATCAGAGTAGAAAAGAGGGGGGTGATTATGAAGTGAAGTTGTTAGAAAGGTTTTTGGCAAGGTGCCAGAAGGAGCGGGAAGAATTCGAGTTGGAGAGTTGAGAGCATTTAGTCTATCTATCTATCTATCTATAGCCCGACGCCCTAATCCCGCAAAGGGTGGCCACAGACAAAACGCCTCCAAGTCGCTCTGTCACCCACCATTTGACTACCCTTCCCCCAACTCACCCCCCCTTCCCTCATATACCTCTCAACTCCATCCCTCCACCTCATCCTCGGTCTACCCCTCCCTCTCCCTCCCTCCACCTCACCTACATACACCCTCTTAGTCAGTCTTTCATTCTCCATTCTCTCCACATGTCCAAACCACCTCTGTGTATTTCTCCTAATCTTCTCAACCACATCCACATCTACCCCACAACGTTCCTTCACTTCTTCATTCGTCAACCTGTCCCTCCACATCACTCCACATGCTCATTTCCACTGCTCTCACTCTTGACTTGTTCCACGCCTCGCTTCCATACGTCAGGGTAGGGATCACAATACTATCATGCAGTGACTTCTTAACTTCCATACTCACCTCCCTATTTCTCATCACTGCTTTTAGTGTACCAACAACCTTCCTTCCCTGCTGTACCCTTTCACGCACTTCATCCCCCAAAGTTCCATCCTTACTCATCACACTACCCAAGTACTTGAAGGCACTCACATTCTCCATATCCTCACCATCCAACCTCACTGCACACTCTGTGACTTCATTCCTCTCAAACACCATAACTTTACTTTTGTTTACATTAACTTTCAGATTCCTCCTCCTACACACTGTCCCAAATTCATTCACCAAACCTTGCAACTTCCATTCATCTTCACTCAACAATACTGTATCATCAGCAAACAGTAACACCGGAAGCTTCCAAATATCACCCTCATTCATTAGGGCCAGCCCCACATCCACTGCCCTACCTTGCACCTCCTTTACAACTCCATCCATGTATATATTAAACAGCCATGGAGACATCACACAACCCTGTTTCAGTCCCACATTGAGATCAAAGAACTCACTCAGCTCACCATCCACTCACACCGTAGCCCTAGCTCCTTCGTACATACTCTTCACAGCACTCAACAATTTCCCCTCCACTCCATATATTCTTAATACCTTCCACATACCTTGCCTATCTATTCTATCATAAGCTTTCTCGAAGTCCATGAAGGCAGCATACACTTTCCATCCCTTCTCTAGATACTTCTCCATTAAACATCTTAGAACAAGTATCTGATCTACACACCCTTTTTCCTTCCTAAATCCCCCTCGTTCTTCTCCAACTAGCTTCTCTGTCATTTGCCCAACCCTATCAATGAGTATGCTACCATATAATTTACCAGTCACGCTAAGAAGGCAAATACCCCTATGGTTACCACATATTTTTCTCTCCCCTTTTCTTTTGTATAAAGGAACAATTATACCTGATTTCCAGTCCTCTGGAACCCTTCCCTCTTCCCAAGTCAATCTACACAACTTCCATATCCACTCCACAACAATCTCACCCCCATACCTAAGCATTTCACCACACACTCCATCAATTCCTGGGGCCTTTCGCTACTTAATCTTCTTCATCGCTTCCACTACTTCCGCCCTACTGATCTCTTCCTCGCTCCTCTCATCTCTTCTTCTCCCAGTCATTCCCCAGCCACTTGTACTCACACTGCTCTCACTCTCTACATTCAACAAATCCTCAAAGTGCTCCTTCCATCTCCTCAATTTCTCTCTCTTCTCCACCAACAATCTATATTCCTATCTTTCACTCCCCTACTATTTCCCCTTTCACACTGCCTTACTTTCTTTACCTCCTTCCAAAACAATTTCTTATTCTCCCTCCATTTCACACTCAGATTCCTCCCAAACTCTTCATCCACTTTCTTCTTACTCTCCTTCACCAGTCTCCTAACCTCCCTTCTCCTGCTCACATATACCTCTCTCTTCTCTCTCTCATCTTCTCCCCTACCTCAACTAGCTAACCATTCACTATATGCCTTCTTCTTTTGTTCCACAGGTCGTTTCACCTCATCATTCCACCATGCTGTCCCTTGCACACCCTTGCATCTCCTCACTCCACAAACCGCCTCACACGCTGCGCCTATCTCTTCCGTGAATATCTTACATACGTCTTCCACCCCTTCCATTTGCTCTAGCTCATACCTTCCCATCTTTCTTCCACTATGCTCTTATACTCTGTCATTTTCTCACTATCTTGCAATCTCTCCACTCCTCTCACAGGAGCTGCTTCCTCCTGTCTTCCCCTTCGTCTCCTCAACCACTTTCTTTGCATCTCTACCTTGGCCATCACTAAGTGATGGTCCGAGACTCCATTCCCCCACCCTCTCCACACTCTTGCGTCCAACACTTGTCTTCTCATTCGCTGATCCACACACACGTAGTCTATCATTGCCTTTTGTTCAACAAGTTCACCATCCATCCCCCTCATTACTCTCCATGTATACCGGTGGATCATCTTATGACGAAAGTAGGTGTTGGCTACTGCCAACCCCTTACAAGCACAGATGTCCACCAAAGCACTACCATTCCCATTTACTTCAGCTGGCACACCCCACTGACCAACCACTCCATCCACTCGTACATTCCCAACTTTGCCATTCATGTCTCCAATCAACAGCACTCTCTCACTCCTCTCAAACTTGTCCATACATGCTTCTACTCTCGTCCAAAACTCATCTTTCACTCTTGCCACTCGGTCCTCTGTTGGGGCATACACACATACAATCGCCCATGCTTGTATACCTACTTTCATCCTCACCCATAGATTTAGTACGGATGATATTATTTTTAGCAGAGCGGAGAACAGACTTAGCACGATTCCGGGCAGAAACATAAACAAGATGTGATTCAGGGGTGGGTTGGATCTGGTACGGTCGGGGAAAGTTCCGCATTGCCCACCTCCCGAAGCACTTGTGTGAGATAGGTGAATGTGAAACGGCAGCCAGACCTCCTATGTCTGGTAACTGTCAGTGTGAAGGAGGGGGAGGCGGGGGATTGGGGGCAGAGGAGGATTTAGTGATAGACTGGGAATCACGTGTAGGTCAGCAATGTATGACTTGGTCGTTGTGTTTGAGTTACCGGTACTTTAGTAAGGATTGATGACAATATAATGCTAGCATTTTATGAAGAAGATTACGTAGATGTCTGTAGAGCTAGTGTTGACAGGAAAGTTATGGAAGTTTGTTGGGTTCGGACGGAGGTTTGAATGCTTTCATTCCCTCTCGACTTTAACATGAGACATTTCCCCAGGAGATATTTGTAACGATATAACATATATTTATATATTGTGTTGACTCGAAAATATAACACCTATTATCTATCTATCTATTTATCTATCTAAATGTAAATTCTTAAAAATTTGTGTACTTATTTATCCTTTGTCATCCCACTGTAAACATCCGCCTGCAAACATTTCCAGTGTTATTCTGGTAATTATTCATCCCGAACCAGAGTCTAAGGTAGTGCATAATAATAATAATAATAATAATAATAAGCAATAACATTCAATATGAGCGATTAACAGGTTTTTCGTTTTCCTTTAAACAGAATGAAATGGGAATTCCTAATTATAAGATCGGTCTCTGTAGCTATCATTCCTATCGAACATTACAAAACGAAGGCATAGAAGCATACCTTTCTCAGTAAACATGTATTGATACTGTGACATGAGCACCTCTCCAAACCCTCCCACCCACGGCCACCCTCCCTCCCACTCACAGTTACCAGACACGTGGGTCTGGCTGCTGCTTCGTGACTATTCGTCGACCACCAGTGCTCCGAACAGTGGGTAATGCGGAACTTTCTCTGACTGTACCTTTTATAGGCCCTCTCCTTGTTGTGGACAGCAGCAGAACAAGCAGTAATAAACCAAGGCTCTTTTGCATTTGTCAATGGATATGAGAAGGGAATGTATGCTTCCATGCCATGCGCAAGACGCACTCAGATGGCTCCCTGTCATGGAAACAATAATCATTCCAGGGAAAATCAAAGGAGTACTGCCTGAGGGCCTCCCAGTGCGCAGCTCCAAAGTGCCACAGTCGACGTTTCTTTGGAGGGTCCGCAGGCCATACAGGAGCGATAGGACAGGTTAAGGTAATAAGGATATGATCGGAGGAGCCCAGTGGAGAGAAAAGATTAACAGTGTAAGCAGGAGGATTAGTTGTAAGGAAGAGGTCAAGTATGTTGGAGCCCTCTCCAAGGCAGTCAGGGATATGGGTAGGGTGCTATACAAGCTGCTCTAGGTCATTAAGGATAGAAAAAAATTAGGCATGTTCACCAGGTGGATCAGTGAAAGGAGAGGAGAACCAAATGTGGTGGTGATCATTGAAATCTCCTAGAATGGAGATTTCAGAGAAGGAGAAATGGATAGAATGTGTTCCATTGTAGAAGTAAGATAGTCGAAGAATTTTTCAGTCAGTAGATTTGGCGGATAAGCAAACAGCACAGATGTATTTTGTCAGGGAATGAAGAGGAAAGCCGAAGCCATAGAGTTGAGAATTCAGTAGAATCAAGTTCAGGAACACGAAAGCAAGATAAGTCGTTGCGTACATATACACAATGGCCTCTGCCTTTGAAATGAGTATAGAGAAAGTTAGAGAATACAGAAAATAGGCTGCTATCAGTGGCATCAGACAGCTGAGTCTCAGGTAAGACGAGAAGGTGAAGTTTAGAGGAGGAGAGGTGATGCTCAACAGAGAGAAAGTTAGAGAAAAGACCGCGAATGTTGCAGAAATGAAGAAGGGAGTCAGACAGTAGTTCCAGGCAGCTCGGTGAGTCGTCACCGAGAGTGGAGAGGATGGTGGGGGCATTTGACCCTCCCTTACCCTGGGGACTCCTAGGCTTGGGTATTGTACGCCATTTTTCTTTTTCAATTCTGAAAAGGAAGTGTAGTGTGTACTGTGCATGGAGTTTTTTTTTTTTTTTTTTTTTTTTTTTTGACGGAGAACCTTGTATATACACCAACTGTTGTGTGATATTTTTCTTTATTTGCTTGATTTTTTAATTTAAAAAAAATTAATTCAACAATACAGCTAAATCTACCATGGCAAGAAAAATAAAGTTTCTCATAAGCTTCCCATTTTCTGCAAGTCACCTGGTTATGGGAATATGTGACGAGGAGGTACCCTTCCGTCTCCACCCGTCCCCTCTCCTCCTGCCTCAGTTTGTTTACGTTTGTCTGTATGGGTGGATGTGGGAGTGGAAATGTGCGTGTGTGTGTGTGTGTGTGTGTGTGTGTGTGTGTGTGTGTGTGTGTGTGTGTGTGTGTGTGTGTGTGTGTTTTATGGCGTTTTCACGGTGTTTGGCGGCGACAATGAGCTGCGGCGATGTTGGTTGACGAGTGGCGGAGGATGAGTGAGCAGAATCATCGTCTCCGTGAACCAAGGTGCAGTGAAATGATCCATAGTCCGGAGTTTATCTCAAAGTTCGTCGCTGCCGGCAAGGCCAATAAGTCTCGCACTTTTATGCATGGTCGTGGAGAGTGAGGTTGTGTGCTGCTGACCTCTCCTCTAGCTTTCTAGGGCTGCCTAACCGGCAAATAGCTTTTTTTTTTTTTTCACCCTTCTGGTGTGCGTTAGGCTAGCTAGTTTCTCACTTTCCTCCCCTTCCTGTTAGTTTGGACAGTAGGTGTCTGTTCCTGTGTACTGAGATTACCTTAGCTTGCTGCCCACGGAGGGTCCCTCCCACTGATCGCTCTGGGGCGTGAATTAACACGGTCGGGCCTCCCTGGAGTGGTTTGAGAGGGCAATTTCAGCCTTAGGTGTTTGGTCCCGGTGTGTTTTGTCCCTTGCTCGTTTTCGTCCTTCTTCCCACTTCCCCCGTTAGGGGGGGGTGGTTACTATGTCGGACGCCCCTGCGGCCGGTGGTCCTGACGAACCTAGGACTGTACCATGGACTGACCGCCCCCTGACTGAACGGCCCCAGACTCGTACCGATCTGGACATTAATGTAAATAATGTACAGTTTGTAATGCTCCATGCTCTCGGTTCCACTCCCTTGAGCAGTATCAATCCTTTCATCATCAAGAAAGTGATTGATTACTGTGCTGGGGAGGTGGAACAGGTGAAAAAACTTGCAAATGGAGATCTCCTCATCAAAACCTTCAACTCCTCCCAGGTAAAAGATTTGATGAAACTTCGTAAGTTCCATGAATATGATGTCGAGCCGAAGATCCCGCACGCCATGAATTCCTGCAAAGGTGTTATCACCTGCAGGGATCTTATGGTCATGGAAGAGGACGAGATCATACGGGAACTTGCTCAACAGGACGTAATCAATGCCCGATTTATAACCAGATTTTCTGAAGGCATGAGGACGAAGACTGCCACTATTGTCTTGACTTTTGGAAAAGTTTCACTCCCAGACCATGTCAAAGTTGGATACGAAATTGTTAACGTAAGACCTTATATCCCTAATCCACTTCGTTGTCTAAGGTGTCAATTGTACGGGCACGGCGATAAGACTTGTCGGGCTTCCCAGTCAGTGTGTGGCAAATGTGGAACACAGGGACATGATGCTGAACACTGCACATCGGAGATGGTACGTTGTTTTCACTGCAAGGGCGCACACTCCACTTCCTCTAGGGATTGTCCCAAGTGGAAGGAGGAGAAGGAGGTCTGCGTAGTGAAAGCAACTGAGGGCATTTCCTACTACGAAGCTAGGAAAAGGTGAAGGAGTTGCATGCAACTCCCACGCCAAATAGGTCCTATGCTTCGGCGGTAATGTCCCGTCCCGTGATGTGTTCTGTTGAAACACAGACTGACCCTGAACCTGTTCCTCTTGACACACACTCTACCTCTCCATCTGAGCCTCCTATCCAATCCACCTCTCAAACTGACACCCCTGTTGCACCTTGCTACTCTCAGGCTGCTGCTGCCTCTCAGTCAGTAAAGCCTAAACAGAAGTCTGACAACTCTAGTAAGAGTAATATGACCACCCTTAAGAAACAGCCACGTCCTCATGTTCTTCCTGCTCCTGGTCCAGCGAGGGAGAGAAGAGTTAGCTCTTCCTCGGGGGGCTCTGGGAGCCTAGTTATTGATGAGCAACATATGGAGGTTTCCGTTAGTAAGCACCGGGATAGGTCCCCTGGTAGCCACTCGTCCGGCGGCGGGTGGCATAAAAAAGCTAAGCACACTGGCCCCTCTCGTAAATCTTAAACCGCCACATTCACTGTGTTACAATGGAATTGTAGGACTCTTGGGAATAAATTCCACAATATAGCAATTTTGCTATCTATACACAGGCCAGACGTTGTTTGTTTACAGGAGACGCGCTTGGTGGATCACCCAGATCCTCCACAGTTCAAACACTACCATTCGTATAGAAGATATGATGGTCACGGAGTCGCCATATACACCCACAAATCACACCCACAAACGGAAGTGATTCTAAGCTCTACTCTGGAAGCTGTCGCGTGCAGAGTAAAATTTAATAACACGTATCTGTCTATTTGTTCTATCTACTGTCCTCCCCGTGGTTCCATTGATGGTGATGCTTTCACTTCACTAACCCATCAACTTCCGGGTCATAAGTTAATTTTAGGCGATTTTAATGCCCATCACTGTCAATGGGGAAGCTTGAGGAGTGATGGCAGGGGGGAGCAAGTAGCCGACCTCATACTACAGTCAAACCTCTGTCTTCTAAACAATGGTAGAGCGACTCGTGTAGATGACCGCACTGGTAACATGTCATGTATAGCTCTATCCTTGTCATCTCCCGATATACACACTAACATCTCTTGGGACCCATATGACGACTCGATGGGTAGGGATCATTTTCCAATCTGTCTTTCTTATGCACGCGACGATTCTCGACCTCCCCCACCACCTAAATTTAACTTTAAGAAAGCAGATTGGGGGTACTACTCACGGGTCGCCAATCTAGATATATCGGGAGATAACATTGACGAGAAAGTTTCACACCTACAGACTTCCATTATACACGCAGCTGAGGCTGCTATTCCCAAGACATCTACAATTCCAAACAAGCGTAGAGTTTCGTGGTGGACACCAGATTGCCGACAAGCACTCACAAAGCGCAATAGGAGATACAGGATTTTTGAGAAACAGCCAACAGAATCAAACTTTATTGCCTACAAAGCAGCTAAGGCTGAGGCAAGGAGGACAATTAAAGCGGCAAAACGGACTAACTGGCGTAGTTTTGTGTCCACGGTGAATCGCTCCACCCCACTAAGTCAGGTCTGGTCCACCATAAATGTACTAAACAACAAGTACACCCGGTCACCAATCACCACACTTGAGGTGGCCGGGAATATAATTGACGATCCCGTGGATATTGCCAATACTATTGCCGACCATTTTGCCCAGGTAAGCAGCTCAGCAAACTATGATCCTCGCTTTCTCCACCATAAGCATACGGCTGAGCTGCAAAACTTAGACTTTGCCATGGAAGACGGAGAGACCAGCTACAACTCCGAATTTACGTTAGATGAACTTCTTCTTGCCCTTAAATCCTGTAAAGGCTCCAGTCCCGGTCCATCCACCATTACGTACGGTATGATCCAGCATCTTACTCAGGCCAACCTGAGTAAGCTGTTAGCGGTGTACAATGAGATTTGGGCGTCTCGCACGTTCCCAAACTCATGGCACTACGCGCACGTCATACCGATACCTCGCCGAGACGGTCGCCTTACGAGTCCCAGCTCGTTTCGACCTATTGCGCTAACTGACTGTCTATGTAAGGTCTTTGAACGTATGGTTAATAAAAGGTTACTTTTTGTTTTAGAGTCGAAGGGTGTGTTAAATGATCAACAGAGTGGATTCCGTAAATACAGGTCCACTCTGGATCATTTAGTGCACCTGGAACATTGCATAGCGAATTCATGATAGGAATTTTTCTGGATATTCATAAGGCTTATGATATGACCTGGCGAAACGGAATACTACGTAAACTCTACGCTTATGGTTTAAGAGGTAATTTGCCCATTTTCCTTCAGAACTTCCTTACTGACAGAATGTTTTCTGTCAGGTTACCCTGTAACGTAACTTCGGACATATTTGTCCAAGAGAACGGGGTACCACAAGGAAGTGTGCTTAGCCCTACTTTGTTCAGCGTTGCCATTAATGACATTCTTTCATCCGCTTCCGTCCCCAGGACGATTAGATACTCACTCTATGCTGATGATTGTGCAGTGTGGCACTCTTCCCGCAATGCACAATCCTCGGCACAGCAGATTCAACTGGCACTTGAATCTGTTCAGCGTTGGGCCCTGGAGTGGGGATTTAAATTTTCCGTCCTTAAGTGTGTCGGTGTTGTTTTTACTCGTAAACTTAACGTACCTCCTTTGCATTTAACTTTAGATAATCAGCCGATACCTTTTCAAAATTCAGTCAGATTCCTGGGTCTACATTTTGACAGTAGGCTCAGTTGGAGAACACACATTAATCATTTGCTTGCTTCTTGTAGTAAAAAAGTAAACGTCCTTAAGTTTCTTTCCGGTAAATCGTGGGGAGCAGACAGAACGTCTTTATTGATGGTGTATAAGTCCCTTATCCGTTCTAAGCTTGACTATGGCTCACAGGTGTATGGGTCGGCATCGGATGCCGTCCTCCGTAGACTGGATGTACTTCAGAACGTATGCTTGCGTATATGTCTCGGAGCCCTTCGGTGTACTCGTGTGGAGCCGGTTGGAAGTGGAGGCTAATGTGCCTCCCCTCCGTCTACGACGTGACCACCTGTTATTTTCTTACGGTATCACCACCCACCGTAAACGCTCACTTGGCCTTCCGACCTGTCGGATCCTCCTACAGTGGGAATACCTGCTGTATGCGGCCCTCAAGCCGGTGGCTGTGAGGCTTCACTTCCTCTGTGAGGCGTTAGGGTACGACCTTTCTAATGGGGATCAGGTTTTAACGTCAAAAATAGCGCCCTGGGAGTCACTTGCCACCACATTCAACACTGACTGGCTCCCCGTCGCAAAGTACAAGGCGCCGGAGGTGGAGGTACGACAGTTGTTCCGGATGATCCTCATTAGACACCTAGCGTCATTCCACTTGTACACCGATGGCTCTAAGATGGATGAATGTGTGGGTGCGAGTGTGTGGTCTACGGAGTGCCGCATCCGTTTTCGCTTGCCCCCCCATACGTCTGTATTCACTGCCGAATTATTTGCCATAGATCAAGCTATAGACTTTGCTTTGTGTTCAGATCACGACAGTTTTGTCATTTTTTCGGACTCTAAGTCAGCCCTTCAGGCAATTCATTCACGTAGGACTGATTCACATGAGGTCCTGGGCCGCATTATCAATAAGCTGCATACATGTGCTAAGTCCTTCACTCTGATCTGGGTGCCTGGTCATTGCGGTATTTACGGCAATGAGCAGGCTGACGTACTAGCTAAATCAGCTGTAGAACTCGAGGAGACTTGGGACGTTCCTCGTGACCTACAGTCTAGTCTCTCTTTCGGAAAGAAATCAATTAATCTTCTGTGGCAAAGTCAGTGGACCGACCTGGCAATTCCATCTGTCAAAAGGACCATATGTGATTGGTCCAGTTCCTCTCGAGGAAACAGACGGGAGGAGGTCGCTTTAGCCCGCCTCCGCATGAATTCCACCCTAATAACACATATGTTACCATATATTAACAGACAATTTCCACCGCGTTGTACCACCTGTGAAGCGGTGTTATCTATTAGTCACATCCTTTTGTACTGCAGTAGGTATGCTGGGGAACGTACTTCTCTGGCTGCCTACTGTAGGACAAATGCGCTCCCTTTCACACTTGATTCTGTCTTGGGTGATGGGGACGTTGGTGTGACTAATAAATTGATGACTTTCCTGGAAGAGACCAGATTACTCAGAGAGTTGTGATTTATTTTATGAACTTGGTTGTGGTTTCCTTATTTATTATATATATCTTTTTTTCTTTTTTTTTTTTTTTTTTGTATATAGGGATATGGTTTTTGTACATATGTAAATACCTCAATACACTTTTATATATTTGTGAACCGCAGGAGGAGGTTACATTTATATAAATGTGTATTTTTTTTTTTTTTTTCCCTTTTGTTCAGGGCCAGTAAATTTGATTTTGTTTTTTTATTTTATTTTTTTATTCATTTATTTATTTATTTTTTTTTCTTTTTGTATATATATATAAATTTGATAAGTATTTGATTATTTTGTAGTAGTATAGTAATGAGTCTACATATGATGTATAGATGGAAGTATTTGTCCTGGTACTATCCATGTATACTGATGTATTCTTTATTACTTATTATGTTTCATAATCATGAATAATAACTTAATATTGGTATGAAATAGATGCAAATATTTCATATCATTATTTTGGCTTTCATGATTATCGATTCTTGCTGGCCTAATGCCCCTTCAGGGTGATGGCCAAAAAAAAAAAAAAAAAAAAAAAAAAATCTTACTGGCCTTGGCTGCCGGCTTTTAGATTTCGTGTCTGCGGATTCCAGAATAATTTGATTGATATTATGTTATGGATTCGCCATTAAGTTCATGACCAGGTGTTAATTTGATAATAATGAGGTCTCTAGGTTTAGTTTTCTTGGTTATATTGAGGGAAGATACCGACTGCTGGATCAGATAAATGAAGTTGAGATATCGTAAAAACCTCATCCATATTTTTTTTTTTTTTTAATTATTATTATTTACCGAATACAAGATCATTGTATGATGTTGATGCGGACTATCTCGTTAATAATGCAATATGAAAAACATACGACAAAATGTTAGTGTAATATGAAAATAAATCACTAGGGAAGAATGTGTGTGTGTGTGTGTGTGTGTGTGTGTGTGTGTGTGTGTGTGTGTGTGAGAGAGAGAGAGAGAGAGAGAGAGAGAGAGAGAGACTCGGTGTTTCGATGTTGTTCGAATCACCACTTCCTCACTTGTTTTGCATGTTACGCTAAATTATCCCCTTACAGCCTATGTCGGATGGTTTCACGCAGTTCCCTCTTCATACCCTGAAAGGAGGAGGACAGCTAAACAAAAGTAGCTCCAGACTGCAGTTCGCCGCGTTTACGATCTGATGACTCTGGAATATTAACAAAAATAACAGCAGCAGCAATATTGTACTGATGGAAGCCTTGTCGATATTATAAAACTGTATAGGCCTAGACAACATACGAGTGAATATTAAAATGTATTGGGCACAGTGTAAGTCACTAAGGATAAATATTATGATGTCTCCTGCGCCACCTAAAGTACTGGCCTCATAGTCTGTGTATGCATCATCGTCATCAACACCATCTACTGTGTTCTGGTATCATCATCATTATGATTGTAATATTGCTGTATTAGAATACATATTATTCCTATTATTGTTCATGACTGAATATACAGTACAGCCACTTTCGGTCATTGCGCTGTTGATGGTGCTTACTTTGTCGGGGTGTGGTGCTTTGGAAGTTAAAATTCATAGAAACAAATATATATATATTTTTAATCCAGTCAAAAGCATTTCTGTCTTGTTAAAATCTCGCAAAACAGTTCAGTCAAAAGTCTTGAAATTGGCATCGAAAAATTTCTCTACTCATATGTTTCGCGGCTGGTGGTTTCGCTACCAAAGAGATAATGGTTCGCTACGAAGGTGTTTCACTATCAGAATATTTGCCACCTGTGAATTTGCGTTCGCTGCTACGTGGTTTCGTTCCTTATTACACATGGCTATATGAATGTGCACTGGACGTAAAGCTTAGCAGAAATATATTATACTAAAGAATAGTTTGTAATTGGTTTCGGAGATTGTATCAGAATATGTGTTGGCTCTAATACCCGTTGTTAAACCCTTCACTCACATGATGTATATTTCATTTTAATCTCGAAGCCTTGAGACGATATTATTCAGCTTACAAGACTTCGAACTGGAGGGGTTACTAATAGCCCACATTAACTCCCTCAGTCCAAAACGTCTCTCCTAGGCAGAATTAAATCGTCTGAAGTAGCATGAATAGAACAAAATAGGCCGTCGGATTGATGGGATAAAGGTAGCATAAATGATGCTTTTATTTTTTTTATTTATTTATTTTTTTACCACGCATACATTACACCGGGATCACTGCATATAATAATAGTTAGTTTGAGATTCGAGTGGTTTATGCTAGCATATCCGTGGTAAACCAGTAGGTCAAGTATCGGCTCTATCTTGGTAGCGCTACTACTGGCAGAAGCAGAGGCTGTTGACAGGCATATGCGGGATCATGTGCATAATTTCTTAAAACTGTAAGTCGCTCTTTGTGTTGAATGTGAAGACGATGACCGAATAACTGCATCATGTTCACTAATATGAAGTAACATCCGGTAATAGAAAATGAAAAATCTTGAACGTTTATAAATTTTCGGTCCATATTGTTCAGCTGAAATTTAGTGCTGTCAAAATGATCAATTAATTTTACTGAAGATTCGGACCGCTAAGATTTCCATGAACTGAACAAAATTATATAGTGTTAACCTGTATAAAATACTCCACTGCGCCAGTGGCAATGAAATATTTGAAATGTTTTGTAGGATAGCTCCAGTCCTCGTCTTTTGTACTCTATATACTACTTCCTTCATCTTTTCTTCATTCTTTTTCTGTTTCCTCCCCTCTCTCTTCCAATTTTTTCCTTCTTTTCTGTCACTGTTCATTAATTTTCTTTCCGTTTTAGGGGGTTCTGCACTGAGTGACAAACTTAGTGTTTCCTGATTTGCACGAAACCATTTGCAACGCTGAATGGCGACCAATTTATTAAATAACAGGAGGTGATGAGGCTACTATGGCTAACTAGGTGGAGAGGTACAAATGCGACGTCCATCCAAGAACCAAACCTCCCCACTCTTCACCACGCCTCGTTGTGGCGAGGGGCTCTTTGTCGCAAAGGATCATCGGTTCATTTCAGGGGACGGCACTGCAGGAGCGGTTCCTTGTTTGCGGTTGATGGGTATTGTAAACCAGATTGACCTGGGTTAACAACAACATTATTAACGTATATTTTGTTCGTTCAGTTTATCGATGTAGCCTGTAATACAAAACTTTTACTGTTCAGTAGCTCTGCCATTGTTTTACAGTTAGCGTGGGTTCATGATATGTGATGTAACAGCACACTGATATATTTTACAAATGGTAGGAAGCCAGAGTAGCAAAACCAGGGTATGGCGAAACAAATGCGTAGCAAAACACCTTCCCGTGAGTAGCGAAACTTCAGCCGTAACACGTATGAGGGCGAACAGTGTCATGTTGCGAAACGGTAGGTAGGGAAATCCCTTGTATACTCTTGAAATTCAAGCAAAACAACTCAGTTATCATTCTTGCAATCTCAGCAAAACAGCTTATGTTTACAATTCTTAAAATCCCAGCGAAACATCTCGTGTTCACAAACCTTAAAATCCAAGTCAAACCGCTCATAGATACCGTAATTCTTGAAAACCTTGTGGAACAGCTTTTAGTAAAAAAAAATCTTAAACCTCTGTCAGAACAACAAGCTACTGCTGAGAATTCTTAAACTTCTAACAAAACTAGATTTAGTGAATGAAAATACTAAAATCTTAAGTAAAATATCGATCCAAATTCCTTTTAATTATCCGATCGAATAAGCTCGCTTAGGCAAAGTATTAAGCTCTGTTAGGCTAAGTACTAAAAATCCCTGCTAAGCTTCTGCTGCAAAAATACATAAATAAATAAATAAATAAATTTTAAAAATCGCAGTCTGAAGCACCTGTGGGACGCCTCGAATCCCCTTCCCCCGAAATAGTCAAAATACTTAAAATCTCAGCGAAACAACTCTGTTTCTTACCAGATTGTAAAAACCACCTCTCTGTTAAGCCATTAAACCATAAGCACAGCTCACAATCCCCACCCTAATAACATTATACCCCAAGTACAAATGAGAGAGAGAGAGAGAGAGAGAGAGAGAGAGAGAGAGAGAGAGAGAGAGAGAGAGGCATATACGAGATTGAGATATATATATATATATATATATATATATATATATATATATATATATATATATATATATATACTTATCTATTTATAATATGTTGGTGTAGCCAGGCAGGATATGTTCTTGGAGGCATATTTTGTTGAAAGCTATGGCACATACTCCTTAATTGATTTTCTTATGTACGGCATGTAGAAACCGTACATAAGAAAATCAGTAAAGGAGAATGTGCCATAGCTTTCAACCTCGTATGCCTCCAAGAATATATATATATATATATATATATATATATATATATATATATATATAGAGAGAGAGAGAGAGAGAGAGAGAGAGAGAGAGAGAGAGAGAGAGAGTTAGCTCAAGATTGCGGGTAGCTCGGACTACTCAGTGTAATTGGCTCCACTCAACTCAGGTTTAAGTTGCTCAGTTTCACTTAGTGCCGCTATAAACTGCAAGAACGGTGTCTCTAGGTTTCAGTGCCCTGTTAGCCACGAAGAGGTGCAGCTGCTCGTCCCTCCTGCTGGGATGTGGGTCGTTATACGTAAATTTTCTTGAGTTTGGCCAATGCAGTCTGATCGTTTATTTTTAGTTATACTGAAGCTCTTTGCAGACCTTTTTTTTTTTTTTTTCAACTACGATGCCTTCATTTCGATGACATAACATTATTTTTCCTGCTAGTACCTTAAGATTTTATTCAGCTTTAGACTGACCTCTAGTAGCGAAGGGTTTAATAAACGGTATTTATATTTAATTCCTTCACCTTGAAAAGTCTTTCCAAATAATAATATTATCTGAAGGCAGTAAGAACAATCAGCAAAATACTTCGCCTGATTAAGGAAGAACTCATCTAGTGGCGGGGTTAATGAAAGTTATATCTAAGTCTTGTTGCTCCCTGACGATTTTGCGTAACCTAAGAGTTATAACTGGGGGGGTTAGATATAGCCTTCGTTAACACCTTTAATGCCTTTCCTCAAATGAATAAATTTGGCTGGTATCAGTAAGAAACCTAAAATACGTTAAGGTACTGAAGGGGATAACTACTTTAATCCCATGTCCAGCATTTCGTTTTATCTTGCTGTCTTTAGGCATTTTCACTCAACTGTGGGGTAAAAAATCGTTTTCAAGGGACTAGTTACCGCGGTAGCTAACTCATCCGGACTAAAAAAAAAATTGTCTGGGTGTAAAAAAAATAAAATACTAGTGATGTTCTCTGGTTCACGGGTTTAACCCAAACAACACCGGCATTTCCTTTATACTCGTGCTCTAAAATACGTAACTTTTTTTTCACACTCCGTCGTGCTATTTCTCGTGTTTCACGGCTCTGTCAACGTTGTCTGTGTCCTGCAACATTAATTAATTTGCTACTCACTATCACATCCACGTTCACACCAATAGATTCACCGTCCTCATAACACACAAATACCGATAGCCTTGGAGAGAGCTCCAACATTCTTGACCTCTTCCATACAACTAATCCTTCTGCTTACACTGTTAATCTTTTCTCTCCGTTGGACTCCTCCGATCACAACCTTATCACCTTAACCTGTCCCTTTGCTCCGATACGTCCTGTGGATCCTCCAAAGAAACGTCGTCTGTGGCATTTTGGAGCTGCGGATTGGGTGGCCCTCAGGCAGTACTTCTTTGATTTTCCATGGAATGATTATTGCTTCCATTCCCGGGAGCCTTCTGATTGTGCCTTGCGCATTACTAAGGTTATTCTCTCGGGCATAGAAGCATACATTCCCTTCTCATATCCTTTGACTAATGCAAGAAAGCCTTTGTTTAATCACGCTTGTTCTAATGCTATCCGCAACAAGGTACCGGAATCGTGCTAAGTCTGTTCTTCGCTCTGCTAAAAATAATTTCATCCGTACTAAATGCTGTCGATTCTCCAACTCGAATTCTTCCCGCTCCTTCTGGCACCTTGCCAAACACCTTTATAACAACTTCACCTTATCATCCTTCCCTCCTCTTTTCTACTCTGATGGCTCTGTTGCTATTTCTTCTGCTGATAAAGCAAATCTCTTTGCTTAGACTTTCTCCTCCAATTCAACCTTAGACGATTCCGGTGCTGTTCCTCCATCACTTCCATCATCTGACTTCCTCATGGTTGACATTAAAATTTCTCCAGCTGATGTATTTTCTGCCATCACTGGCCTCAATACTAACATGGCATATGGGCCTGATGGAGTCCCTCCTGTTGTTCTCAAGAACTGTGCTTCTGTGCTTACACCCTGCCTAGGCAAATTCTTTCGCCTTTGTCTGTCAACTTATACCTTTCCTTCTTACTGGAAGTTTGCTCTCATTCAGTCAGTCCCAAAGAATGGTGACCATTCCCAACCCTCTAACTATCGTCCAATTGCTTTAACATCCTGTATCTCAAAAGTTTTCGAGTCAATTCTTAATAGAAAATTTTTAAAGCATCTTTCCTATCAAACCGTTCTTTCTGATCGTCAGTACGGGTTCCATCTGGGACGCTCCACTGGCGATCTTCTCACTTACCTTTCAGACTCCTGGTCATCCTCCTTTCGGGACTTTGGCGAACGCTTTGCCGTTGCACTTGACATCTCAAAGGCTTTCGATCGAGTCTGGCATAAATCTTTAATTTCCAAACTGCCCTCTTACGGTTTCTATCCTTCTATCTGTGCCTTCATCTCTAACTTCCTTTCTGATCTTTCTATAGCCGCTGTTGTAGACGGCCATCATTCTTCTCCTAGATCTGTCAACAGTGGTGTTCCTCAGGGCTCTGTCCTATCACCAACTCTCTTCCTTTTATTCATCAATAACCTTCTAAGCTGTACATCTAACCCTATCCACTCATATGCTGATGACTCCACCCTTCACCTCTCCATTCGGTTCCCGCAACGCCCATCTCAGCACTTGCTGCAACAAACGAGGAATGAGGCTATGGCACACCTAATGTCTGACTTGGCTCGTATCTCTGACTGGGGTAAAAATAATCTTGTTATTTTTTAATGCATCAAAGACTCAGTTCTTACACCTGTCAACCCGACAAAATCTTCCACAAGTGTACCCACTAATGTTTAATAAAATTCAGCTTAATTCTGCATCATCCTTGAACATGCTTGGGGTTTCATTTACTCGGGACCTATCTTGGAAAGTTCATATTACATCTCCTGTAAAATCTGCTTCCAAGAGATTAGGTGTACTAAGCCGACTCCGTTCCTTCTTTACCCCTGCACAATTGTTGACTCTATACGCGGGTTTTATCTGCCCTTTGTGGAGTACAACGCTCATGCGTGGGGAGGCTCCCCTTATACAGCTCTTCTCAATAGGGTGGAGTCAAAGGCTTTTCGTCTCATTAATTCTCCTCCTCTTACTGACTCCCTTCAACCTCTGTCTCTTCGCCGCACTGTTGCATCTTTATCTCTTTTCTCTTGCTGCTTCAATGGTCACTGGTCCTCTGAACTGTCTGCTTGCATTCCTACCCTTCTTCGACGCGTGCGTAGCACCCGTCTAACAGAAAACTCTCATCCCTTTTCTGTCCAACTCTCTAATGCAAGAGTTAACCGTTACTCCCAGTCCTTCATTTATGCAACAGGTCAACTCTGGAACTGTCTCCCTCTGTCTGTATTTCCTGCTTCTTATGATCTCCAGTCTTTCAGATGCAATGTGTCCAGGCATCTCGAAATGAACGGATCTTGAATTTGGCTTTCTCTTGTATTTTGTTTTTCTTTTGGTAGGAACAATTATTGCGGGCTCGTGGCCTTTGGTTCCTTCTTCTTCGCATAAAAAAAAAAAAAAAATAGTTACTGGTGGAGTGCTATTTACGGGTCACCCTGTATTTCATTCGAACGATTTGGAGATACTATATAAACCTAAGAGGTTAGAGTCTAGCCGTCATTAACCTGTTCACAACAAAATGCCTTCCCTGAGGTGAATTAATTATTTGGAAGTATCAAGAAAAAAAGGACGACGCTACATTCATGGGACTCATGTTTTATTCCCCTCAGTTCGAGGAGGTCTTTTTTCCTTGTCTATTGTGTTGAACTTCATAGGTCCCTCTCGAAATGAAAGGATGAACGAGGGCTATATCTAACCACTCAAGGTCGATAAGCTTCCTAGGATGATTAAAATCTGCCCAGTACAAAAACTTCGCGATAACCGAATTAAGTTGTTCGAAGATATCTGACAAAAAGAACCTCTCAGTACAACACTCACGATCTGTAAATGGTCTTTGGGCCGAATAGTTGACTTTGCCCTGTAACTTTAGCCTGTTGTTCACTAAATCAAATGCCTTCAAACTTGGCTGACCCTCAATACTTCCATCAAATTACCTGTAAGTCTAAACTGAATCAAAATTGTTTGATAGACAGCCAAAGCATTCGCCCAGGAATGCGTATCGCCCGCAATCACTAAAAACTTAGAGCAATAATCCTCTGGCAATCGGAGGCATATAATTACAGCTTTGCCAAAATTATTAACCATCAGGCCACATCTCCCGGGATACTACCCCAAAAATTGTGATGCAAGTTGCCCACTTCATTTTGAGACATGCAGATGCACACACAGACACACACTGTGACAAGAGATTACCGGTACATTATAGACTTTCATGTCGGGCGACAGCAAATATGACAAAGTCTCGGAAAAAGAAGAGTTTTAGATTTTTGTCTGCTGGTTTCACTGTCTCTCCATTCCCCCCTCCCCCCGAAAAAAAAAAACAGTCTTCTGTCAGTCGGAAACTTATAATCGCAACTTTGCCAAAATTACTAACCAGCCAGCTACCAATCACGGGATACTGCCCACTAAGTTTGGATACAATTTGCCCACTTGATTTTGATATATTTTGGTAACAGACAGACATACACACACACAAAACATTATTGCTTTTCTAGGTGGGCGATAATTATGTAGCTGAACATTTGACCTTGTCCTGTGACCTTGACCTTCGACTGATTGCCCTCAAAGTCGAATTGTTTCATCCTTGATTGACCGTAAACCAGTTCACAAAAATTGGTAAAAGGGGTATAAAAATAACAAATTGATCTTGCAATGTACAGTAATTAACACTTTTGGCATATTGCTGTCAATAACAAAAGCTTATCCCCGTGCCTAACTCCCAACCCTTCCACCATGTTTGGTTAAGGCCAGATGAAAACCGTTTTAATTATTCTGTTCATACACAGACAAACACGGCTCGAACTCTGGCCTTGCCTTGCGACCTTAACAGCTGACTAGGTATTCTTGAAATTTAATCCCTTCGTCCAGGAATTACCATCATCCCTTCCACTAAGTTTGTTGTAAAGCAGATCAGTAGTGTTTAAGCTGACCTTGCCATGTGGTCTTCACATTAAATTTTGGACTTTCCCTATGATCTTGGCCTATGACTGGTTGTTCTCAAAATTGAATGCAGTCGTCTTTACCGCACCTTGACTGTCCACAAAGGTTGGTCTAAATTGAAAAAAGAAAAAGAACAAAATATGTTGACCTTTTCATGTGACCTTGATGTGTCTTAATTTTGTCAAGAAACGGCGAGGCGAACTATGGATGCCAATCAGCATTATCAGTAAGTTTGGTAGCAGTCAGATCAAAACGGTTTCGGTTATTGTATTGACACACACAGTTGGATCGATATTTTACCTTGCTCTGTGACCATTATCTTTGATTTTTTTTTTTCGGCTTCTTAGTTCTTGACTTACTCTCAACCCTTACGTCAGGTCTGGTTAAAATCTGATCAGAACCGAGTCGTTTGTTCACACACACACACACACACACACACACACACACACACACACACACACACACACACACACACACACACACACACACACACACACACACACACTCTCTCTCTCTCTCTCTCTCTCTCTCTCTCTCTCTCTCCTCTGTATCCACTTAAGACAACACTGTTAAGATTAAGGGAGAGGGTGGCCGAAACGAATCTAAAGTATGCATAAATTCACCATTCAGATATACCTTGGTGGTTTGTTTGTGGCCACCCTTTGGGAGATTAACCCACAGAGGTCGAGCATGTTTCCTTCATTTTCATTCTCTGAATTACCGTACTGTTTTATTCATTTCCTGAATATTTTATTCATTTTGACACAATTTTCGAACTGGTGGGGTTGGATATAGCATTGATAAACCCTTTCAGTACGAGAAGGCTTTCCTAAGTTGAATAAAACCGTCTGATACAAGCAAGCATAAATTTAAAAAGATTATAATTCACGGGCCAGGGGGTTAAGGGTTATAGGTGGAGAGAAAGAGAGACCAGGGGTGGGGGGCAAAATTTCTTCCGCTGAACCAGAATAAATTACGTCAGGCCATCGCAGTGAAAGCGTTCTTGGGATTGTTTTTTAACCCCTTCACTGCCATGACGTCCTATTTACTACTGTTTTCCTACGACCAGACGAGTTTGTACAGCTTAGAAGAGGAACAAAGAACTGAAAGGGGTAATGAAAATATCTAATCCCTCCAGCTCAGTCAGCCTCCCATAAGGCGTGTGTAGATTACAAGAGTAAAATGAAAAGTCACCGGACTACAGGAATTACACCTATGGTTGCGTTCAGTCTCTCTCTTTCTCTCTCTCTCTCTCTCTCCAGTAAATTCATCAGGAGTTTATCAGAATAAAATGCCTAAATTCGAACCTTTGGTCGAAAGGTGGAAGAAAGATACAGTAATTTGTAACCAACCTGAATCTTCAGTTCCTAAGAATTATCAGACTTGCTGAATTTGTGGTAAATCATCACACATATCCAGTATCAGCCTACATAGAGTTTCGATGATAATTCGGTGTGTGTGTGTGTGTGTGTGTGTGTGTGTGTGTGTGTGTGTGTGTGTGTGTGTGTGAGAGAGAGAGAGAGAGAGAGAGAGAGAGAGAGAGAGAGAGAGAGATGGATGGAGGGAGGGGGGCCTTATACTTTGGGATTTAGGTACTGTACATCAGTTTTTGGCCACATATTTTCCATATTATCCCATTGTACATAATACATTTAAATATCACTGGAAATAGCACATCCAGCATCATAGCATAAATGATAGTAAATGAGTAACCGGGAGAGAGTAGGGGAGGAAAGCTGGAGAGACAAAAGCAATATGGGAGAGGTTAAAGACGAACGAGGAAGTAAAGCAAGGAAAGTTGGTAAGGAAGGTTCCACTTTCAC
Organism: Coenobita brevimanus; assembly: GCF_032717465.1. NCBI lineage: Eukaryota > Metazoa > Arthropoda > Malacostraca > Decapoda > Coenobitidae > Coenobita > Coenobita brevimanus. The sequence continues at coordinate 29,704,500 of NC_136991.1, read as the reverse complement.
CTAATGGCAGTTGCCTGTTCAATAGCGTTCTGGCAGAAAGGGAATTCCATCTGTCTCTATGTTGACTTTGCCTGTTCCGTTCAGTTCCAGCACATAAATGAATACAAAGGAGTTCATCAGCGAATTTCTTTTTCCCTCCCGTCTCACTCGATATGTATTTCCAGTCAGTCTCCCTTGCTGCCCGCGTAACTATTACTTGTTGTACTAATAATATAACCTGCGAATATTTGTGTGTGTCTTCGATATGTAATGATATTAACCTTTTTTGGAGTTGTCCCTTATCCCAGATGCTTTTTGTTTATATTGACATGTTACACCTAACTGCTGAGCATTTCTAAGTATGTTCTTCGGAATTTCTTACTGTTTTGGTTTCCGATCCACATTTTACAGCAGAGAGTGCACAGTATTAATAAACTTATAACACCAAGATAGTCATAATCTTTACCATGTTTGTTTGCATGCCAAAATCCCTCCAATAGTTTATTATTCTTTGCTTAATTTTGTTGCCACGGACTGTCTGAACTGCTTTCTTTAGATATTCGATACGAGCATGGATTTTTCAACACAGTAAGGCCAGTCCTTTTCCTTTTTCTGGAATAGGTTGAATATCTGACTGAAAGAACTTTCATTTCCTTCCTGTTCATCTCCAGACTCCCATTTTAGCGCTGTAATTTACTGCCATTGAAGCTCCTCCCCTCATTCACTGAAAAGAATTGTGCTGTCAGCGAATAAATATATCTAGGCAGAATAAGATTTTGTGTATTCATTGTATGATTTATGCTGTCTCACCACTTCCCAATATTTTTTTCTCGTGTGTGTGTGTGTGTGTGTGTGTGTGTGTGTGTGTGTGTGTGTGTGTGTGTGTGTGTGTGTGTGTGTGTGTGTGTGTGTGTGTGTGTGTGCTATTCATGTATGTATATATGTATGCATGAGTGTGTCTGTTTTGCAGGCGGAACGCTTATTGTCTCGAGTAACCCATCAAAACTTTTAGCAATATACTGGATATCTCTGGACTATAACTTCACACTTTCATCTTGTTTGGGATATTAAACATCGCAGGGCAAGGAGCGTTAGAATCCGCAATATTAAGTTTCTGAAAAACTACCAGGAATCCCAGGCACCCCGGCCAGCGCAGTCCTTTCTTCAAAACGGGATGAGTTGGGGATGAAACTCGTACCCCTAACTTGAAACCTTCTCGGCACCTTTAAAAATGCATTTGGCACGTACTGCACTTGTCACATAATGCATTTAGCCAGTACTGCATTTAGCTTGATACATTTGGTTTGTACTGCATTTGACTTGTACTGCTTGTGGCTTGTACTACTTGTGGCTTGTACTGCTTGTGGCTTGTACTGCTTGTGGCTTGTACAGCATTTGGCATGTACAGCATTTCGTACTGCATTGAGCACGTACTATGTATAACACGTCCTGCGCATGGCACGTACCATTAAGACTGTGCTGCAGAAGATCGCCTTATGTGGTGGCATCCATATAGCGATATAGCCAGCAGGTGTGCGACTCGGTTTTCCAAATGTCCCACAACTCCCTTCCAGTCCCCGTAGGAGTGTAAGGTGGACTGCTGGAGAGGAACAGTTTCAGCCTGCAGTACACCAGTTTCACCTTTCAGTTGACGGTATTATGATTCACTCACGTTTTTTATCTGATGTTCGAAGTTATGCCCTTCACTATGACGACACCTTTTGTATTTTATTCTTGCTGCAGATGATTGGGCTCATCCAGAGAAGGACATCTCGTTGTTAATGGAGTAGATGGATCTCCTTCAATCTCATCAGTCCAGTGACTTCTCTGATTTACGGCCATATTCTGAGTGGCATAGGAGGCTTCATGACACCTTATTCTAAGCGATTTATTTTTAGTATCCGTAGCACCTATTCATAAGCGATTTATTTTGCATATTACACCTTACACATTCTCAAGTACCGGTATCTTCGTAGCACCTCTTCCTAAGCGATTTATTTTGCATATTACACTTTGACTTTCACGAATGTTCTATCATTTTAGTACTGACATAATTTCCATCAGTAACATAGACTACAAGAGGATATTGAGGTGTAATGTGCAAAATAAAATCACTATGGAGAAGGTGTTGCGAAATCTCCAATATCAACTAGAACTACTGTCCTCATTGTTTTTGCCTCCACCATATTACTTTATGCAGCACAGAAGTGATTCCTTTGTGATAAAAGTATTAAAACCATGCAACCGACAAGGTAAAATTAACGTGCTGTATGCAACAATGAACCAATAAGAAAGAAATGCCAGGGAACCGCCGCTTCCAACGACAACAGAGGCGTTGCTGGAAAGGCCCGTGTCCTTGAGAGCTGATAAGGCTTTCTAGCATTTGCTAATGAAAGAATGAGTGAATGACCGAAATAAACTGGCGACGCAACTAGGGTGCCAGGGTCAAATCCCGCTGGTTATCAGGTTAAAGCACGACAATGAAGATATAATAAAACCAGACAATAAATAAAGAAGAGAATAAAATCAAGTGAAAAAAAAATGATAACGTAGCCTGGCAGCCCCTACAGAGGAGAGCGTTACCCCCTCCCACCTATTTCTTAAGCAATAACTTCTTTATGTACTAAGTGAAAGGTACCTAAAATATTCAGATGTAATGTATTTGTTCAGTCGGTGTCGATTTTTATAGGAAAACAAACGTGCAGCGTGACACTGAGGTGCTACTTATAAGAAAATAATCCAGTAGGGAAGAAATATAAAGGATTCCTCCAGAATCCTCGAGAATGCATCCCAAGGTGTTCGATAGGAATACCACGGTCGTGCATCAGGTATCCAGCAAATGAGAAAAGTTGTGAGCCGATACGGGGAGCAAAAATTAGTGAGTGAAGTTTGGTGTATGCAGACCTGATGGACGAGGGGGAGGGAGGGAGGGGGAGCAGGGGTGCAGAACCAGATTCACAGATGACGTTTATAAACTTCGGCTTATCCTGATGGATTCTCGCCTTCAGTAGAACATTTATAGAAAATTATTTTATCCAGCCAAATCCACATCATCTGAGGAAACCGGACTTAAATCGGTTCGACTAAGTTACAACCACCACCACCACCTTTCATCTTAATCTTCACCACCTTCTTCGCAATTACAATCACATAGTTCAAATGCTAAGTCGTGGTTACAGGAAATTTGATGAACTTAGTTATTAGGTTTGAACCATTCAAGCTGACCGTCAGCCAGACTGAAAGGAGTTTGGGATCTTTGTTAGCTTAGAATAAACCAGTTGTACACTCCACTTAAGCGTTACTGACTTCGCTTCAAAAGGTGTTAGAAAACTGGTACAGGTAGGAAACTAAAAGAAGCACCAAGCCAAATTCACCGATGCCGTAGCTACACATGCTCTCAATCATCATAATCATCATCATCATCATCGTCGTCGTCGTCGTCGTGTCATAATGTTTCGCACCAAAATGTTAGTGGACTTATTCTATGATAGTATCATGTTGTCGCATAGAACAATGATAAGGATGTTAAATTCAGTTTACAAAATTTGTTTTGTTTGTTTGCAAAATGTAGGCTATTGTTATTGCTAAAAACAAAATGAGATATAGCAAATTCAGAAATGACTCTAACCTTGCCCTAAAAAGTTATATCATTGCTAATATTTACGGTAGGCAGATTCCAGAGCGAAAAATACACAACCTCACCATGTAAGCCCTACTTCAAAGATAGCTTCTCCATTAACACGTCTGACCCACAGAAAATTAGTAAAAAGTATGTTCATATCGTTTAGTACGATAGAGAGAAATTTTCGAACTGGTTGGGTGAGAAAACGTCTTCATTAATCCCTTTACTGCCAGAGTTCCCTCGCGGCTGGGCTAAAATAATCTTTTGGTAGTTACAAGAAATGGAGTCCTAAGAGTTCGCTCTTAGGAGCGTGGAAAGTGTTCGAGTGAGAAACTTGCTTATACTGCTAAGTTAACTAAAAGAAGAAGTGTTCCCCTTTGCCTGTTATTTATGGATACTTTCAGATGATCCATTTTTATTTCATATTTTGCACAATACTAGTTTAGGGACTTTGGAATCTTATACCAAAGCACGGCGAATTACACACTTGACTCAGTTCGAGGGCTCAGTTTAGCGCTTTTTGGCATGTGTTAGTCGTTTGTCGGCGAATTTTGAGAAAAGCAACGAAAATAACATACTTAATGTACTTTTTCATAAGTTTTCAACGATGTGCGTAGGTCCAGTGTAACTTTGATAATTTGAGGTAACTCATTATCGGAGATCACTTTGGCAATTTTTGGCCATTTTCAGCAGTATGGTGACAAATTTTGAGAAGCCAGTTAAAGAGCATAAAATATTTTTTTGTTTTTTTCATAAGCATATCATCGGTGTGCATAGAACCACCGTAGCTTTAATAGTGTCCACATAAATAACACAAAGACCTGTTGTTTTTCCATTAACAGTCCATCGGTGCATGTACCCTGTATCTGCCGTACCATTAATTACAGTTTTGGTGCTGTACATGGTAGTTTATTGGCGTCCATGCTCTGTTACTCATTTAATAGTGTTCTCGCATCCAATATATTACCAATATGCCGGGAATCGAACCCGGGACTCTCAGGTGAGAGCCAGGAAGCATATCATTACACTACGACCAGGTAAAAGTTAACTCACATTGTCACAATCTTGCAACCAATGTCCCTCCGCCCCCACTGTGAGCCTGAAGAGGATGAGTTAACCCCCAGGCACTCGGGCAAGTAGATGCTTTTAAGCTATCCCAAAGTTTTTCCTTTGTACAGTACAGGTTTCTCTCTTCAGTGTTCTCATATCCTCGCCCGATCGAACAGTTAAAAAAAAAAATCATAATCCTACAGATGTTTTATAGTAAATTGGCCCAGATTCTTGTCTTTTTGCAGCTTATTCCACGTAGCCCATTAGCAGAAAAAGACAGTTCTGTGGTTCAGTGTACCTTCCATCAAACTTCTTCATTACTAGGATCATATTCCATTACTGATCTTGCTCTAGAACTGAGCTTTGAAGGTGAAGAGGTGGCAGTTTTAGGCCAAGTTAGAGTAAGAAGTTAAAACAAAAGGTTAGCCGCTAAGGAAAAGATGACAGGGAAGCTAATTAGCCCACGAGATGTGGCCCTAGAACTTCCCACTCACTCCCAGGAAGAGAGGACGTGGGTGATGGAATGAGATGCTGGAGGCCCAAGTTTATGAGTTCTTCTTACACGTTGCTGGCATTTTTAACTCGTAAACTTTGGAAATGTGTAGGCGTCTGGAAGTCATCAGTATACTTGACTTAGTAATGTGGTTTTAATTGCAGTTTTTATTCTCCTGGCTTGTGGCAATGTCTCTAATCTGTTGCCACCAATATTTGAAATAGGCACCTGGAAATGTAAGTAGGCGATTGCATGTCATTATCTTAATACTGATGTTTGCTGGGTGCCTGGAAGTCTTCATTATACTTGGGATAGTGATATAGTTTTAACTGCAGTTTTTTTTTCAGGCTTTGGGTAAAGTCTCTTTAGTCTGTCGACACCTAGAACTGAAATAGACACCTGTGTAAATCGGCGTTTGAATGTTACTATCTGGGTTAATGTTTGGTGGGTGCTTTCCTTATTAGTTAGAAGTTACGAAGGTGCTAGGTGTAAAGTTTTGGAATACATTTGAATGTTATTATCTGGGGTAATGTTTGGTGGGTGCTTATTAGGAGTTACGAAGGTGCTAGGTGTGAAATTTTGGAATACCTTAATTTAAGTAAAACGCATTTGGTATCTCTAGCTCCTTGAATTAGATTTTTTTTTTTTTTGTCAGTTAATCTTTGCCACCGCCAGATGTCTTTCTTAACTGTGGAGAAACCATTGGAAGTGATGGAGTTTTAAAATTTTACAACCTGATGTGTCTCCTTAACCTGAATAAAGCCGGGAAGTAGTCAGTGTAACACTTGAAATATGCCACTGAATTGAAAGGGCTAAACTCATAAACTTGAACAACACATATCTGCCTATCTATCATCAGTATACTTGAGGTCTCATACAAATGCCTGAGATTTTCACGTTACATATCTGCCTATCTATCATAAGTATACTTAAGGTCTCATACAAATGCCTGATATTTTAACGTTGTTTCTTCATACAGATTTTGGCACGCGTGCACAGTTTGTCATGTCCGAAAGTGAACAAAGAGTTTTAATTTTGTATACTAGCTCACACACATGCATTACTTCACATTTTTTCTGTACTGTGCCACATTTTTGCATAAATCACACCCACGCAGTGTTTCACTCTTGTAATGAAAACATACTTTTTCGAAGATCTATTGTCGTTTGGAATAAGGGATTAAGATGAACTAGAAAGTGAATGCCGATGCGGTGAGAGGATTAGGCTATTGTTATGCCTACTACCAGTCGGATTTATTTAGCGTAAGAGAAAAGATCCCATACTGCTGGATTGATTGAAGGCTATATCTAACCTCGCATTTCGAAAAATGTTCCTTAAGGAAAAAAGAATCAGATAAAATTGGTATGATAGAATTAGAAGGCAACTAACGTTCCCGAGTGAAGATAAAAGGAATGCCTGTAAGATAAGTACTTTCTTTATTGCCCAGGAATCTCTATGGTTCTGTGTACATCAGTAAAGTTCATTAGATCCAGTGCAGGGCTCTAGACCATCACTTAATGACACGTCTATTTATAGCCAGAATCCTTTATCCACTACGTGCTATATTTGATTCTCCCAGCATGATCCCCATTCCTCTCTCTCTCTCTCTCTCTCTCTCTCTCTCTCTCTCTCTCTCTCATCTAACTTAACCTGTCGTAAGTTAGAATGACCTCACTGATACTGATTAATAAACTAATCTAACCTGGTACTAGGAAAGCAAACCCTAACTTCACCTAGGCTTTCATGTGTAAAAAAAAAAGTGCAAAAATGGTACGCAGAAAGGAAATTAGCTTCCGGAGGAGATGACCACAGAAAAATCACTCCTGTGTCAGCCTTTTTACCGCCAACAGGTTGCCTTCCCTTCCAACTCACATCACTCTTATTCATATACCTCTCCTCATCATCCTTCCACCTTATCCTCGGTCTTCCCCTACCCCTCCATCTCGCTTATGTAGCCTACACTCTCGTCGTTAATCTCGAATTCTCAGTTTTTTCCACATCGCCAAATTGTCTCAGTATACTTCTTCAAATACTCTCCAGTAGTTCTACATCGGCACTACAAAGCTCCTTATTTTCCCCATTTGTCTGTAGTTCTATCGGTTGCTCTCAGTTTACTCATTTACTCTTCACTCATTGTAAACATCTGTCCTTGCAACACACTGCAAGCCTCACTTCCCTACGTTGGAATGGAGATGATAATACTGTTGTGCAGCAGCTTTTTCACTTTCATGCTCACTTCCCTGTTCTTTATCACTGCTGCCATTGTACAGTGGATAAGAAAAAATGTATCGCACAGGAAGGATCCGATGTTATCCAGACTAATTAATGTATCTTCTAATGATCCAGGGTAATGAATCTGTTATCTAAATACACGTCTGCTGACAGCACTGACTAGGAAATGTCAAGCAAGCGATATGCCATTGTTAAGAAACCATTGTATCAACGTAGGGTGGAATTACCTGGAATGTTGTTGTAGGCATCATCTGTTATGTCGGATTGTTTCGCGTGAATTGTACACCAATACTTTTTTGATCGAGTTTGCAGCTTCCTCCTCTGATGTACTACTTTCTTGCACTTTATCTCTAGACTCCCAGCCTTGTTAAGCTAAAATTACAGAATTGCAGTGACGCTCATACATACGCATGCACATTAATACAAATTAGCATATACAAACACACGTATATGCAATGTCGGGCGTAGCTCTAACACACACACACACACACACACACACACACACACACACACACACACACACACACACACACACACACACACACACACACACACACACACACACACACACACACACACACACACACACACACACACACATACACATTAGCATACTCATATAATCTCGGACGTACTTCTAACACACACACACACACACACACACACACACACACACACACACACACACAATAAAAATGATAATAGACGGAGGGGAAGGGATGAAAGATTTAATAGAGGAAAGAGTAATGGAGATGATGGCTTGAGGGAGATATTAAAAAGGGAAGAAGAAAGAAAATATGAGACAGCTATGGTCTCTCTCTCTCTCTCTCTCTCTCTCTCTCTCTCTCTCTCTCTCTCTCTCTTTGAAACAGTACCGAAACTACCAGCAACAAATTAAATGCCAATTATAGCTTTACGGTTACACTTGAATTTGAACCTAAGTTGTGAGAATTACCAGCTTAGTACTGTTACCACCCGGCCACACATGCTGTAACGGGGGAGTGAATTTGGGAGTAACTGTAAATACGACTTGGTATAATGATGGCAGTGCGTGTAAGAGGAGAGGAATACAGTGGAAATTTGAGAAGTATTGGAGAGATGAGAGAGATGCCGATGAGAGAATATCCTAATGAGTAATAGCGGTAGGAGAATGCAGGTAAGATTACTGTAAAATATTTAAGAGCATCGACGATGAGATGAGAGGAATACCCGTAAGAAAAATTACAAAATGCCAAATCTGGAATGCTTATTAGATGAGAATATGGGACGACAAAATGAAACGCACGAAAAGAAATGAGCGCAGTGCCGTTATAATGAAGAAGGCATGGAATAAACAGAAATGAGTAAAGGAAAACACGAAGAAGTGGGAAAAAGGGAAGATGTAAGTGACAAAGGGAAACGCGATATGTGGAGTAGGAATGGCGGTATAGATGAAAGGGACGAGGGGGGGAGGAAGGAAAATGTAAGCGTGCTGGTGTGGCTGGACATTTTTATACCAACCTACCCATTGCAGCCTCAGACAATGGGCAGCTGGAGATAGGAGGGGGAGGGGAAGGAAGGGAGGGTGGGTGGGTGGTTGGACGAGTGAGTGGGAGCGAGAGAGGGAGGGAAATAGGAAAGAGGAGGTAAAGAGAGAAATGATGGAAAGACAAAGAATGAAGGATGGTGAGAGGGAAGTAAGGCGGAGGAGAAGGGCGCGGAGGGGAGGGAAAAGAAAGGAAATTGATGGTGAGACGAAAGGTAGGGAAAACTGAAAGAGGAAAATGGAAGGACGGGGACGGAGAGAAAAATGGATAAAGGGAAGGTAGAAAGAGATATAAGTGAATGAGGGGAAAGAACGTGAGTAAATAGAAGGGGAGGGGGTTAAGGAAGGTAGAGAACAGGGAGAAGAGGGTGAAGGAACCGAATGGGAAAAGAGAGAGGTTGGGAAAGGAAGGGAAAAGCGGAAGAGAAGAGGGAGGGAGGGGAAAAGGAAAAGTACAAGGAAAATGAAGGGGTTTGGGAGGGAAATGGTAAATGGGAAGATGAAAGAGATTCGATAATTAAGGAAGGGAAAGATATAGGGGAAACGGGGGCAAAAAGTAGGTGTAAGGGGAGAGGAAGGAAGGAGGATAGGGACGGGAAAGATGGAGATATTAAGGAATTGAATGGGTGGGGAAAGCGAAACGAAGGGGAAGGGAAAGGATATGGAGAGTGGGTGAGGGAAAGAAAAAAAGAGAGTGGTTGCATAGAGGAAAAAGAGAATGGAGAGAGATAAGGAAGGAAAGGGAAAAGGAAAAATAATGGAAAGGTACGAGGATGGCTCGGGAGGTGGAAGGATGATTTAAGGACGCAAAGAGTAAACGAAAAAATAAAAGGGAAAAAGGAAAATAGGAGGAGAGGAATTAAGGGGAAAGAAAAAGAAGGAAAATGGATAAGAAAAGGAAAAAAGTAGAGTGAATGGATAGGGAGGTTGAAGGATGGGGAGAAAACAGGAAGAAAAGGGAAAATGATAAAGGAAAGTGAAAAGGAGAAAATAATGTAAAAAGAAAGGGAAAAGGATAAAATAATGTGAGAGGAAAAGGAGAAAAAAAAAGGCGAGTATGGGAGGGGAAAGGGAAATGGAGAGTGGGGGCGGAAAGGCTGAACAATTTTATCCTGCCCTCCGCACTTCGGGTTCAGACAATGGAAAACACAGGTAGGGGGATAAAAGCATTCCAGTAGCCACATTTCAGCTGTAGTGGGCCTCTTTTCTATTAGGTTTCTAGGTGGAACAGTTTGCAATCCGAGTTTTTATCCTCTTCCTCCTGCGTGGGATTCTGATTTTGTGCTGTGGTGGTTTGTGGTTTTGTTTTGGGAATATGTGGAGGTAGGTGGGTGTTGGGCGGCGTGATGGTCGTGCGTTTGAGACAGTGGGAAATCTGGGGGTATTTGGAGGTAGATGGGTGTTGGGTGGCGTGATGAGTGTGCGTTTGAGAGAGAGAGATTTGGGTTATGTGGAGGTATGTTGGTGTTGCGTGGCGTGATGGATGTTTGTGTGTGTTTGTGTGTGTGTGTGTGTGTGTGTGTGTGTGTGTGTGTGTGAGAGAGAGAGAGAGAGAGAGAGAGAATTTTCTTGAGTGGGTGTGGGGAGGGAAGGGGGGGATGGGGGAAAGGGGAATGGAAGGGGGGATGGAGGAGAGGGAAGGAGAGGGGGAGGAAGAGGAGAGGGGGAGGGGAGGGGAGGGGGAAGATGGGGGATGGGGGAGGAGAGAGAGGGTGGGTGGGAAGGGAGGGGAGTTGGCTCGGGAATTGATGGGTGTGAGTTGGGTGTGCGCAACCTCACTTTTTAGGTCTTGTTCTCGGTGAAATCGACTGTTTTTAACCTTCCCATTACTCATACCGTCCAGTCAACAGTACCCATTTGCACATGCTCTATTACGCCTGTCCTTTCCCCCACCATCACTCCCAGTCCCCACACTCGTTCTGTCCAGTCCCACGCAGTTCCTCTCCCTGTCCTCTCTTTACATCGATTTTCTAAGAGGAGTTCCGTTCCCACCGCAGACACTGGCCTTCATGCAGTATCAGTTTGCGCATGATGTATAAACACAGAAGTAGTATCTTCCCTATGTTTGACGAATACATAGCGGAAAAATCGAACCATCTGAAACACACACCACGAGAAGAGATAGGGTTTTCATTGTATTTCGCCCACTATAAATTTTCCTTAGACGGAAGTGGGGCGATACAAGTAGCTATTTCTTTGTACTGATTCCGACCTTTCCAACCACCCACCATCACTGCAGTCCATCCCGCTCGCTCCTCTCCGCCGATCTTATACATAATTTGCTTCCACATCACATAGTTAGACAGTGACAGCCATCGTACCATCTGATCAACGATGTTCGTCTTCACAATATATGCTTCCTCCGCCATTCCCCACAACGCTCTTTTTACTGCCCACGCCACCCATATCAACGCTGATGTGGTGAATATCATCGGAAAGACTGACATCGCAACCGTCAGTGTACAATGCCAGTGTTTAAAGATACTGTTCTTATCATTTATGTTACTGCCTTACCACATATCCTTCGTCTACCACATATTCTTGTTCGCCTACCGCACATTCCTCTTCGCCTACCACAAATTCTTCTTCTACCACAAATTCTTCTTCTCCTGCCACAAATTCTTCTTCGCCTACCACGTTTTCTTCTTCTCCTACCACGTTTTCTTCTCCAACAACGCATACATTCTTCTTCGCCTACCACATATTCTTCTTTGGCTGCCACATTCCTCATCGCCTGCCTCATATTCCTCATCGCCTGCCACATATTCTTCTTCGCTTACCCAACTCAGTCAAGAAGTGACAGCTGACGGTGCACAATTCTGGGACCGGGCAACGAACTCACCATTTATTAAGGAAGACAGATTACTTGTTCCAGCTAGTGAAGTAAGCGAGAATGAGGGTGTAGAGGGCTATACCACACACAGCACCAAAACATTTTTACCCTTCATCTGTCGAAGTCATAGGAGGGTATTGTTATCACTGGGATCAACAACAGTAGGCCTAGGTGGCGTAGAGATTTCGTTCCTGGGCCAGAACTCAGAGAGTATTCAAAGTAGTCATGAAATTTCTCATGGTTATGCCTTATAGTGAACTGGTGCCTTTTGATAGGTAGAATGTTGTGTCTTAAGTAGTTTTAATAATGAAAAAGTAAAAAAAAAAAAAAAGATTTCAGTGTGGCCTGCGCAAGGAATCTGAAGGGCCCAATGCATTTTTCTATTAAAACTTTACAACTGGTACACCTGGGAGGCAGAAATTTTACATGATAAATGATTGTATGAATATCCAATTATGTATGAAGTTTCATGGCTGTACCTATTATTTAATCATAGAAAATGGCTGCCTAAATGAAAAATGCATAGGCCTAAGTCATAATTTCGTTAGATCTGCTCATAACCAAGAAAAAAAGGGGAAGTGGGTTGCCAGACACCTGATCGCGGTCTCCCAGAATCAGGGTATTAGAGCCAGTACCAACCCTCTGCCGCTCCCCTAGTATCTTCAGGATAGTGACGTCTACTTGTAGTATCGAACTGAACGACAAGTATCATTGTTACCATGGGCAAACTACTTAAATTTTTATGTGTCAATGTGTCTGTGTTATACGAGGGAAGGGGGGCGAGTGGGGGCCGTTAAGCACTTGGTTAGGTGTGAGGGGAGGTGGGGGGTATGTGCTTGCAGGTCAGGTGGAAGGTTGCAACAATGTAGCGTTGCCTGTGTTTATTTTTATTCTATTAAGACCCAGACAGATTTACACACATCGTTGGAAACCTTATGAAGAAGTAAAAGGTGTTACTTATGTGATTTTTCTGATAATTTGCCACTGTAATGCTGAGGAAAAAAAAAAAAATAGGCAACGCTGTGCTGTTGCAAATTTCTGTCTGACCAAGCACATACCTCCCACCTCCCTGCACACCTAACCCAAATGCATAACGGCCCTCAACCCCCCTCCCCCCAGTATAAAAATTTCAGTGGTTTATCCATGGTAATAATGAAGTTATGACCAGAATTTATGTGCCTTTTTAATTTAGGCAGCCATTTTTTATGAATACATAAATGGTACAGTCGTGAAACATCATGCATGATAAGATATGCATTTAATCATTTATCACGTACAATTTCTGTATCCTAGGTGTATTAATTGCAAAGTTTTCATAGAAAACTGCATTAATTTCGTAACATCATACAGTATATTCTCATGGCATTCTAACTACCAAAAGGCACCAGGAGGCATCTCAACACATATTTCTGGCGAGTTTGAAGCCTGTACCTGTACTAGTTTCTAAGTCCTAGCCGGAAACGATTTATTTTTACTTTTTTATAAAAAAAAAAAACTACTTAAGACACAGCATTCTACCTATCAAAAGGCCCAGTTCTCTATAAGACACAAGTATGTGAAATTTCATGACACTATACTCTATAGTGAATACTTTCTAAGTTCTGGCCCGGAGAAGAAATCTCTAAGCCCGGCCAGCCGACCTGCCGCCCAGCCGCCCTGCAGACCAACTCTACGGACAGACATATGTTGATTCCAGTGATTACAACACCCTCTTCTGACTTGTCAAGTGGAGGATAAGAACCCAAAACACAGCACGCATCTTCACCAAACTTGTTATTTCGAGTACCGTACCATTAAAGCTACACCAGGTCTTCTTATATTGCTGGAAGGCTTATGAAAAAGTAACGCGTGTTACTTAAGTTGCTGGACAAGCTACAAAGCAACAATTAAAGCATGACAAGTAGCAGAACTATGTATATTTCCTAGACATGAATAGCTAAAGGGGAATATAAGTATGTTGTTGGAGAACTTAAGAGAAAGTGATTGGTGATACTTAAGTAATTTTTCTCAAACTTTTCCATCATATTTCTGAAGAAAGACCTAAAAGTGCCAAACTGAACACCAGGCAAACCCAAAACAGTAATACTTAAGAGATTATTGAAGCTGCGTCTGATCTATGCACATCATTGGCAAACTGACGAAAAATTAATAGGTTTTGGTGACTTTTCTCAAAAGTCCCCACCATATTGCTAGAAAAACAACAAGTGCATCATACCGAGCACCAGCACTGGGGTATCTCTTAAGCTACTATAGCTCTGGTGGACCTGCGTACATCGCTGGAAAGCTTATGGGAAAATAGTGTATGTTACTTAATTGGCTTTTCTCAAACCTTTCAATGACATTACAACGAAAGCAAAGCACCATATTGTGTAAAAAAAAAAAAAAAAAAAAAATTGGTGTTTATGAAAACTACGGTGGACATAAGCACCTCGATACATGCCTTTAGGAAAAGTAACAGTTCTCACTTTAGTAGCTCTTCATAAAATTTCCAACCTACTTCTGAAAGGAACCCCAAAGCGCCAAACTGAGCACAAAAATCGTGTCATGTGTGTGATCCACCATTCTTTAGCAGGAGCTCCAAAGCCCTTTAAGCTGAAATTATGGACATTATGAAATAAGATGTGCATTAATATCACTCAAGTGGGGTGACCCCCTTGTTTTGGTAAAATAATAATATAAACAATGTTGTTTGCTGGAACACGATCATCATTTCAAGTGTGGACGTCTATAACCTCATGAACATGCTTTTTTTTTTTTTTCTTTTCATATTTGTAAGATTCCTGTTCAATCAACCCTTCAAACTTGAAGTGATTCGTTTTGACTGATGTAGACTAAAATCACAATTTCTGTACCATGTGCTGAACTGCAGCAAGAAATTAACGCTAAAATACGATGCTAGTCACGGTAGTGCAATGGAAAGGATGGATATCCGTAACATTGCTGGATATTGTTATTCAACCTCGGAAAATAAACTGACGTGGGAAGAAAATTTCCTCCAGGTTAAAATGGATGACATCCAGCCTTGTGCTCATGCCAGAGTTATGACAACAAGAAGTCGACTATATGTTTTCGCCGTGTTATTGCCGGAGTAACAAGGAGAGATGTGTGCGGCATGTTTCCAAGGCTTGAATAAATCATGGAGAAATCAAATCCTAGTTCCCAGAGGAAACATTATCATAGGTTATAATTGTTTTCTGCAGGAATATTGGGACTTGGCAGTTGATCGCTTTGATAACCCGCGTGCAGTCAATAGGCTTTAATCCCCCGATATAACGTACGAACTATTTTCTGTCTTGTGAAATGGTTGACATAAAATCCAGTCTGTAATCTGATAAATTACCAATATGCTGGGAATGGAACCAGGGACTCTCAGGTGAAAGCCAGGCAGCATACCACTACACCACGACCAGGTAAAAGTTAACTCACGTTGTCACAATTGTCACAAATCAATTCGCGACATTTTCCTTTTGTGAGAAGCCACGAACTATTAGTGGAAAACTCACTGTGTACTGCTCAGTTAACCGTTTCTCTCTCCATTTCGGAGTATACTTTTCAAAACATTTGTCACTTTCAAAAGTGACCGATTTAATGCACATCACTAAGTGCTCTACTGAGCGATACAATTGTTTCTTTATTGTTCGCCCCTGCTTGCCTCAACCGTTAGCCACGCCTTCTTCCGGTGGCTTGTGCGTCCTGCCTATACATAATTTGAATTCAGTCTAGTTGTGGCTTTGATGGAGAGAGGTCCTGTGCTCCAGAAGTGTGAGAGGTCAGCTAGCACCCAAGCTCCACAGAGTACAGTTAATCCAAGCTCCCACCCCCTGGGTGATACAAAGCATTCATCGACTACAGTATTTCCTTTTTGTATTTTGTAGTCTTAAGAGTTTAGTTAAGGTGTTTTTTCCTAGGCGTAAGTATTTAGCTTTTGTGTGAGTGAGTGAGTGCGTCTCATTGATTTGATTTGAAATGTAATGTTAAATTTATTTTTTTGTAATCAATAAATTTAACAGTTCTTTTCCTTGAGCTTAATGTAAAGTAAAATCTTGTTTCATTTCTCCAAATTAAGCTTATTTCCCACATAGCTCCTAGCTCGCATAGACGTTTTACTATTCATAACTGGTACTTAGACCAGTCTTGTTGTATTAACTTAAAATCCGTTGTGCCAGGAGTTAAGCATCGCCAAGAACCTGATGTTAGTATTAGTTATTTATTGTCAGGGGTGAAGTAACTTTCTCCAGAGGCTAACAGTACTAATTCAGCGATTGTGAGTAATTAGTCTCTGCTGTGTACTGTTGAGAAAGTTTATAAATTCTCGTTCTTAGGGAATCGTGCACAAGCCAGCGTAAAGTAATCGTTGCTTGATGTAGCAAGACAATCATTGTCTCTGCTCTTCAATATTATTGACTATTAATATCAATTAAATAATATTTAAGCATTTATTTTAAACACAGTGATATTATAAAAACCCCGTGACAATTGGCGACCTCATTCCAGGATATTAACTCCTAGCTATAAAGCTATTCACGAGATAGTGCTCACTCGTTCATATTTAGGAATTTATCATTAAAGTTTATAGGCACAAGTTTACTTGTGGTTACCGTTGATTTAGCAAGTGAATTTTTTGCTTTATTAATCAATAGAGTACTTAACTCTAGTTTATTTTTGGTAACGCCAGACGACTTTATTCGCTCCTGGGTAGCCGCCGTACCCATTGTGTTAATTATTGAGAGTTCTTAGTTATTCGCATTTTTGCTTTAATCTTTGCCAGTTAACTAGATAAGACTGGTCACCATTAGCTTGTGTCTGTATTCTTTATTTGTGTTATTAGCGTTTGTTTGCGAAGCAGTCAGTACTCAATTTCGGTTTGCTTAGTAAATTGAGCTAGCATCATGGCAGCCAGTGCTTATGTACAGGAAGCCAAAGATATGGGTCTCACAGACCCAGAGAAAATACAGAGATACGTTCTCTCACGGTTTAATTACGAGTAAGAACGTGAGAAAGATGCTCGTGAACGTGAGCGAGAACAGCGCGAATACGAGCGAGAACAGCGCGAATATGAGCGACAACAGCACGAACACGAGCTAGTACAAGAGCGACAACAGCGCGAATACGAGCGTGAACAGCGAGACAAAGAACGAGAACACGAACGTGCCGAGCGAGAAGCACGCGAGAGACATGAACTTGAAATGATGAAGCTCAAGCGAGATTCCTTGGCTTCAGACACGTCTGGTGCAGTTGGTCCAAGCTCCACAAGCGTTCCCCCTGCACATGTCCTGGCGACCCCACGCATCAAGTTTCCTTCATACAAGGAAAGCGAGCGAATCGAGCCGTACATAGCTCGTTTTGAGGACATGGCAGACATGTATCAACTGGATGAGGCAGCTAAGCGGCTTCAGTTTCTTAGCCTATTTGAGGGACCTGCCCTCGATATTCTCCACAGAATTCGTGGAGACAATCTCACATATGAGATGATGAAAGCTGCACTCATTAAGGCGTATGGTCTCACAGTAGACGACGCCAAAGTTCAGTTCATGCGAGCTCGTCTCCAAGACAAGGAGACAGCTGTTCAGTTCCTTGATCGTCTCACAGCTTACTTAAATGAGTGGATGGAGAAAGATGAAACTCCTTCCACGCGTGAGGGGATAATTGACCTTATGCTGCGTTCACAGCTAGAGAGGTCGTGGCCTGCTGAGCTCATAGCACAGCTTAAGATCTGCCAGGTGAAAGATGCCAGCCAAATGGCAGAAAAGGCTGACGCATTCTTTACTGCATACGGGTATCAAACTCGTAAGCAAAACACCTGGAGCAGAAAAGATACTGCCAAGTCTGGGAAGCTGTCTCAGACTAAATCCCAGCACCAAGGCCGTTCTCAGAGTAATGGTCAAGGTCCAAGCAAACCGCAGAAGGACCAGGGGCAAAATACACAGCAGCCTGCTTGGAAGCGGTACAAGTGCCCTGACCAGCAGCAGTATCAGCCACACAACCGACCGTCGGGACAAACTTTTTCACCACCAGCTCAAAAGAGGCAGGAAGCGAATGCAGCCTTCATTCCTCAGCAGCAGCATGATGGTCACGTCCCTACCAGTATGGGTACTTCCCCACAGTTCACTAGTCCTACAGTGACAGTGAACCCCCCTCCACAGATGGCCAATGTTCCATCTCCTTATAATTCTCAAGGCACAATGTTTGCCGCATCAATTCAGCAGCCTCATGAGTGGCTAGCTGCTTCCTTCACAGGCCCTCCCACAGGTGACAGTACCTTCCTTGTCTGGCCAGGGTTTGTGGGAGGCATTCCTGTGAAGGTCCTGAGAGACAATGGTTCCTCAGGTTGCTCTGTCAAGCAGAGTCTAGTTCGGCCTGAGCAGTACACAGGTCGACAGATCCATGCTAAACTTATTGATGGATCAATGAGATTGTTCCCTGAGGCATGTATCTAGGTGGCATCTCCATTTTATACTGGTACGATACTCGCAGTTGTCATACCAGAACCTTTATTTGAACTCATCATCGGCAATATTTCCGGAGTCAAGGATAGTTGCTCCGATGATGACGCTACTCAGACTTCGGCTGCTGCGGTAACACGAGCCATGGCTGAGGCTCCAGACTGTGTCACCCCAGTGATCATTGAATCGCCGCAAGATCTGATGTGTAGTCAACTTGTTGTACAAGAACAACATTCTGACCCGACACTTGCTGCCGTGCGGAACAAACAAAAGGGTCGAGTGATTAAGTATTCACGGGGAGGTCGAGCCAAGTTCCTTCGCAAACAAGGACGGCTCTACCATGAGTCACGCACACCCGAGGGCGAGGTTCGACTGCAGTTTGTAGTTCCTGCCAAGTACCGCTTAGCAGTGTTACAATGGGGTCATTGTTCAGCCTCAGGAGGTCACATGGGCAAAAGGAAGACCCAGGGCCGTATCCGAGCTGACTTTTTCTGGCCAGGGATGGGACGAGACATAGATAGTTTTGTCCGTTCCTGCAGTGTGTGCCAAAGTATCACCACTAATCAGGGACATGCCCTTCCTGTGCCATTTGTAACCACACCCGTAATCTCTGAGACAGTTGAGAGACAGGGTAGTGGTGAAGTGGGTGCAGACCTGACATCTCGCCCATTGGCCCCACAGGACACATTATGTCCAGGGCCTGTAAATACATATTATGTACCGTAAGTTAAGGGGGAAGTTGAGAGGCGACTTGAGGCTATGGAAGACCCAAGTTTGCACAAGGATTCTCAGCTCCCCGATACTAATATAAGTACTGTAGGTTAAGGGGGAAGTTTGAGAGAAAACTCCGCAGAGGCGACTTGAGGCTATGGAAGACCCAAGTTTGCACAAGGATTCTCAGCTTCCCGATATTAATATAAGTACTGTAGGTTAAGGCACAGGTTGAGGACCAGTGTGCGGTTCGAGGCTATGGAAGACCCGAGTTTGCATAGGGATTCTCAACTTGACACTAATTGTGTGCTGTAATTAATGGCGACCTCGAATGTACGAAGCTTAGGCTGTCACTCATATTTTTTCAGCCAGAGCGTACTTTTCGTACCATGTACTGATTGTTAGGCAGAGAGAGTAATTGTAACTTAATAAGAATTTTGTCTCACTGACACTTTTGATGCTCCACCTTAATTGGTTTTGCAGGTTCAGCAATGGGTGTAGCAGTTTTGCTGTGCGGACCAGCTGATCGTCTGCCGCACGCTGCCGCCTCTTCTCCTCTGCCTTCGTCGTCGCCATATTATTTACTGTGTCATTTTACACGTAGGTACAGTTACACTACAACTGTCACACCTACACCGTGTATTACATACACCACGCTACACAACAATTAGTTGTCAGTGTATATGTAGCGAATTTTCGCTCAGTTTGACCTGAGTATAGGATTTTCACTGTCGTCATGGAGTTTTTCCCTCAAGCTTGCTTCTATTAACGTAAATACGAGGTTTTTTCGCTCACTGGCGACTGCGACTTTCTCCTGTAGCAGGATAGCACACACACCACAGTGTGAATCTTGTGTGAATGACTTAGGATGTGTACATATATATATATATATATATATATATATATATATATATATATATATATATATATATATATATATATATATATCCACAAATTTTTTCCCATAAGGAAAAAATTTAATTTTGTAGGGGTGTAATGTCACGAATCAATTCGCGACATTTTCCTTTTGTGAGAAGCCACGAACTATTAGTGGAAAACTCACTGTGTACCGCTCAGTTAACCGTTTCTCTCTCCATTTCGGAGTATACTTTTCAAAACATTCGTCACTTTCAAAAGTGACCGATTTAATGCACGTCACTAAGTGCTCTACTGAGCGATACAATTGTTTCTTTATTGTTCGCCCCTGCTTGCCTCAACCGTTAGCCACGCCTTCTTCCGGTGGCTTGAGCGTCCTGCCTATACATCATTTGAATTCAGTCTAGTTGTGGCTTTGATGGAGAGAGGTCCTGTGCTCCAGAAGTGTGAGAGGTCAGCTAGCACCCAAGCTCCACAGAGTACAGTTAATCCAAGCTCCCACCCCCTGGGTGATACAAAGCATTCATCGACTACAGTATTTCCTTTTTGTATTTTGTAGTCTTAAGAGTTTAGTTAAGGTGTTTTTTCCTAGGCGTAAGTATTTAGCTTTTGTGTGAGTGAGTGAGTGCGTCTCATTGATTTGATTTGAAATGTAATGTTAAATTTATTTTTTTGTAATCAATAAATTTAACAGTTCTTTTCCTTGAGCTTAATGTAAAGTAAAATCTTGTTTCATTTCTCCAAATTAAGCTTATTTCCCACATAGCTCCTAGCTCGCATAGACGTTTTACTATTCATAACTGGTACTAAGACCAGTCTTGTTGTATTAACTTAAAATCCGTTGTGTCAGGAGTTAAGCATCGGCAAGAACCTGATGTTAGTATTAGTTATTTATTGTCAGGGGTGAAGTAACTTTCTCCAGAGGCTAACAGTACTAATTCAGCGATTGTGAGTAATTAGTCTCTGCTGTGTACTGTTGAGAAAGTTTATAAATTCTCGTTCTCAGATAATCGTGCACAAGCCAGCGTAAAGTAATTGTTGCTTGATGTAGCAAGACAATCATTGTCTCTGCTCTTCAATACTATTGAATATTAATATCAATTAAATAATATTTAAGCATTTATTTTAAACACAGTGATATTATAAAAACCCCGTGACAACAATCTTGTAACCAACGTCCCTCCGCCCCCACTGTGGGCATCAAGAGGATGAGTTAACCCCCTGGCACTCGGGCAAGTAGATGCTTTTAATCTATCCCAAGCACTTACGGCAAGTCAGAATGAAGAGAGAAACCTGTACTGTACACAGGAAAAATCATCTGATAAATTACCAATATGCTGGGAATCGAACCAGGGACCCTCAGGTGAGAGCCAGGCAGCATACCACTACACCACGACCAAGCAAACGTTTACTTACTTTGTCACAATCTTGTAACCAATGTCCCTCAACCCCCACTGTGGGCATGAAGAGGATGCGATAACCCCCTGGTACTTGGGCAAGTAATATATTGGATGATTTTTCCTGTGTACAAAACGGGTTTCTCTCTTCAGTTTCCTGTTATTTCAGAGAGGCTGGTATGATTTTGAATCGGGTAGAGAAATAAAGAAAAACATGGGTCGTGGTGTAGTGGTATGCTGCGTGGCTCTCACCTGAGAGTTCCTGGTTTGATTCCCAGCATATTGGTAATTTATCAGATGATTTTTCCTGTGTACAGTACAGGTTTCTCTCTTCATTCTGACTTGCCGTAAGTGCTTGGGATAGATTAAAAGCATCTACTTGCCCGAGTGCCAGGGGGTTAACTCATCCTCTTGATGCCCACAGTGGGGGCGGAGGGACGTTGGTTACAAGATTGTGACAACGTAAGTTAACTTTTACCTGGTCGTGGTGTTGTGGTATGCTGCCTGGCTCTCACCTGAGAGTCCCTGGTTCGATTCCCAGCATATTGGTAATTTATCAGATGATTTTTCCTGTGTACAGTACAGGTTTCTCTCTTCATCCAGTCTGTAAGATGCTGCTCGAGAGTGCCAATCATGTTAAGCTACCCGGAGCATAGACGGGTCTGCTATACTTCTGTCAGTCTATTCATTCATCTATCTAAGCATATCTGTCTGTCTGTCTTTATTAATCTATCTGTCTGTCTATAACAATCTTTTGCCAGACGCCTTAATCTCTTCCACATCGCGGTGTCCTCCGCCATTTGACTGCCATTCCTCCAACTCGCACACCCCTCTCATATCTCTCCTCTCCACTCATACTTAAATGTTCTAGACTACGGTAGCCTAGCTTCGAACTCCAGCGTAATGAAGAGGGGTAACATGAGCTGCGTTGTGTACATTATCGTTGTTACCGTTTCATCCTTTCCTGTGATTATGGTGCTTTCGTGGCAATTCTTTGTTAGTGATTTAGGCTACTTCGCATATTGCACATTCGTATTCCTTTGTGCGTTGTTTATGCATATAATCTACATAATCTGCATCAGTATCATTTACGAGTATTATTAACCGGGATGTGTCATGTCTCCATGGTTGTTCAATCTGTACATGGATGGGGTAATAAAAGAGGTACAAGGTAGGGTAGTGGATGTTGGAGTGGCCCTGGTGAGAGAGGATAGTGTTTGGAAACTCCCTGTACTGTTGTTTGCAGATGATACTGTGTTGTTGAGTGAAGACGAAGGGGAGCTGCAAGGCTTGATGGATGAGTTTGAGAGTGTGTGTAAGAAACGGAACCTAAAGGTGAATGTAGGGAAGAGTAAAGTGATGGTCTTTGAGAGAGGTGAATGTACAGTGAGGTTAGATGGTGAGGAATTGGAAAATGTGAGTACGTTTAAGTATTTGGGTAGTGTGATGAGTAAGGATGGAGGTTTGGAGGGTGAAGTGCTTGAAAGGATACAGCAGGGAAGAAAGGTTGCTGGTTCCTTGAAAACAGTGATAAGAAACAGGGAAGTGACCATGGAAGTGAAAAAGTTACTACATGACAGTATTGTGATACCAACTCTAACGTATGGAAGTGAAGCTTGGACGTTGTTGGAAGGACACAAGTCAAGAGTGAGAGCAGTGGAAATGAGTTATTTAAGAGGAGCCTGTGGAGTCACATGGAGAGACAGGCTGACGAATGAGGATATAAAGGAGCGTTGTGGTGTTGATGTGGATGTGATAGGAAGCGTTATGAGGAGCACACTGAGGTGGTTTGGCCATGTGGAGAGGATGGAGGATGAAAGACTGACGAAGAGAGTGTATGTGAGTGAGGTGGAGGGGGGAAGAGGGAGGGGGAGGCCGAGGATGAGATGGAGGGGTGGGGTGGAGAGGTATATGAGAGAGGGGGGTGTGAGTTGGGAGCAGGGCAGTGAAATGGCAGGGGACAGGGCGACTTGGAGGCGATTTGTTTGTGGCCACCCCAAACGGGATTGAGGCGTCTGGCAATAGATAGATAGATAGATTAACCGACTGAAGTCGATTACGTGTTTTTATATTTTAGTCAAGCCACCACCAGACGATTTTATTAAACTTGGAAAAGATCTCTGGTAGTAAGGGATTATTGATGACTATATCCAGCCCCTCGAATAGGTTCTCTCAGGTTGAATATAATTGTCTGGAGGCTGAAAATGAACTAAAAAAAATATAGATATTGGAGTGAAGGGGTGATCAGACCTTGCAAATGTGAAGCCCTGTCGGGAACGCTGCGTGCCTGGGATAAGGAATATTTTGCATCCCGCGTTGAAAAGGAAGCCAGGAAAAATATGGATTGCAACCGTAATCAAATCTGCATGGACAGAGATTAAAAATACTGTGGGTCATGCGTCCGTTTGCAATTGCGCTCAAGAAAACAGATTAAAGCGCATTTGCAGTCTCTGGCTTGATTTTCCTTTGTCTTTCCATTTCCTTTCTCTTCCTTTTTCCTTTATTCTCTCCTTTCTTTCATCTCCTTTCTCCTTCCTTTTCCTATCCCGTCTTCATCTCTCCCTTCATCAGTTTTCTTGCTCATCTTTTCCCTTCCTATCCTTTCTCCCTCCATTTCCTTTCTGCTTCCTCTCCTCTCCAACTATATTTTTTTCCTTTCCTCTTCCTTCTCTGTATTTTCCCTTTTTTCTTTTTATTCTCCTTTTTCCTTTCCCTTTTTCATATTCCATCTTTTTCATTCTGTCTTCCATTCCCCTTCACTACTTTTTCCTTTGTCCCTTCCCTCTCATCCTTCTCTATCCTTTTACTCCCCCCCCCAACCCTGCTTCCTCTGTTTCCTCATTTTTTTCTTTTCTTTCTCTCTTTCCTCTTCCTTTCACTACCTCTTCCCTTCCGTCGCTTTCCACTCCCCCTCTTTTCTTAACTTTTATCTTATTTTTCTCTGTCTGCCTTTCATCGTATTTATCCCATCCTTCCTGTCACTTTTATTACTCCTCTTTCCACTTCAACTGGCTCTGCACGAGTGACAAGCCTAATGGTTTCCTGTACCTTAGGAAGCCATTTACAACTCAGGGTGGTAACCATATGACCAGATAACGGGGTAATGTAGAACCCATTATGGTGCCCCCGTTAACAGGGTGGAGACGCAGATGAGATGTCCATCGGGAAACCAAACCTTCAAACTCTTCTCCTCGCCTTGCTGTGGCTACATGTTGTCTGCAGCAAGGAGACATCGGTTGTCTGTACGGAACAGCTCAGCACGGGCGGTTGCTTGCCTGCGGTTGATGGTTCTGCTCGGCCAGACAGATAAGGGTTAACAACAACAAAAACAGCCTCTCCATCGGCCCTCCTAATTACTTCGCCCTACCCATTCCCTCGTCCTCCCCATTGCTCCCTCTCATCTTTCTTCTTTTCTCCCTCATTCCCTTCCAATTCTTTTCTCGCTCCATTTATCTCACTGTTCCCACCTTCCACATTTACTCACCTGCCCCCTTTTCCTGTCTCCTCCTCTTCCCATCCCTTCCTCACCAGCACTCTCTTCCCTCACAACGCAATCTGTAGTCAGGATTTACGAAAAGGAACGCTACTGTCAGAATGTACAATCACGAACGATAGCAAAGAATTTACGGAAGCAAACGAAGCTGTCTGGATTTACGGAGACAGCTCCCCAGTAATCTGTGGAAACAACGATGATTTACGGTAACGAACGAAGCTATCAGGATTTACAGAGCCGAAGAAGGCTGTCAGAATTTACAAAGGCGAACGACAATTTATGGAGATTGTCGATGATTTACAGAGGCTAATGATGTCACAGGATTTACATAAAAGAAAGATAGTTTCTTGGATATGAAAAGCAACAGTTTAGGCCCTTTTCACATTTGAGTTTTTTTGACTTGCGACGCGACACTCGTCACGCGGCTTTGAAATACATGCAGGTGGACCGTTCACACGAGGTTTTAGTGACAAAATTGTCGCTGCGACAGCCATCACCGCACGCCCACCCGGCAAAGCAGCCTCGCGACAGATAAAGGTGTGCGTAATAGCTACATGAGAATATATGGGTCCGTTCACACGAGCGTGTTTTGTCGCGCGACAGTAGTTTCAGCTCTTGGACGGGCAGTACTTGCAGCCAGTTTTTAATCGGTATGTACTGCATTCTCGTTTATATGCATTCATTTTTCATAATTGTGAAGGTGGATGGAATTGTTGGTGATTGGGGTGTCCCTGCAGAAGTGGATGAAAATGGCAGTGATCTAGTGGACATTGTGCAGGGAGGGGGTTGGTGATAGCCAACACCCTCTTAGACACAAAATTATCCACAGGTATACGTGGCGAGTGATAAGAAGCGTGGATGGTGAAGTGAATGAACGGAAGGCGATGATTGATTGCGTGTGTATGATAGAATGAGAAGACGTGTAATGGATGCAAGAGCATACAGAGGTTGGGAGAGTGGACTTTCTGACCACCACTTGGTGGTGGTGAAAGTCAAGGTTCAATTGAAATGAAGGAGTAGAAGAGAAAGACAGGAGGAAATAGTTTATACAAAGAGGGTAGGAAGGTTACAAAAGGATGGGAAAAAGGCAGAATATAAGAGATAAGTGGAGGAGCGATTGGGTAAATCTGATTTGGAGCAGTTTGGGGACGTGGAAGGTGTGTGCAAGATACTCACAGAAAATCTGTGCAGCATGCTATGTGGTGTGCGGTGTGAAGAGAAAATGAAAGGGGGTGCAAGGAACAGCATGGTGGAATAAACAAGTGAGACAGGATGTGACACAAAAGGAGAAAGCATATAGTGAGGGGATGAGTAATAGGGGTGTAGAGGAAGTTGAGAGACAGAAGAGGGAGTTATATGTAGAGAGGAAGAGAGGGGTAAAAATATTAATAAGACAGCGTAAGAAGAGAGTGGATGAGGACTTTGGAAGGAATTTGTAAAGTGGAGGGAATGTAAGAAAATGTTCTAGAAAGAGGTAAAGAGAGTTAGACAGGGCGATAAAGAAGTTAGTCGGGGAATGAAAAATAAAAATGATAGATTGCTAGTGGAGAAGGGAGAAAAAGTGAGAAGATAGAGAGAACACTTCAAGAAATTGTTAAACACAGAATGAAAGTTATGCGAATATAGGTGGCTGGGGAATGGCTGGGAGAAGGAGGGATGTAAGATGAGAGGAAGAAATCAGTAGGATGGAGGTTGTGGAAGCAGTGAAGAAAGTCAAAATAGGGAAAGCCCCAGGAATTGATGGAGTGTGTGATGATTAGCTGAAGGATGGGGGAGAGATAGTAGTAGAATGGATGAGGAAGATGTACATATTGTCCTGGGAGGAAGCTATGTCCCGGAGGATTGGAAGTCAGGTATAATCATTTCCCTGTACAATGGAAAAAGGGAAAAAGAAGTTTTTGGTAATCATAGGGGCATTCGTTTTCTTAGTGTAACAGGAAAAGTGTATGTTAGGATACTTATTGAAAGAGTTTGGGGAATAACGGAGGAATTCCTTGCAGAAGAACAGGGAGGTTTTAGGAAGGGAAGAGGTAGTGTAGATCAGATATTCATTCTTAGGACTTTAGTGGAAAAGTTTCTACAGAAGGGAAAGAAGTTGTATGCAGCCTTCATGGATTTGGAGAAAGCATATGAGAGGGTGGATAGACAAGGAATGTGGAAAGTATTAAGAATATATGGAGTATATGGAAAATTGCTGAATGCCGTGAAGACGAAGGGGAGCTGCAAGGCTTGGTGGATGAGTTCGGGAGAATGTGTCAGAACTGGAATCTAAAGGTGAATGTACGGAAGAGTAAAGTTATGGTCTTGAAGAGAAATTAAGTCAGTGAATGTACAGCGAGGTTGGATGAGGAGGAAATGGAAAATGTTAATTGGTTTAAGTACTTGGTTAGTGTGATGAGTAAGGATGAGAGTTTAGAGGGTGAAGTGCTTCAAAGGGAACAACAAGGAAGAAAGGTTGCTGGTTCTTTGAAAGCAGTGATTAGAAACAGAGAAGTGATCATGGAAGTAAAAAAGTCGCTGCATAACAGAATTGTGATAACTCTAACGTATGGAAGTGAAGCTTGGACATTGTTGGAGGGACACAAGTCAAGAGTAAGAGAAATGGAAATGAGTTATTTGTGGGGACCACGTGGAGTCACATGGAGAGACAGAGTGACAAATGAGGAAGTGAAGGAGCGTTATGGTGTGGATGTGAATGTGATACAACGCGTTTCGAGAAATACATTGAGGTAGTTTGGCCATATGGAGAGGATGGAGAACGAGAGACTGACGAGGAGAGTGTATGTGAGTGAGGTGGAAGGGGGAAGAGGGAGTGGGAGGCCAAGGATGAGATGGAGGGATGGAGTGGAGAGGTAGGGTATATGCTAGAGAGGGGTGTGAGCTGGGAGCAGGACAATGAAATGGCGTGGGACCGGGCGACATGGAGGCGATTTATTTGTGGCCACCCATTACGGGACTAAGGCGTCTGGCAATAGATACATAGTATTATACAGTACATATATATATATATATATATATATATATATATATATATATATATATATATATCTATCTATCTATCTATATATATATATATATATATATATATATATATCAATCATTTCCTGTTGCACCCTCGGGGATGCATAGGGCCTCGATGAACTCACACCACCACATCCTATCTTGTGCTAACTCCTCAAGATCTCCCCAACACTCATCTCCAGCTTCCCGTCTCATTGTCCTCACCCACGTCTCTTTTGGCCTTCCTCTACCACTCCTACCAAGTGCCACCCACCCTGGTGTACCTCGTACTATTCCCTGTCTCCTATACACATGTCCTAGCCACTTCCATCGTGAGAACCTAACATATTCATCGACCGGCTGCACTCCCGTTATTTCTCTAATTCTACTATTTGGTATCCTTTCCCACCACTTAACTCCTAATATTCTTCTAAGTGCTTTGTTTTCAAACACCAAGAATTTATTTTCCATAATCACTGTGCTGTACCAAGACTCGTGTCCATAAATAAAGATACTCCTAACCATTACCTTATAAAGTTTGATTTTTGTATGCACAGAAAATTTTTTATTATTCCAAATATTTTTAAGCATTCCCATTGCCTGATTAGCCTTCTTTAACCTTTCCTCGAATTCAAAGTTCAAAGAACCATCCTTGGCTAAATAAGTACCTAAATATTTAAACCTATCAACTTGCTTTACAACCATACCTCCAATTACACATTCCTGCGCATTTTCCATATTCATATTGATTATTTCAGTTTTTCCACAATTAATAACCAAACACACCTTGCGACCTTCACTCACCAAACAGTCCAACACTCTCTGCATCTCTTCTGGCCCATCACAAATCAAAACTATATCATCTGCATAATCTAAATCCAAAAGTTTCCTGTTCTCTCCCCAAAGTATACCTGCACCGGTTTCTGTTCCAACGCGTTTCATAATGTAATCAATGACCAATATAAATAGTAAAGGCGATAGAACACCACCTTGAATTACTCCGGACTTGACTTCAAACGAATCACTCAGACAACCATCAATCATCACTTTACAAAATGTGTCCTCATGCATGTTCATAATGACCCTCACAAACTCCTCTGGTATTCCATAATGTCTCATGATCTTCCCCATAGTCTCTCTCGAAACACTATCAAAAGCCTTTTCAAAATCAACAAAACAAGGACTTAACGGTACTCTCATTTCATTAACTTGCTGCATCAAATGCCTAACTATAAAGATCTGATCATTGCAACCACGTCCCTTTCTAAAACCAGCCTGTTCATCCCTCAGAATACCCTCAACCACCGGCTCCAACCTATTTAACAACACTCTACTGAAAACTTTCATAGCTATCGGTGACAAAGAGATTCCCCTCCAATTACCACATTCACTCAGGTCTCCCTTCTTCGGAACTTTAACAATTACACCATTCTTCCAAACTGATGGTAGTAACCCCGTCACCCATATCTTATTGAATAGCTTGGTCAAGATCATTATTAATCTATCCCCCTCCACTTTAAACATTTCCGGAAATAAACCATCCTCCCCTGGTGCCTTATTATTCTTTAACTGTTTTACTGCTTTCTCTACTTCTGCAAGCCTCAACTCTCCTGTTTCTATATTTAAATCTTCCTGAGCAGACGGTATATCCTCTTCTGGTGGTATTGGTCTATTAAGAACTGTCTCAAAATGCTCCTTCCATCTATTTTTTAATATCTCCATCTTTGGTCAATAAATTTCCTTCCCTGTCTCTAGCTGGTATTTCCTTGCGTTTACCTGCATTACCACTCAGTTCTCTAATCGTTTCATATGCTATTCTTTGACTCTGTCCATCATTTTTGTTTATTAAGATTTCAGTCTCTGCAACCTTTTCATCCACACATCTTCTTTTATCTCTCCTAGCTAACCTTCTTACTTCTGAATTCAAACTCCAGTACGCAGCTCTTGCTAATTCAATCTCTCGTTCATCAACGCATTGCATCTCACTCCTCAATTTAGCCTCACCTCTCTCTTTTTTATCATATCCCACGTTTCCTCTGATATCCATTTCTTTCTCCTGAATCTATGTCTCCTTCCAATCGTACATTCAGCAGTCTCATGCAAAACTTTGTTCACATCCTCCCACATCTCATCTACACTTCTCTCCCCCTCTTCCAACGTTTCCAACACCAAAAACCTATTTCTGCATATACAAAATTATATATATATATATATATATATATATATATATATATATATATATATATATATATATATATATATATATACTGTATATTGTGTGTGTGTGTGTGTGTGTGTGTGTGTGTGTGTGTGTGTGTGTGTGTGTGTGTGTACACGCGCGCGCATTCGCCAGCGGCAACTCCGTCTCCAAACAGGCCCACATAAAAATCCTTTCTCTCTCTCTCTCTCTCTCTCTCTCTGTATATACATTATCAGTCTGTCTATAAACACAGGTAGCTAGATAACCAATATTGATAAAAGTAGTTCCTTTGTTTACCAGCTTCCTTCTCATTTTTCGTTTTTGATTCACAATCATTGTCTGTCTGTCTGTTTATAGCCAGACACCACAATTCCATAAGCGGTGGCAGTTTGACTTTGAGTTAGTTGTACGGGAAGGGACACGAACCCTCCGCCAACCCACTTGCTGACAAGTAGGGAACACATATCCGTTGGTTATATGGTTACCACCCAACGCTGTAAATGTTTTCCAGGTTTACAGGAAACCATTATGTCTGTCACTCAATGTAAAGCCACCTGAATGGGAAAGAAGAGTAATAGAAAGTGACAGGAAAGATGAGAGAATTAGGAAGAAAGAATAGACACAAACAGAATAATAAATGTGAAAGAAGAAGTAGGCAGCATTACATCGTTAGTAGATGATTGTTGCCACAACCTGACACACTACTATAACCTATGCAGTACAGGTATGTTTGTTTTATATCATCTTCCCGCCTGTGGATACGAATATGAAACTGGGTGAGTTATATAAGGCCTTCATTAGCCTTTGTCAGTATGTGAGCCTTTCTTAAAAAAAAAAAAAAACAGATGGCAGTAAGAATATAGTGTACTGCAAAGACGTGGACGTATTGAAGTGGCTTACTTTTATTCCGTTACTAATTCTTCGTCGTTTTTATATTTTTTATTCATTTGTTTTTCCTTCCTCCGTTGTTATAAAATAAAAAAATTATCTTTATCCACTTTTTCACTTGCGTAGACCATTTATCCCTTGCCTTTTTCCCCGTCACTCTTCCTTTCATCCTCCCTTTTTGTTATTTCTCGCTCGCCAACGCCTCGCATTTGTGCGTTTACCTGTTTGCTTTTCTCCTTTGCTTATGCGATTTTCCCTGCCAGTTTTATTTCGTTTCTTCTATTGCTTCATTAAATTATGAAGCTATTTGTTATTTGTCTATACCTTTACCTTGAACGATAAAGCCCTTCCGTGTTTTATTTGGCATTATATATATATATATATATATATATATATATATATATATATAAGATTGTGTGTGTGTGTGTGTGTGTGTGTGTGTGTGTGAGAGAGAGGGAGAGAGAGAGGGTACTTTATAACCTGGGCAGGCATACAATAAAGTTTGCTTATCTTAGGCACAAAAACATTAATTTAGGTAAGGTGTTAAAAAATCACGATGTATTTTTAATGTTTTACTTTTGTCTGTGCATTCTTTGTGTCTGTTAATTTTCTTTCCTGTCTGTTTTTTACTGCTTAATTTCAATTCTGTGGTTATCTGTTCCCATTCCTGCCTACCTTCATTATCACATCTCACAGTTCATTTGTTTTGGAGATGTTCGTATCATCCCTTCTTCTGTGATTTGTTCAGTATCGTCTTATATGTTACAAACGCAAACTGCATCGATTTTAAAGCGAAAAAGCCAACGTACCAGAGAATATTAAGGTGGCGTATGCTAAGTAAATCACCATTGAAGAGATGCTACTTAGCCTCTTACACCGCGTATAGTGCGGATCCCTTGTCTTTTCATTAACCTCTTCCAGTACGTCGACAACTTTTCTACTCAGTTCTTCCACTGTCAGACGAATTTTCAGCTCAGGAAGGGCCGTTTGTAGTTAGTTGGTTAAACAGGATTGCTTAAAACTTACTCGCTACCAGGCGTGTCCGAAACATTTGTTAGTTCCATCCCATCCATTGCCAGGCACCATAATCCCGTAAAGGGTGGCCATTTGACTTTGAGTTATTTGTTTTACAGGAATGGGCACCAACCCTCCACCAACCCACTTGTTGACACGTAGGGAGCACGTATGGTTTGGTTATATGGTTACCACCCAGCGTTGTAAATGGTTTCTTGGCTTACAGGAGACGTTGTAAGAATAAAAAGAAAAAGAAAAAATGAAGCTGTTAATCGTCCAATGTACTTTTCGTAAATAATTCCTTTCCTCACAGTTTTTTCACCTTTGCGCATGTGGTATGGAATGTGTACTGGATTGCTTGGTACATGTTTGTTTGTTTGCTTGCTTGCACGCTTGTTTGTCTGTCAGTAGTATGGCTCAGGTACCTTGGATCGGATTTTAACCAAACTTAGTGTAAGGGTTGCTGATCAGCTAATGAGTAGATTTTTTTTTTTTTTTTATAACATCAAAGTCATATCACATAAAAAGGTCAACATAAATATCTTTAGCCTAATCTGAATAAAATCAGACTTCGACGAATGACTGAAGGTAAGGCAAAAACAACGGGATTCTATTTCGAGAACATTCTGTCGAAGGTTAAGGTCACAGAACGAGGTTAAGGTTCGATCCAAATGTGTCTGTGTTTGAACAACATAAGTGAAGCAGGTTTGATCTCATTCAGATCACTCGTTGTGGGAGGGTTTAGGGGTTGACTTCTTTTTTTATGAACAATGAGCCAGAGGCTGACGTCACATTGCTAGGTCAACGAAGACTGCTTTTGTCTGATTCAGACAAATTTTGTGAAAGGATTTAGGGTAGGGCTTGGGTGAATTTAGTCGATTCTGAGATAAATTTTATTTAAAATGCCAGGGTCATTGGGAAAGTTAAAATGTCAAGTTACATGACAGTCATCTTAGAGAGTTGTTATCAAAATTAAATGTAGCTTGATGGAAGAGTTCAGGGTAAAACAAGGATGAGGGAATTTGATGTTAAAAACACTCGAATAACGGTCACAGGACAAGAGTAAAGTTTGACATGTGTATATCTTGTGTGGGCAAAATAACTAAAGTAGTTTTATTCGACCAGTGGAAGGGTTGAGGCCCAGCCAGAGGTTTGACTTTTTTCTTTTCTTTCTTTTTTTAAAAGCAATAGGTCTCATGGCAGGGTCAAGTTATACAGGTTCTGTGCAATTTCTATCAATCATTGTGGAATGATTCAGTTTACAACTTGGATAGTGGAATTCAGTTTTGAGAGCAATCCTCGAAAGATCAAGATCACCGGACAAGATCAAATACTTAATCCTGCAGCTTAAACATATGCCCACTCGATTTTGAGAAAACGCGATGGAAAGTGATTCGATATTAAGAACAACATGTCTAAGGTTCGGGTCATAGGGCAAGGAAAGCGTACAATTTTGCTCCAGTTTTCACCAGACATAGTAAAAATGTTGACGGTTAGGCAGTTATGAAGCTATTCAGTTTTAAGAACAATAGGTGGATGATCAAGGTTGTCGGGCTAAGTAAAATATTCTGCATTTATACCATTTGTTTGGTTCCGATGTCGCACTTTCTAATTATCCTTCCTCTGTATATCAGCTCTGGAAGGAATAGTAGTAGTGAAGAGATTTATCAAGACCATATCTAACGCTTTTAGTTGGGAAAGTCTGCCCAAACCTGAATGAAATAGTCTGAAGGTAGCAAGAATAAAATAAATAAAAATCAAAAGAGTGAATCCATTAATATTTCCATCGCTCTGTTCTTTCAAAACTGTTCGCTTGCAAAGGAAATTCATCGTTCGTCGGCGGTATCATTTTTGGTTTTCGCTTCAGTTATTTTTTACTGCTGGTCACATGCTTCGTCGGAGTTTTATCATCCCCTGCTTTGTTTCATTATTTCTCCCTTTATCGTTTGTTGTTTTCATTTCTGCCGCACCCTTGAATCTGGGTATTTGGATGTATAAAGTTTTATCTTTTATGTTTAACCACATCAGGCAACACTGTTCAATAATTTCCGCTGTGCACCAGGCCACACCAGGCCACAGCACGGTACACAACACACCACATCGCACCTCACACCTCACATCGTCTCACCTCACCACACCACATTTTGCACCTCACACCTCAACTCACCTCACCACACCACATTTTGCACCTCACACCTCACCTCACCTCACCACACCACACCACACAACATCGCAGCTCACACCTCACCTCATTTCACCACACCACACCACATCTCACCTCACACCTCACCTCACAACACCACAGCACACCACATCGCACCTCACACCTCAACTCACCACACCACATCACATCGCACCTCACACCTCACCTCGCCTAACCACACCCCACCACACCACACCAAACCACATCATACCTCACACCCCACCACACCTCACCACACCGTACCACACCACACCATACCACACCACACCACACCACACCACACCTCACACCTCACCTTACATCACCACACCACATCACATCGCACCTCACACCTCACCTCACCTCACCTCAGTTCAACTCAGCACCACACAACACCACACCACACCACACCACACTACACCACACCACACCACACAGCCATTCTGGGTGTTTACTTCTGCTTTTGTCTCGTTGTGTGTTTGAGCTTTTCATGCACCGTTGACCTTCGTTGTCATGCTGCCATATAAAAAAGAAAAAAAAGAAAAAAGGAGGGGTTATTTTTTCACCGTTTATTCCCTCCGACAAGGAGAGCGTGTTTTCACTCCTGTTTGTTTGTTTGAATGTTTGTCTGTTAGCAGTTTAACTCAAAAACTAAAAGAGAGATTTGGACCAAATTTGATGGGTAGATAGCCCATGCCGCAGGGAACAATCGATTAACTTTTGGTACTGATCCGGGCCGTATTATAGATTCTGCATCCAGAAAACACTTTTTGCATGACCATAATCAGTGATGGGAAAACCTAACCCATAATGAAGAGTGGACTGGAAATGACGTTGCCTTGTCGGAGATGCGCTTCAGTGAGTGCCCCTCTAGTTTTTTATCTGACCCTTCCGTGTCCATTTATAAATTTTCTTACACGTATCAAATCATGTATCTTTGTCTTGTGTTTTACTTCGTGTTATAATTATATATTTTTGAAAGGATACTTTTTTTTTTTTTTTTTTTACGAGTGTCAAATCTATCTCGACCCAAGGTACCATAATGTTTTAGGATGAGCAGTATTGCTGCTCGCGTTGTGTGTGTGTGTGTGTGTGTGTGTGTGTGTGTGTGTGTGTGTGTGTGTGTGTGTGTGTGTGTTATTCAGGCTGATGTTTCTTAGTGCAAAATATATTCCTTATGATATTAACTCATTACTTTTGTATTTGTGTAAAGTTCCTTCTTTATGCATGTCTGCAAAAACATCCGCATTCACATACGAGAAAAGTTAGATGAGGGTGTGATCAGACTTTTCATCACAGTATTTGAAAATGTAGGGACGAAAACTCTAAAAGACAGATGCATTTTGGAACAGTTGTATTTTACATGAAATGGAGGTCTTCAGCAGATAAATATATGCTACACCATGAAACAAATGTATACGGCGTGGAGATCTATATCAAATATATAGATACATTTTAAACCAATTGTAGATGGCATGGAGGACTTCAGCAAATATCTCC
This sequence comes from Coenobita brevimanus, assembly GCF_032717465.1. Lineage (NCBI taxonomy): Eukaryota > Metazoa > Arthropoda > Malacostraca > Decapoda > Coenobitidae > Coenobita > Coenobita brevimanus. The sequence goes on along the minus strand of NC_136991.1, from coordinate 29,669,062 downwards.
CCAGCGCGCAAATACACTCACCTCCATCGCCGGACCCTTTCTCACTTACCCACGAAATTATATTCAAATCTGTTTCAGCGGGGCCATTTCTTCAGAGGGACTTCCTTCTTATTCAGCAATTTAAATTCTCGTCACGCGCCTCCCTTGTCCCAGAAGACTAGGCCGTGAGGAGCCAGTGTGGTGTATCTCGCCACACCATCATACCACACCATACCTTATCATGCTGCGCCACACCACGCCACACCTACAATACACACCACAACTCACCACCATATTATGCCATTCCTGTTACCGCATCACCGCATCACGCCACACCTCACCACACCACATTATTCTTATCAACACACCATACATTTTCTTTCACTACACCACACCACACCATCACACCATCGCATACATATCACACCACACCACACTACACAACACCACCCCACACGACATCACACTATTCCATACTGTACCATCCCATACCATGCTACAATGCCCTACAGTACACTCCACCAACCATCACACACACACACACACACACACACGCACACGAGTGGGTAATCAAAAACGGCAAACTATATGCAGCAGGATAAAAAGTTATAGTTAAGATGAAAACGTGAACGAAGTATACGATGTCTGATGATATAATGAGTGAAGGAAATTTATTAAAAAAGAGGTTTATTGCAACAGTAAGGTGTTAATTTAGATTGATTTAGAGAATACGGTAAAGAAAGTAGAAATAACAATGATGCATTCAGAACATATAACAAGCAAGAGAAGAAACAGAAAAGAAAATAACACGGGAAAATGAAGAGAAGAACGCAAACGGTAAAGAGAATGAGAGAAGAAAATATAATGTAAGCGAAGACTAATGATAAAAGTAAAGGAGAGAGAGAGAGAGAGAGAGAGAGAGAGAGAGAGAGAGAGAGAGAGAGAGAGAATGTGGGAGAAGTAAATATTTTGGTTTTAGGGAATGAAAGCACACACACACACACACACACACACACACACACACACACACAGGTATAATTTTTCATGTCCTCTGCAAACAATTTTATTCAGCATAGGCCTATGTGGGATACTTCCAGTTGGGGGAAGGACTAAACAGCTTTCATTAACCGCCTTATCATCAGAGATCCTTCCTAAAACTTGCCGAATATCATCTGACGGCAGCAAGAAATAACCTCAAATGCCTCACCGAGGGAGTAAACATGAGGCCCCTGCTACTTCATCAGCCTCCCCTCCCGTCTCCACGGGCCACTAAACTCTATAAATCTTTAATAACTTTCTCCTTGCCCGTGGGTGGAGACTAAATCTCTACCCTCACCTCCCTAACTTGGTTATAGCCCACCAATGGCCTCCTGCCCCTGCTCCTTAACGTTGCCTTCCCATCGTCGTATTAAGCCTGGCCTAACTTAATCCACAATATTTTAGCCTTGCTTTACGTAACTTGGCATGACGTTATAAAACAAGTATTTACCAATTTGGTGCTATGGATCCACCTATGTATTTTATTTATCTTCAGCTGAATCTATTAAAACAATTCCTGGCGTAATCAAACGTAACTCGAGCTTAGCCTAACTAGTCTGAGTCTTGCCTAAATAAATTAACATACTCTGTTGTTTATTAACCTTACTTGATCAGAATTAAATCTGATTAATTACTCTAACAAAGCGTCACATTGACGGATATAATTTTTTGCGATATCGCTAACTGAACAAACTTTTGTTGTTACGTCTTTGAGTTTCTTTCCTTGAGAACATAGCGGTTGAGTCAAATATTGTGTCATTATCAATAATTCATTTTGATGGTTTCCCTGTCACTTACTCAGTAACTGGAATGTCATATGTAGCTGAATAAGCATAACTAAATCCAGTTTTTTTTTTTTTCACTGTCGGTTTGCATCAAGAGTACAATTAATAGGATTTGTAAGGCTCCATGTAGAAAGTCTGTAAACAACAAAGAGAGGATTTATTGATCTGTAATTTTGTAAAGCCATAATGTCACTGTGTTAGTGAATATATGTGTCCTACACACGTTTTTAATGACTTTTTATTACCTTAATGTCTGATAATTTTTGTATTTGTTCAGTTTGTACCTTGCCATATACAGTAATACCTAAAGCACATGTATCCACAACTCCCTTTTGAACTCTAGGACGTATTGTTTATTGCATTCTTGCTGCCACCATCCGATTTCATTCAAACATTGGAACGATGCCGAAAATGAAAAGAGTTAATTGACATTGCTATTCTCCTCCATTTTCAGAGATCTCCCTCTACAGAAATAAAATGTCCTGTTGTACAAAAATTACTTGTAAAAAACGTCCACGATCTGACTTCGACGGTAAAACTGTCTTAAGTTGTCTTTTACCTCTTTGGTCCGAAGACGCCTTTTTTTTTTTTTTTTTTTTTTTTGTCTTGATGCCTTTAATAGCTGTAGTTGAAGAAGATTAAGCTGGGAAAGGCCCCAGGAATTGATGGAGTGTGTGGTGAAATGCTTAGGTATGGGGGTGAGATTGTTGTGGAGTGGATATGGAAGTTGTGTAGATTGGCTTGGGAAGAGGGAAGGGTTCCAGAGGACTGGAAATCAGGTATAATTGTTCCTCTGTACAAAGGAAAAGGGGAGAGAGAAGTATGTGGTAACCATAGGGGTATTTGCCTTCTTAGTGTGACTGGTAAAATATATGGTAGAATACTCATTGATAGGGTTAGGCATATGACAGAGGAGCTAGTTGGAGAAGAACAAGGGGGATTTAGGAAGGGAAAAGGGTGTGTAGACCAGATATTTGTTCTAAGATGTTTAGTGGAGAAGTATCTAGAGAAGGGAAGGAAAGTGTATGCTGCCTTCATGGACTTGGAGAAAGCTTATGACAGAATAGATAGGCAAGGTATGTGGAAGGTATTAAGAATATATGGAGTGGAGGGGAAATTGTTGAGTGCTGTGAAGAGTATGTATGAGGGAGCCAGGGCTACGGTGCGAGTGGATGGTGAGCTGAGTGAGTTCTTTGATCTCAATGTGGGACTGAAACAGGGGTGTGTAATGTCTCCATGGCTGTTTAATATATATGGATGGGGTTGTAAAGGAGGTTCAAGGTAGGGCAGTGGATGTGGGGGTGGCCCTAATGAATGAGGGTGAGATTTGGAAGCTTCCGGTGTTGCTGTTTGCTGATGATACAGTATTGTTGAGTGAAGATGAATGGGAGTTGCAAGGTTTGGTGAATGAATTTGGGACAGTGTGTAGGAGGAGGAAGCTGAAAGTTAATGTAAACAAAAGTAAAGTTATGGTGTTTGAGAGGAATGAAGTCACAGAGTGTGCAGTGAGGTTGGATGGTGAGGATATGGAGAATGTGAGTGCATTCAAGTACTTGGGTAGTGTGATGAGTAAGGATGGAACTTTGGGGGATGAAGTAAATGAAAGGGTACAGCAGGGAAGGAAGGTTGTTGGTACACTGAAAGCAGTGATGAGAAATAGGGAGGTGAGTATGGAAGTTAAGAAGTCACTGCATGATGGTATTGTGATCCCTACCCTGACGTATGGAAGCGAGGCGTGGACCTTGCAAGAAGGGAACAAGTCAAGAGTGAGAGCAGTGGAAATGAGTTACTTGAGAGGAGCATGTGGAGTGACGTGGAGGGACAGGTTGACGAATGAAGAAGTGAAGGAACGTTGTGGGGTAGATGTGGATGTGGTTGAAAAGATTAGGAGAAATACACTGAGGTGGTTTGGACATGTGGAGAGGATGGAGAATGAAAGACTGACTAAGAGGGTGTATGTAGGTGAGGTGGAGGGAGGGAGAGGGAGGGGTAGACCGAGGATGAGGTGGAGGGATGGAGTTGAGAGGTATATGAGGGAGGGGGGGGTGAGTTGGGGGGAGGGGAGTCAAATGGTGGGTGACAGAGTGACCTGGAGGCGTTTTGTCTGCGGCCACCCTTTGCGGGATTAGGGCGTCGGGCTATAGATAGATAGATAGATAGTTTAATTCTTTGTTTTATTTTGTGTCTTTGATGTTTAATATGGACTGTTTAATTTAAGAGAGCCATTTTTATGTGTGTGTGTTTTTTTTTTATTGTGTATACAGTATATGTATGTGTATATTTTATCTTTGTTCAGCTTTTAGTCTTGCTGGGCAGCGGAAATGACCTCTGTGGCTTCGTTGCCATGATCTCTTTATAATAAGTCAGCCAATCCTGACGGTATTGTTCAGGTTAGGGCAGACTTTTAGAACTGTCGAGTATACCATTCTATGCACGAAGCAGTTTTAAGGGTGAATATGATTATTTGGAGGTTTCAAGAATATAAAACACGTAATAGAACTGAAGAGATTAACTCTTCTGAGGTATTACTGGGAATCTGTGTCCTAATTTCCTTCATCCAAAACTCATACCTCCGGAGATAGCCGCGATCTCAAAGTATAGCATAAACTATACTTCAGTCAGTATATCCCAACTATGCCTTGTATATTTAGCATTACTTCCAATGTATATATACCTCCAGCTTTTCCACCAGTAATAACACTAGTGTCTGTGTATAACTCCAGTTTTCTAGAAATGTCTTATAATATCTCCAATTTCTTATTAAGTCTCCAGTCACCAGTAAAACATTTAGTCTCCATTTGTAAACTCGTCTCCAATTATAGCTTCAACCTCCAATTTTAGGTCGAGCCTGTAGTTAGTCCACCAACCTCCATTTATACCTTTCATTACACATGTCTCCAGTCATAACCTCCAGACTGTAATGATTACATCAATCTCCAGCCATCAACATGCAATAAATACCTCCAGTGATGCCTACGACAATACCCTATTTCCATCACCCAAGTCTGACCAATCGATAGCAGTTGTGGCGGCAGTCGGCAAGGAGAGGACACGTTGCCGCAGTGATAATGGCACTTTTTACGCTGATTACGGTGCTTATTGCGGGAGCCGGGAGCTTCACGTCGTAATGAACGCCTACCCTGCCTGCTGCGATGATACTGTAGGGGGTGGTGGGGGGGATGGGGTAAGGAAAGAGGTTTGAGAATGGAAGAAAGGAGGGAGGTAATATGATATGTGGGAATGGGATGTTTGAACGTGTTGCGTTGTTACATACAGTTGTTGTCGTGAATGAATCAAAATCTAATAGCTAAGGAGACATGGTGGAGGCAGGAGAAAGATGTTAGTGGATGGGTAGACGAGGTGAGTTGTGGGCGGGGTTGGGAGTGGGGACTGGGGAGTATGGAAAGAGGTTTGAGAGTGGGAGAAAGGAGAGAGGTAATGAGATATGCAGGAGTGGGATGTTGTTTCTTACAGTTTACGTCGTGAGTGAGGCAAATTCTGATCTCTAATGAGAGGTGGGGAAGGTAAAAGAAAGGTGTTGGGGGTGGGGAGAAGAGGGGAGGTACAGTATGTAAAGATGGGGAGGGGGGTAGGGGAGAGCTGTCGTAGGTAAGACAACAGGGAGGAAGATGGTATCGGATTGCTTCGTACAGCTGAGGTCCAAAATCCCAAAACCGAACGAAAGATTGGGAAGGAAAGTGAAGGTATTGGGAGTAGAGAAGTGGGGGAGAGGTGTGGGCAGGCTTGGTGGATAGGAGAAGGGTGTTGTAATGGGGTGCATGTAAGCCCATGTTGGTAGCTATGGCCAGTGGTGTACTTTGCCACACCCATTTTCAGCTCATAGAACAAGATAATAGTCTTTTGGCTGTATAGGGTTGGTCGTATGCATGAAATGTACCCCAAGTTGGTCTTCACATGAATAAACTGTACCATTAAACATTACAAAAATTGAGGGTAGACTTTTGTTAGATTGGCAATAAGTCAGCAAAGGAGTTTATTGGCGTCGCCAAATTTCTTACCACTGTAGAATAAAAACAAGTAGAAGACCTTCTTATATGACATTTTAATACCTATAATTAGAAAAAAGAAGAAGCATGCACTTTGTATGTATAGTTGACATGCTAATATCACCACCAGGTACTAAATATTCCATGTATATATAACCATATTTAATATGCAGTGCAACTTATGTACATATATAAGGCACCATCACCCTAAATAAGTAAAAATATCTATTTCTTTCTTTCTTTGGTAACAACATCTGTACATTCAATTTTTCCCTGGCCACTGGAAGTGCATAATCAATATATGAATACATAGAAGACTTACGTATGGCATATTAATAACAATATCTAGCAGAAAAAAAAAAAAAGGACGGACTTCATGTAGCTATGTAGTTCACATGCTAGTATAACATGCAAAGAAGGACGGACTTTATGTAGCTAAGTACTGTAGTTCACATGTTAGTATAACATGCAGGTACTAAATATTCCTTTTATAATCATATTTAACTATAATGTAACCATACCCCCTAAAAAAGAAGGGCAAACTTCAAGATATTTTTATCATAACTAATTTCTCACCTCTTCACCAATTAGGAGGGTGGCACTGTTCAATGAAACTGTCTGGATAATATGTTTCTCCTCTACCAGTGTGGGTTTTATGAACAAAAGTCTCTAACTTCATTGACAGAAGTAACGAATCTCTTTGTAAAGGAAACAATATAATCTTTCATCATACGTGTCTAAGTAAGATCTAAGTTTTACATACACCCCAAAGGATGACTGTAGCTTGTGCCAGAATCAAGCTTTTCCTTTTGACACTTGCCAAACTTACAGCATGGTTTCTCTTTCCATCTACAGGTGCACCTAATATATACGCAATTTAGACAATTGCAACACATAACATACTTTTTCGGTATAGGTCTGAGCCCTACTACTGGCATTAAGAGTTCATCAACCTCCTCTAATCCAAAATTAGTGGGATCTGATGAGTGTGGTTGACAAGACAGAAGAGGGACCATCTGATAAGTTGCATAATATGCCCTCAAAATATGATGTCTTATGGCATTGCCAGTTGGAGGTAGTTCCTCTGTTTTCAGCCCTTTACTGTGATGGTACATATGATTTCTTAGTTGATTCATTGTTATGCATTTGGTCCCATTCTTCAGCACCTGTGAAAGGTATTCCTCATTCATTTCAGTCATCTGTTCAGGTTTGGAATCATTAGTGTTTAGTCCAAAACCCATCAAGTAGTAGTCTGGGTGTGCTGTCATTGCTGAACATTTAGTTCCCACTTTACTTGTGTAATCATGACCTGTTAAAGTGTGAACAGCAGGCAATACTTTACAGAGGTCTACGCCTACAACAAAAGCCAAAACGTGTACAGGAATATAGCTTATTGAGTCACCATGAACCCTCTTTACCCAAAGCTCTGAAAGCCCAGAAGATTTAAACTCATCCCAGTAGTACATTAACATTACAAAAACATCAGTGTCAGGGGACAAAACTATGGCCTTGGAGGTTCCTTTCTGAACAGCATGCAGCACATGAGGAATTAAATGCTGATCAGCTTCTTCAGTGTCAACATTTGGCCCAGGGATAACTGTTGAAGAGCCTTCAAACACACCTTGGCAAAGTACTGCCCTCTCACCTGAAATGTGACTCATTACCAAGCATACAGATGAAAATTTTCCATTACCTGTAGTTACAGCTTGTTCATGAAAGAAACACTGAAGATTTTGTTTGTAATTGGAGCCCCAGAATTTGTCTGTTTTTTAATGGTAATGGCGTCTTTTCTTTGATCTTACTCAGTTCAGTAGAAGAAATGATCTGACGCGTCCTTTCAGAGTCTGATTGACTTATCGGTGTATGAGTCAAAGACTAAATCAATTCTGTTGGCATACTTGGCTGACAGTTTGACATAGTTCAGTGCAGCATCACAGAAGTCTCCAAAAATGCTGAAATGTTTTGTTTTCATCTTCTATACAGTAGCCATCATGTCCACTATATATGTTGTATGGAAGCAATCCTTTGTTTGTGGGGCTTGGATATTCTTCACAGGAAGCTTTTCTTTTAGTTCATTGACAAGAGAACTTTTTTCAGATTTTTTCATCATACCCGCACTGTCAACAAGATAAGAGGATGTTGTTAAGTCATACTGCAATAACTCCTCCATTGGGATACCCCTAGCTCCGGCAGCTTCTATGACACGTTGCTGACAGCACTTATCTTTTGTTTTAGACAACTTTCCGGAACCTTTTCCACATTTCATTAGTTTGTGTATACTCTGGAATGTTCTTAGATTAGTTCTGCGGATAGGGTCACTGATTCTGATCAACTTCTTGACAAGACGCCCTTTTCAATGCTTCACATATGCTGCACGGCCAGTGTCAATCACTTCTAAGAGCTGATTACGGATATCTTCTGGCATGACTTCTTTGGTAATAATATTATGAAGCTTTGGCTCTACAGCTGATGCAAAAGGATTCTCATGTGTTCCAATGAATGTCAGAATAGCCTGGACATTTCTCTCTCCCATTGCTGTTTCTGAATGGCTGAAATCATGGTTAACTGTGATTTCATAGCCATTTGTTTTAAAACCACTTAGTTCTCTTTGTACGTTACAAATTGCCAGCATTTCATGGTAGATCAATTCCCATTTGGCAAAAAAACGAGAGCAACCAATTATTGCAGAGCTACTTTTTTTGGGATGTGATGACTGTTTGTTCCAAAGCCGTGTCTGCTCCAGCAGCTTCAAAATGTCCATTTGTACGTTTGACTGCAAACTTTCCTTTCTCAAAGGCCATATGAATTTGTGGAGCAGATTCACTTAGCTTCCGCATGTCCTTCAGATAAAGTGAACACCAGCAGAGGTAATTTGTTGAATCAAAGGCAGCAAATACAATTCTAGCACTTTTGTGTGATGGCTTTGAGATATAATAGCGAAATATATTAAGCATCTAATTTTTGCGATGATCAGCTTTGTGACTCACGTGTACGGTGGATGGCCGTCCTGAGGAGTAATAGTGAAGTAATCTTGACTGAGGATTTGTGAGCCTAATGAGTTATCCCTCCGCCAAATGACTCTTGGGGGCGGGTGTGCGGCGTACAGGCAGGTGAGGCTGATGGTGGTCCCAGGTAACGCCCACATGGTTGACTTAGGTCCTTTAACCTCTGGGGGAAAGTCCACTTTGACCTTGACCCGTTTACTGACGGAGGGCGGGTGACCGTTGCTGGCGATGCACAGGTACCCACCGGCGCTGGCTGGGCTCACCTCACGCAGTCGTAGGATATCACCCACCACCTGAGGTACTGAAAAGCAAACGGGGGAGGTGGTGGTCAGGTTGTGTGAGAAGTGGGTTAGTGTCTTAAATGAAGGGCGTTCAATCCCGGGTTGAGGCAAGGTACTCGTATATTGCATTCACGGTAGGAATTTCATTAAAGCACACTTTAATGATCTTTCTCAAACTCTCTGACTTGTATTAAACACCCTCCGTTAATATCATTACATTTGTCATGAATGAGACAGCCCTTGCATGTAGTGCATGTATTCAGCACGCACGGTTGATGTTAGTACCGAAGTGGTGGCATGTAAAAGCGAGTTGCACGGAGGCAAACTGCTGGGACTTTTGAGCTTTTCAGAGTCGATGCCCGGAGTACGGTTATGCGTTATTACCGCACGATTTTTCCAGCCTTTCAGTTAGTGTTTACAATGCATGAATGACACTGTCAGTATATCTTCCTAGCATAGAAAATTCTCTCTAAAGATCTATTGAATACTTGGAATCATTACCATATTTTTATTATTATTATTATTATTATTATTATTATTATTATCATTATTAGGGGAATGGTGGCTCAGTGGTAGAGCGTCTGACTCATGACTGCTGAGTCGTGAGTTTGCGCCGCTCCCGGGTAAGTTGCCATGCCGGGAGAGGTAGTGCTCTCCTGTCACCTAGCTGGTTGTAGCAGCCGTGGCTCAGTGGATTAGAGCGCTCTGACCGAAGGGTCGGAGGTTCGAGTCCACCCAAGGGTCATTGGTAGACATCAGGAAGGGCATGCGGTCATAAAGTGTTACACGCACCAAAAACCAAAGTCCCCTACCCAGTGGCAATGCCTTAGTTCTTATCGATGAAAGGGGACACGGCGTAAATCCCTCCCCCCCAAAAAAAAAAAAAATAATAATAATAAAGTGAATATTTTTTTATTATTGTTGTTACTACTACTACTACTACTACAACTGCTACCTACTTCCAGTACTACTACTGCTACTACTACTGCAATTTCTACTACTACTACTACTTCTACTGTACTACTACGAGTACTACTACTACTACCGGTACTACTACTGCTATTGTCACTACTACTATTAATACTACTGCTATCACTAATAATAATAATAATAATAAATAATAATAATAATAATGATAATAATAATTATAATAATGATGATGATGATGATGATGATGATGATGATGATGATGATAACAGAAGCGATACAATTATCCTCGTACTATCCTTGGGTAACGGAAAGGGAGAAAAAAAAAGAACGATCTGTATTATTTCCCGTCTAATCAGCCAGGGAAAAAAAGAAAAAGAACAAAAAACTGAAAATGCAGGCACCGGGAATTTTAGTCCGGGTGGATTTTTAGCAAGAGAGCGAGAGAAGCTGTAAACAACAAACACTGCGACATTATGAGGCCAGAAGCTACCTAATGCCTGGGTTAAAGACGCACCTGCAGTTAACCCATTCTTTACCAGAGAGCCTCACTAAGCTGAATAAAAACGTCTGGCAGAAAGAAAAAATAATAAAGAGAGAGAGAGAGAGAGAGAGAGAGAGAGAGAAACAACCATTATGAGTAGTTAATTCAGTGTAGAAATCATCCTCGTACTGAGGTATTTAATAAGGCTGTGTCTAACCCTCCTAGTATGAAAAGCCACTCCTTGGTTCCATGTATTCATCTGAAGGAAGCAAGAATGAAATATTTAATACGTTACTGATGTGTGGTTATTCACCTTTCAAGCCCAAGGATGTGCCTTTCATTGCATTCTTGTTATCTAACGACTGAATCTGTTGCGGAGAGATGTTTATCCTGTCAGTACGATCAATCTTTCTTAAGCTGCTTATAATTGTCTGGAGGTAGTAAAAATAAAGACGTCATTAATTTGTCTGGAGGTAGCAAAAATAAAGACGTCATTAACGGGAAGAAGTTTACGTTTCGCCCGCCGTTTTTCTAAACGAAGGTAGTTAAATTTGCACCCGTATTTATGAACTTATAAGCCTAACTTTCAAGTAAGATTGCTTGTGTATACTTTTCCCTACAATCACGCAGCTGCCAACAGTTCACAGTCAAATTAACCCCTTAGCTCTCAGAGCTCCTGTGCAAGGGATATTGTTCGAAAGGTGCTAGGCGTACCGCCCTCCGCCTGTCGGCTCGTACTTGCAAAGCTCATGGGTCCCTACCCCGGGGTTCCCTTCTTTATTAAATTTTGAAAATGCCCAGTTCCGTCCCATCCTGGGGACACGAGGCGCAAAGAGGTTAAAGAAGCTGGTAGACTTATCAGTGTTTAACTACTTAACTCCCCGAGTTCCTGTGCGAGGGATTTTGTTGGAAGGGTGCTAGGCGTACCGCTCGCCGCCTGTCGGCTCGTAGTCGCGAAGCTCAGTCCCTACCTCGGGGTTTCCTTCTTTATTAAAATTTTAAATTGCCCAGTTCTGTCCCATACTGAAGACACGGGGCGCGAAAGGGTTAAAATACTGAACTGAACAAATATATATATATATATATATATATATATATATATATATATATATATATATATATATATATATATATATATATAATATCTGTGCTGCTAATTAACTTTTATGAAATATTTCTTTCCCTGGAAATTGTTTAGGACCCATTATAAATACCACCTTTGGCAAGATGTGGGTGGAGACATTTTATGAGCTTCTCACACGGCTACATTTTATTTATTTTTTTTTACATTTTGTTCGAGATCAGGAAGTGGGGCGGGTTGTATTTTTCGATAATATTATCTCATAATCTACCACAACACATTTATATAATGTTCTTCGCTATGGTCACTTACGTTTACATTGTTTTCGTCCTTTCTTTTCATCTTGTACTTAAGGAAGCTTCCACTCTCCGAGTCAGTGACGTAATTTTGATCAGCACAACTGGACACACACCCAGGCTATTAGTCCTGTTATCAGTATGTACGGACTGACACGAGCAAAAGTTCACAGACAATCCCTCCATTTTTCTCATTCCACATTGAATGTCAGAGGGTGTCTTCCCTTCCCATGCTCACTTATTTTTTCCTTTATATTGCTATCCACGAAACACTTCATATAACACGTCTGTCCCCAAAGCCTGGAAGGAAGTGTTAGCGAGTTTTTGTTCACAGCTCTGCCTACGGTATGCCACATATGAACTTGAGACAGATTATTGTGAAGCGTTGTAGTGCCTTCTTCCATCTCGTACACTTTTGTCGTGCGTTTCAAAGTGCTGTCTCAGGAAAAAAAATAACAAGTAACACCTTTCAGCTACTTCGTACATTCATGCATAACAATAACTCTGCCGTTTCAGCTAATAACTAGTGACATCATTCATTAATGTTGTTGGCATTATTATGTCAAGAGTGTGGGGTGTACAGAGTGAACTTCTACTCCTCTGCTACACGTGGATGCTGTCCCTGGTTTAAATGTGGCATACTGTACATTCAGCACGCTACATATCCACAAACATCATTATATAGCATTCTTTCAGTCACTTGAATATCTGGCTGGCGTGACAGTAATAGGAATGTGGAGGCTAAGGCCTGGGTTTAGATATTTAAAAATACGATCTTTTCTCTGTCCCAACCACTATTTGTGGGAAAGACAAGAATGAGAGAATATAGAATATTCCTATGTCTTGTTCTTCCTGCCGTAAGGTATCAAAGTTTGTTACTGAATCTCAACCCTGGCATGACTGCTTTGTTCCAGCTTAGGTGCATTTCATGTTTCGTGTTCTAACTACAGTATTAATTCATAGTTATGACAGAGAACTGATCGTAAAGTGTTTGTAAATTTCAACTCTTGCTTTCTTGCATGTCAACGGCCTTTGGGAACAAGACTGTTTTAGCACAAGTTTACAAGGTAGAACCCGAGAATTCCCGGAACAGATCGATAGTGTGGGAAAAAGAAATGGTTCCCGTTGCGCCGGTAGGCACCTCTAGCTCTCAGGCGGGTGAATCATCATGTCAAATGACTTCGCACTGAGAGGGTCGAGTCCGTAGTTCTGGTGTTTTTTCTTTGTTGATGCTTGTGACTTATGCCATTTTCATCACACCACTATGGATGATTTGATTGAACAATAAGTGTGCATTATTTATTTTCCTCGGGAAAACCGCAGCTGAGGCAGTAACAATGCGTTACCAAGCTTTCCAGGAGCAAGCTGTGGAAAAAAAGGGAAGTCTACGAATGGTACGCACATTTTAGGAAAGGCAACATGTCAGTCCAAGACTCTCGACGTCTTGGTCGTTCTTCGACCTCTCGAACAGATGCAAACATCGAGAAAATTCGACAGGCAATCGTGGAAGATCGTCGTGGCGCTATTGACGAACTACAAAGTGGAGGCCACAGACGTTTCTTGCTTAGGCATCTACGAGAGAACATTAGGCCGAGCGTCCAAAGAATGGCGCACCCAGAAATAGTTCGTGCATCACGACAACGCCCCATCACTCACCGCGTTGTCAGTTAAGCATTCTTTCGCCAAAAACAACATCGTTGTTGCTCCACACCTCCCGCGCTCGCCAGATCTCGCTCCCTGTGATTTTTCCTATTCCCCAGGATTGTGTTAGAGCTCACAGACAGAAGATTTGACAGCACAGAAGAAATCCGGAGTCTCTGGACAGCGTGACAAAAGACGACTACAGGAAGTGTACTGGGACAGGTGTAAAGTGTCCCATGGGGAATACTCTGAAGGGAACTATAATAGATTTGCTGTAAGTTTTGTAATAAAATTTTTGTTATCAATTCCTGTACTGTTTCGTTCCCCTTTCGTATATATTTTGTTCTTGCCACAAAACAAATCATAAGTGCCATCACAATCAAAAGTTCGCCCCACTTTCCCACTCTCTGTGGCGATGGAAGGTGTCACATTTTTTTTCTTTTGAGATAGCAATGTGAAACCCGCAACAAAGAGTACGAGAAGAAAGGAGGCATTGTGAGGCACACAGTTATAATGCAGGAAGGAGTCAATATGAAGCACACATGAAAAGGAGGGTTACTCTTTGTCGTTCAATAAAGAATGAGATGTATTGAAGTCAAGATACAAAGCCGATAGGGAATTTTCGCCGAACTTTTCCTCGTGATTGTTCTCCAAGGAACTGGGTGTCGGGTTGTGAAATTTCAGCCCTGGCTTGCTTACTTGCATTCTTGCTTTCTGACAACCCCTGTGTGCGTAACTATCCTAACTCCAGCAGTGCACTCAGCTCCAGTAACCATAAAGACGGTGTGTAATGTGCCTCCACAAGGTTATGCTGGCGAGACTAAAGCCACACCGCCGTATCACACAGACGGATGATGTTCCTTACGTAGATCCACTCTCGTACTCTCAGCTCGGCATACATACTTTGCCAGTTTTGAGGAAGAGGTAGTAGGTCTTTAAGCACTCTCCTCGAAGTTTAGTCTCCAAAGATTTTTGAAAAATGACTTTGCATATCTAGTTCTGATGCACTTGTATTTTGTCATCATATTTGAACTAGCCCCAGGCGATTTTATTTACCTATAGGAAACCCTCCAGGATCACTTCTGCAACAACCTGAGTAATTTAAGCACCATTTTGAGGTCTGTCTATATATTTATCTATAGCCTAACGCCTGAATCCCGTAAGGGGTGACCACAAATATATCGCCTCCATGTCTCCCTGTTCCCTGGCATTAAGCTGCCCTCCCCCCATTTCACATCCCTCTCATATACCTCTACATTCCATCCCTCTATCTCATCCGCGATCTCCCCCTCCTTCTCCCCCCTTCCACCTCACTCGCATACTCTTTCCTCGTTATTCTCTTACCCTCCATCCTCTCCACATGGCCAGACAACCTCAGTGTTTTTCTTCTAACGTTTTCTGTCACATCTACATCAGCATCACAACTATCCTTCATGTCCTCATTTGTCATTCTTTCTCTCCATGTAACTCCATATGCTCCGCTCAAATAACACATTTCCACTGCTCTCACTCCTGACTTGAGTCCTTCCAACAAGGTCCAAGCTTCGCCTCCATACGTTAGAGTTACTATCACAATACAGCACTATCATGCCGCGACTTTTTTCACATTTCTTATCACTGCTTCGAAGAACCGGCAACCTTTCTTCCTTGTTGGACCTTTTCAAGCACTTCATCTTTTCAACTTCCATCCTTATTCATCACACTACCCAAGTACTTAAATGCACTAACATTTTCCATTTCCTCACCATCCAACCTCACTGTGCATTCAGTGACTTCGTTTCTCTTGAAGACCACAACTTTACTCTTTTCCCTGCATTTACCTTTAGATACCGTTTCTTTATCACTCTCCCAGACACATTCACTACGCCTTGCAGTTCCCCTTCGTCTTCATTGAACAATACAGTATCATCTGCAAACAGCAAAACAGGAAGTTTCCAAACACTGCCCTCTCTCATTACGGCCGCTCCAACATCCACTGCCCCATCTTGCATCTCTTTTATAATTCCATCCATATACAGATTGAACAACCATGGAGACATGACACGCCCTGTTTCAATCCAACATTCAGACAGAAAAATTCTCACTTCACCGTCCACACACACTGTATCCCTAGTGCCCTCATACATACTCTTCACGGCACTCAACAGCTTCCCATTTACTCCATAATTCTTAACATTTTCCACATTTCTCGTCTACCCACTTTGTCATATGTTTTCTACAGATCCATGAAGGACGCACACAGCTACTTTCCCTTCTTTAGAAACTTTCCCATTAAACACCTCACGATGACTACACAACCTTTTCCCTTCCTAAAACCCCCCGATTCTTCTCGAAAATATCCTCTGTTATTTCCCTAACTCTTGTCATAAACTATCCTGCCATATACTTTTCCTGTTACACTAAGAAGTCATATTTCCCTATGATTACCACACTCTTCCCTCTTTTCCTTTGTTCGTGGGAATAATTATACCATTTTGAGGTAAGGGTTTTTAAATGATGTTTTAAGTAATAAATTTTTCATGCATACTAACCCTATAACAACAACCTGAACAATTCACCATATTAACGACAAGTAAGACGTATTTGGTCCTCGGATATATGTAAAGTAATTTCGTCAGTACTTTTAAGCCATGTATGTCGACTGCAGTTAATGCTTCTGTCATCTAAAAATTTCCCTGTTTTTTTTAACATTAGCTACATATATCTGTTACAACTTTGCTTTTGCCAAAGTCTGTTGAAGAGTAGGATGGCAAGAGTGTGTGGCGGTATTTAGAATGGCTTAAGCAGTCATAGTTTCCAGGAATGCAGTGTGGCAGAGTAATTTTGATTTTCTGTCTGGTTCCATGGTAAGAAAGATAGAATGTGGCTTTTTAGCATTGCTAAAATTGTAGTGACAGTGCAAGAATACTAGCTGTGCTATAAATCATCGTAAGCCATTCTCTACTTTTAAGCCGAGCAATGTGTGATGAAGAGGTGCGTAAGACTAGTTACCTCGCCCGGACGGAGTTCGACGAGGTATTGTTTTTGGTCGAGTTTGTATGTTTGTTTGTTTGTGTGTTGCTTTCTTTGTTAGCAACATTACGGAAAAACGGCTGAATGAAATTACATGAAACTCTGCGGATATGTGGGCACTGGTCCCCAAAGAAAGTGATAAAATTTTGGAGGTAATCGAGTGACCATGAAAGGTCAAAATCAAGGTCACGGATTATCAGAGGGCTAAAACTTGAAAACAGTTAAAGATAAAGATATTTACTATTAGGAACATACAGGAACTCGTATAATGGGCTTTCATTTGGCACCAAGACCTTTGATCTTCGATAACCTTGAAGGTCAAACTAAAGGTCACAGATATTCGGGGGGCTATAACTCGAAACTGGTTGAAGATAGAGAGGTATTTACTGTTATCATGATATAGGAAATCCCATGTGGGAAGGTCAGACTCAAGGTCACGGATATTCAGGGGGCTATAACTCGAAATTCGTTGAAGATAGAGATATTTGCTATTACCAGGATATACGAAATCTCATATGGGCTTTCATTTGCACCATGACCTTTGACCTTGAGTTACCATGGAAGGTCAGACGCAAGATCACGGATATTCAGAGGTCGTAACATGAAAACATTTGCGCCATTACCTTGGACTTTAATTAGTATTATCAAGATACAGGAAATCCCATAAGAGATTTTAATTGGTAACTTGACCTTTGACCGTAAGTGACCTTGAAAGGTCAAACTCAAGATCACGGATACTCAGGGGGCTGTAACTCGAAACTCAATGAAGATAGACATTTACTATTACCAAGACATATGGGCTTTCATTTGCTGT
Source organism: Coenobita brevimanus (assembly GCF_032717465.1). Taxonomy (NCBI): domain Eukaryota; kingdom Metazoa; phylum Arthropoda; class Malacostraca; order Decapoda; family Coenobitidae; genus Coenobita; species Coenobita brevimanus. The sequence continues at coordinate 29,651,712 of NC_136991.1, read as the reverse complement.
CGGGTGAGGTTTGTTGTGCCTGATAACATTTGTTTAAATAATTTAGTTCCCCTAGTGCACGAAGGACAGACTGTCTGTACTTAGTATCGGAATAAGAAAATAACTCTTTAGTGTCAAGCAGACCAGGTGGGAAAGAGATGTTTCAGAGCAACAGTGAGAGAATATGGTTCTTGTTACCAACAGTGTTAGTAATTCGTCAGTATCAAGACAAGAAAGAGAATGTAGCAATGCATAGAATCCGTGTAAGTAATTCTCTAGTGGATGTACTGGAGAGGCACAGAGGATCAGGAAAACAATAGTTCAGTTTCAAGACAATGGTGATAATGTGATTACACTTGGAATCTGTAACTATAAACTTCTTTATTATCAAGGCAGGGACAAGGGTGCATATACATAAAATCAGTGTACACAAGTACAGGTACGTACAGCAGTGAGTGTTACAGGCCCGTATTTTTCTCACATTAGGTTTTCTAACAGTTCTTCATTTTATTTTACCAGTTTTACCGTAGTGTTCTCGAACATGTCTCTTAATTCTTTTTAATCGTGACATGGTAAAAATACAAAAAAAAAATTATAATATTGATATGTCTTAAGCAGAATTAAACTGGTAAAGACGAGGTGTTAGAAATCCAGCTAGATCAACAAGAATACGGGCCAGTGAGTTACCTAGGATCTGACTGGAGAGCCTGATGGGCCTGTAGTCCTCGCGTATCCACCTGATGGTCGGCGTGGGGGTGCCGTGGGCCCGACACGTCAGGTTGGTCGACTCTCCGCTCCTCACCCGCACCTCCTCGTCACCACCGTCCAACACAGGTGGTTCTGGGAGAGAGGGATGGGGGGAGAGGAGGTAGATCAGTATACGTGGTTCTGGGGGAGAGAAGGCAGAGTAGTGCAGGTGGCTTTAGGAGAGAGGAGAAAGGCAGAGGAGGTAGATTAATTCTGGTGGTTCTGGGGGAGGGGAGGTAGATTAGCACAGGTAGTTCTGGGAGAGAGGAGGTAAATTAGTACAGATGGTTCTGGGGGAGAGGAGGTAAAGTAATACAGCTGGTTCTGAGGGAAGAGAGGTAAGTTAGTACAGGTGGTTTAGGAAGAGATGTGGTAAATTAGTACATGTGGTTCTAGGGAAGAAGAGGAAAATTACTATAGGTGTTTCTTGGTGAGAGGAGGTAAATTTGTACAGGTGGTTCTGGGGAACAGGGGGTAGGGCTCAGGAAGTAAATTAGTACAGGTGGCTTTCCCGGAGAGGAGTGGAACAGAGGAGGTTTATTAGTCCAAGTGGTTCTGGGAGAAGAGGTACATTAGTACTGGTGGTTCTGGGGAAGAGGGATAGGGCACAGGAGGTAGATTAGTACAGGTGGTTCTGGGGGAGAGGGATAGGGCACAGGAGGTAGATTAGTACAGGTGGTTCTGGGGGAGAGGAGGTAGATTAGTACAGGTGGTTCTGGGGGAGAGGAGGTAGATTAGTACAGGTGGTTCTGGGGGAGAGGAGGTAGATTAATACAGGTGGTTCTGGAGGAGAGAGGTAGGGCAGAGGTGGAAGGTTAGTACAGATGATTCTTGGGGAGAGGAGGTAGATTAGTACAGGTGTTTCTATGGGAAGAGTCAGATCACTGTAAGAAGTTCTGGGGGAGAGGGGTGGGGGAGATTAGGTAGATTAGTAGAGTTGTTTTGGAGGGACAGGGGTGGGGCAGAGGAAGTAATTTAATACAGCAATTAAGTACAATGTTGATAGCATTAATATAATGGAAGTAGTATGAGTAGGCTACGGACAATGAGTTTGATGGAGGTAAGAGACGTTTAGTGGAGGTGGGGTCACTGAAAATTCATTGGAAGTAAGGTCAATGTGGAGCTGCAGTACACTGGAGGGAAGATACCACAGGGGTTGAGAATAGTGAAAAATGAATGTGCACGGTGGAGGCAAATGAGGTATGGAGGTGGATTGCTCCGCAGACGGGGTGGACAGGTCAATTTGGCTCTTTCCTCGCTTCTCATTCATACTGTCTCGTCACCCACGTCCGACGCAGGGTGTTCTGAGGAGGGTGGGGGGAAGAGTGGTTTGGGTGGAACAAAAAGGGAGAGAAGAGGAAGTTGATTAGTATAGATGCTGAATACAGTATAGATAAGATGAATGCACTAGCGCTAGGCTGGATACAACTGAGATAGGACGTTGATTAATTACATTTTAAAAACTCATGGCAGTGCAACAACAGAGGTAAATGACGGGACGTATACGAGCATGAGAGAGAGAGAGAGAGAGAGAGAGAGAGAGAGAGAGCATGGAGACTGGATTGGTACGAAGTTCGCTTACGTTTCCAATCATCGCTTTTCACTCATGTCTCTTCGTTACGTTCGCCCAACAGCGTACAGACTGTTCTGGGATGGGATGGGCGGGGGGAGATAGATTAGTTAACACTCTTGTGTTGTTATGACATTCTTAGCTGAAGAAAACCATCTGGCGTTTGCCGTGTTACCATACTAGAGGTGTCGCGACCATGAGGGGTTTGTCGATACTTTCAGCCAAAAACTATGGTCTGTCGTTAAATTGAATATAATACTAGAGCTGTTCCGACCCTACTGTTGGAGGGTTGTTGATGGCAGTATACTCGGGATTCTGTGACTCACTCGTAGCTGGAAAAAGACCGCCTGACCCTATCTGGAATAGAATTATAGACTTGTTCTGATCATGAGAGGGTTAAGAACCAAAAATGGATGAAGTACGATAAGTAGAGAGGATGGATGGAGGTAGGATTTTTTGTCATTTAGTCTATTTCCGATTCTGAGTAGACAGTAGACTAGGCATCCATTTCCGATAGGCCAAGAAGTCTTTCATACTCGCATCACATGCCACCACACACCTCTGAAGTCTTTCATACTCGCATCACATGCCACCACACACCTCTGAAGTCTTTCATACTCGCATCACATGCCACCACACACCTCTGAAGTCTTTCATACTCGCATCACATGCCACCACACACCTCTGAAGTCTTTCATACTCGCATCACATGCCACCACACACCTCTGAAGTCTTTCATACTCGCATCACATGCCACCACACACCTCTGAAGTCTTTCATACTTGCATCACATGCCACCACACACCTCTGAAGTCTTTCATACTTGCATCACATGCCACCACACACCTCTGAAGTCTTTCATACTTGCATCACATGCCACCACACACCTCTGAAGTCATTCATACATGCATCACATGCCACCACACACCTCTGAAGTCTTTCATACTCGCATCACATGCCACCACACACCTCTGAAGTCGTTCATACATGCATCACATGCCACCACACACCTCTGAAGTCTTTCATACTCGCACCATGTGGCACCACGCACCTCTCCATGTCATTTATTAAGCGATATCCCAAGTCGCCCATGCCGTCTGAGGGAGGGGGGAGATAACAGAAAATGTAGATACAGTTGGAGCAAAGTAGTAACAAGAAGCTGTGCCAAGGCACAGTAAACCCGTCCCCGGCAGTCATTTTAATGCTGACGTATAAACACAACAGGATATCTAGTCAGAGATGTCACACATCAAATTTGGAGTAAATCGGATGAAAACTGACAGTTATATGTCCATTTGAAATTTTAGGCCCGACCCACCTAACATTGACCCCCCTACCGCTAACTGTGGGGTGACCCCCTAGATGTAATGAGGCATGTTATAGGATGCAGATTTGAAAGATGCACCTTTATGTTTTGGTTTCATGTCGATATGACGAATTTGAAAGGAGTTATGGCGAAAAAAACGATTTTTACTTTTTTTTTTTTTTTAATACATTTTTTGGGCCTACAGCCTGGCCCTTGGCCCAGTTTGGCCCAAAATTTAATCAGGTGATTGGAATGTCATAGCCCATCATCCCTATAATTTTAGTAAAAATCGCACCAGTTGTTTTCGCGTAAAGTTTTTGACAGACAAACATACAAACAAACAAACAGACACACCGAATGAAAACACTACCCATCCCTAAGCCCCTTCGGGGCGGGGAGGGGTAATTCAGTACAGCGAAGGTAGGATAAATAAAGGGAGGTAGTTTTTCAAAGGCAGTAGAGCACAGTGTAGGTTGAATAAGTTGAGATATGTTGGAGGTGAAATAAGATAGAGAACGAGTCAGCTGAGGTGCGATGAGTTCAGAAGATGAAGGCAGTGGAGATGTAATGAGCTCTGAGGCTGAGTGCAATGGAGGGGGAATAAGTAAAGAAGTTGAGTGCAAAGGAGGTGGAATGTGTTTCGAAATTGAGTGCAGTGGAGGAGGAATTAGTATGAAAGCTGAATACCGTGAAGCTTGAATGAGTTCAATGGCTGAGTTCATTGAAGGTGGAATGAGTTCAGAGGTTTCGTGCAGTGGAATTGGAATGGTTTCCGAGGCTGAGTGCAGTGCAATTGCAATGAGTTCAGAAGGTGAGTGCAGAGAAGGTGGAATAAGTTCTGAGGTTAAGTGTAATGGAGATGCTATAAGTTCAGTAGTAGAGTGCAGTGAAAGTCAAGTAAGTTCAGTGTTTGAATGCATGGGAGGAAAGAAGAGTATGGAGGGTCAAGTACAGTGAAAGGTAGGGGTGAGAAGGTAAGTGCATAAGCTGAACGTAATGCAGATTGGAATAGTGCATAAGCTGAACGTAATGGAGATTGGATTAGTGCATAAGCTGAACGTAATGGAGATTGGAATAGTGCATAAGCTGAACGTAATGGAGATTGGAGTAGTGCATAAGCTGAACGTAATGGAGATTGGAATAGTGCATAAGCTGAACGTAATGGAGATTGGAAGGGTACAAAGGTTACTAAGTTGGAGGGTTAAAACTAGAAGTAGGTTGAAAATGACACGAAACTTACTTACAGTACAAGAACAGTAAGCATTCAGGAACAAAGATGTTCAGTTCAAAGGGAGATGAATAAGGTAAAAGTTAAGGTTACTAGGATAAATGGAAAGAAAAGGAGATATGAAGAAAAGATCATTTAAGACATGGATGGGGAAAGAAAGCAAGGATTAATCAGAAGAAAGATGATTAGTTCAGTAAAGAAATGGGAAAACAGAGAGAATAAAAACAAGAGATGATTTGTACATGGAAGTGACAGAAAGAAAACAGAATATTAAAACAAAAGAGACGCTCCGTACAAAGGAGAGAGAGAATGAAAACCAGAGACGATCTGTACAGGGGAATGAAAGAAAATAGAACATGAAAACAAGAGATGATTCGTACAAAGGAGAGTTAGAAAGAGGAGACAGAAAACAACAGAGACGGTTTATAAAAAAGGAGAGATGGAGAGAAAAGAGAAAATGATAACAGTAGACGATCAAAACGATTGAATTCTAGAAAGAAAATAGAGAACAAAAAATGAAAGAAGGTTGTGAAGGGGGACTGATTGAAAGAAGAGATAATTAACACAAAAGAGGTTAATACAGAAGATTGGTAGAAAGACAAGAGAAAATGAAACTCAAGAAAGAATGGGTCACTACATGGAAGGGGTACAAAAAAATTTAGAATAAAAACAAAAACACGATTTAAAAAGAAAGGATGGAAATACTGACGCGAAAAAACAAGAGAGAGAAGATTATTATTAAGGAGGAGGTATGTGGTCTGTAAATTAATATGAAGTAGGGTGGATGACCGTAGAGTAGGTGTGACAAAGAGTGGGGAAGCAGCGTGAATACAGAGCAGAAGGAAGGTGGGAGCGTAAGCGTGTGAAGGAAATAGATTACTGAGAAGGAAGAAAACTGAGAAATTAATGTGTAGAGTAGCTATAATATGGTAGAGTTAGAAAATAAATAACAACTGATAGATTATAGAAGACTTAGAATGTAGAGTCAGATAGTATAACATAAGTTAGACTGCACGGGTGTTCCCCCCAAAAAATCTGTTTGTATCTTTCTGTTTATCTATGTGTATATCTCTGTATCTATATCTATCTTTCTATCCATCTATCTGTCTGTGTACTGTATATCTGTCTGTATATGTATCCATCTATCTATCTATTTATCTATCTATCTATCCATATATGTGTACTGTATGTATGTGTGTGTGTGTGTGTGTGTGTGTGTGTGTGTGTGTGTGTAAAGAGAGAGAGAGAGAGAATTCGGCTGAATATAAGGGGTACTAGCGTGAATACTTGGCTGTCAGAGTGAGTAGTGGTGAAAGCAGTGTGAGGCAGTGTAGAGAGTGAGTGGTGCAACACGGAATGGAAGGAGAGAGAATTTGGTAGGTGGAGAAGCAGAGGATTTGTTCCGTACGAGAATGGAGAAATGGAGGGAGAAAGGTAGGGGAAGAATATCGGAGGTATGAGAGGAGGAAAGGTGAGGGAAGCGTGAGCCAACATAATGAGTTAGGAATAAAGGAAAATTCTGTAGGGGAGTAAGAAGAAGGTATATGGGAAACAGGCAGAAGGAGCAAGGGACAATGAAGGCAGGGTCTGGTAATGGGAGGAAGTGAGGGATTGTTTTGCAGGGGCCCAGGGACTGTTGTGTAGGGATATAGAGGGTGGAGGGTTAAAGAAAGAGACAGAAGGAGATGCCGGGAAGGGAACATGAAGGCAGTGAGAGATTAGATAGTGCTGCTATTACAAGGACTGAAAGGGGAGGGAGTCTGATAGCTGGAAGAAAGGAGGGGATGTTGTGTATTGGACTGTGGGAAGAATATAGGAAAGGAAACCAAAGAGGTGAGGGAAAACAAGGGATAAATGCAGTCAGTTCTTATACTGCTGGGGTTACAAGGAATGGAAGTAAAGGGTCCCATAGTGAAAGGAAAAAGGATGGGAAGATCATTACTGTAGTGGTTGAGAAACTGGAGGGAGAAAAGCAGGGGTAAAGCAGGAGTGAGGGGAAATGAAAGGAGGGACTGGGAGGAAATGAGGAGCTGTTTTCTTAGGCAAGTGACGAAAGAAAAGGAGAGGAAGGTGAATGGAGGGGTAAAGGGAGAAGGGGACATGAAAACTGAGTGAGCCAAGATGGTAAAAAAAAAAAAAAAATGATGCGGAGGAGGGGATAGAGGGACGGAGTAGTGAGGCAATGGAAATGAGGTTGAGGGAAGGAGAGAGAAGAGAGAGGCGCGCGAGAGAGAAGGGGATTTTGTGGAGGTTGAAGGAAGGAAGCCAAAATTGAAGGATGTATATGAGCGAGAGGGAGGGCCTTGGAGCAGGGAAAGTGGGAGGTAAGTGCAAAGTAGTGAGGAGAGAGGGAAGGAGGCTGTGATTGATAGGTGGTGGAAGAAGGGGAAGTGATGGCAGAATGAACGAAGTTGGTATTGATATTACAAGTATGTGAATGGGAGAGAGTTTGTTACAGGGAGGAAAGGAGGGATAGTTTTGTTGGGGAGTGGAAGGGAGAAGGGTTTGGAGAGAGACAGAAGACTTAGGGAAAATGGAGAGGCGAAGGAAGGTTGAACCAAGACAGTGTTAGTGTTATAAGGAGAAAAGGGTGAGATATCGAAGTGATGAGGGGGAAAAAAGGAGGTGGAAGGGGAGGGAGTGAAAGGTACTTTTTATATGTGTTGGGGAAGTAAGGGGAGGGAGTGAAGGGTAGTTTTTGTAAGGGCAAAGGAAGGAAAGGGATAAGGTAGGAATGGTAGACCGGAGGAGGAATATGAATGGGAGGAAACTGGTAACAGAAAATGGAGAAGCAAGTGAGAGCGTCAAGAGAGAACAAGATTAAGGAATTGATGATGGAAGAGAGAGAGAGAGAGAGAGAGAGAGAGAGAGAGAGAGAGAGAGAGAGAGACGAGACGAGACGAGAAGGAATGGAGGGTGTGACCGAGAAAAGGAGAAAGGAAAGGAAGGTGGGAGAGGAGATAAAAAGGAAGAGAATGGAGGGGAAGCTCCGGCAGCAGAAAGTGAGGAAGGGAATGAGAAAGCAGTGGCGGCGTAAATGCATTAGTTGTCCGGGTGAGGGAGTTGTTAATGCAGAGGGAGCCAAGATAGTGACTCGGGTGTACAACAAGGCTTCGTATTCCAGTTAGATTGCAGGGCTTCCCATACTGTCTTCACTAATTTACCCTCTTTCGTCATGGATTCTGAGCAGTAACAAGAGACCAAATCTAGAATATGGTAGTATAGTTCATTCTCTTTAACTAGGAGAAGAATTTCGTCTTTTTGCAACTTATTTCCCGTAGCCCAGTCGTTCTCAGCTGGTGGTCCACGGTGACTTTTTGGGTGGTCCACAGGACGTTCACTATATTTGGCAGTAAACTGAAGATTGGTGCATATACTTTTAAATTTATTGAAATTTCAGTACGAAAAATTTTGTCAAAATAAATAATTGGCCATTCATTTTATTGTATTATTCCTATTGATTATTCAAGTATGATTGGTACTTACCCAAATCTGTCAACCCATGCAGTCAGATGTCTTCTGCCATTTGCATCAATTTCCATGTGTGAGAGCAGATTTTCATGTTTGTTGCACATTAAGTCCAAACAGAGGAATCGGCTTGCAGTGGAAAGCGATATTCATTGTGCATTATCAAGTACCACTCCTAACATTGAAAAGCTTGTCAGTGCGAAGAGAATCCAAAAGTCTGGTTGCAAAGAAAAATGCTAGTTGTATATTTCTACATAATTTCAAAATACTGTTTGTTAGAAATAAATTTCACCGCAAAATGTTAGAGAAGTATTCATGTACTTCCTGGAAATTATGTTTGGAAGAAATATATTTCAGACCAAAATGTCAGCTGTCTACTGTTTTATATCATTTCTCGAAATTCTGTTTGTAAGAAATATACTTCTAACCAAAATGTTTGTTGTCTATGCTTTATTTATCATTACTCAAAAATGAAATGGTCCACGATATCTTTTTTAACTGGGCTGGTGATCCATGGCCTGAAACGAGTTGAGAACCACTGCCGTAGCCCATGTTTTTTTTTTTTTTTTTTTATGTGACCGACTCTGGGCATAGGCTTCACAGCCTGCTTTCAAGGCCCAGTAGTCCTCCTACGTACCGCACACCTCTACATGTCACCACTTCGGCGCTAACACCCACCGTCCATACTGAATACATGCTAGGGCTGTCTCATACAGGACTGGTGTATTGGTATTAGCGGGGGTATTTTTACGACATGTCGGCGGGCCTTCTGGTAGATCAGTAAAGTCTGATTTTATAAAATTCAAATCCTTAAACTGTTCCCAGCCTCAGCGGGATTTGAACCCGGGTCCGTCAGGACTGCAGGCCAACTCTCTACCGATTGAGCCACCGCCTCCCCCATGTGCTGATTAAGGCAGTATCGCAGCTCAGCATCTTCTCCATAGCATTTCCCCATGACTGGCATCATATTCTACTGTTCATCTGTTATTACAGCTCTGTAATCAAGGTGGGAAGATGGGAATTATACACCTAGTTAAAGTGAAAAGAGTGTTGTCTAGGAGGAGTGCTATGGGAAGGATGAAGACCCGTTGCAGTGCGTAGCATTCTCGTATTCTGCCACGGAACTATTTAAAATAAGCTGAAAAGGACGAGAATCTGTGCTAGGTTCAGGTGAAAAGAGTGTAGTAACCTCTTCCCAAACGATTTATTTTGATTATTCTGTTTCCATATTTTCTTATGTAACTTTTAACTTTTTTAGTATTGTGTAGAGGTATCATTCACTTAGAGTAGTATCGTACCGGCATTCGAAGTAAACTGGTACCGTAAGGAACAGGTTCTATAGTTCTTACACCAAAACTTGACACAGATATTCGTCCTTTACAGCTTATTTCACATCGCTCAAAGGCAGAAAAATGATATGGCTCTAGTCACTGCATTCTTCCCGTAAAACTTCGTGACTAGCATCATATTCTATATTTAATCTACTTCTACATCGCTGAGTTAGTAATGGACCGATGGATATTTCAGGCCAAGTAAGAGTAAAAGGAGCATAGCGAGCCTCGTAACCCGACAGGAATACCGTGCTTTAGGTAGAAGGGGAAAGTTTGTGATAGGGACGCGCAGGGTAAAGAAGGGAAGGTTGTGAGGGGAGGTCGAGAGGGAGAGGGAAGAGGAAGACAAGGGGAGAGAGGAGACAGGTAGGGGTAAGAGAAACTTGTAGAGAGGGGGGAGGAGAAGAAAGGAAGGGACTGAGTGAGAGGAGGTGTGAGGTATGGAGGAGAAGGATATGAGGTAGGGAAAAGGAAAAGAGGAAGGGAGGAGCAGCAAAGCAGGTAAGAGGAAGGATAAACAGAGGGAGGGATAGAACTTGGGAGAGAATGAGGGAAGTTAGAGAAGGGAAGAGAAAGAAAGGGAGGGTGGAAGAGGAGAGAGTCAGGGAGAGCACGAGAGGGGTGGAAATATGTAGAAATATGGAGGGAGTGGTTGAATGGGGGGGAAGGGGTAAGGAAAGGAAGGGAGGGATAGGGGAAGCAGAAACGCGAGGAAACGTCAGAGGAAGTAGCAAGGGGAAAGAGAAGGAAAGTAAGTTTGTCAGAAAAGGAAGGGAGGGGACGGGAAGGAGCGAGAGGGAGGGAAGAAGGGGAAGAAGAGAGGAAAAGGTGAGAAATGAGGGAGGAAGTGAGGGGAAAGAGGAACGAAGGGAGGAAGAGATGAAATGAAAGTGAGAGTAAGGAGGGAGAAAGGGAGAGGGAGAGAGAATGAAAGGAGCCAGGAAGTGTGAGTAAGAAGGGGAGACAGAAATAATTGTGACGTAGGACTAAGTAGAGGAACGAGGCGGTGAGGTAATGGAGATGAGGAAGAGGGAAGAGGGGAGAGGAAAAAGTGAGGTGCAGGAGGAAGGAGGGAAGTTAAGGAGGGGAGGAAAGGTGAGGGGAGAAAGGAGGGAGTGAAAGTGGGGGATATGGGGGTGCATGATGGGGGAGACGATGGGGTGTAGTAATGAGATTGTGAAAGTGGGGAAAGGAGGGGAGGGAAGTGCTGAAGCGATGAGGAAGAAGGGGAATGGTGGAGGGGAGAAAAGGAAGGTCTAGGAGTGAGAAGGGGAAAGGAAAAAAAAACAAGGGGGAGAAGAAGAAAATGCTGGAGAGACAGGGAGATAGAGAAGGGGATAATGGGAGGAGAGAAGAAAGGAAGGACGAGTAAGTAAGAGGGAGGAAGGGAAGGAAAGGAAAGTCATGAAGAGATGAGGACGAGAAGGAAGGAGAGGAGGGGTGGAAGGTGTAGGAGTGGGAGGGAGGGAAAGAAAAACAAGGAGGGGAGAGTAAGTAAGGAAGGTGTTAGAGGTCGAAGGCAGGGGAGGAAGGTGTACGTGTAAAGGGGAGGGAAGGGAAGGGGCTGGGTGGGTGGATGGAAGGTATTATGAAGGGAAGCGCGAGTGAAAAAGGGGCGTAATATTTCCCAGAGACGGGTTATAAGGCAGAGAGAGAGAGATGGGAGATAATGTCGGAGGGAGGGAGAAAAGAGGGTAGGGGGGGAGCTAGTCACCAACGTAAGTCAGAAGCGATGCACCAGGACAAGAGCAGATAGTCAGCATATTATGAGAGGGGAAAGACAACGTTAGTTGTGAACACTATAATTTATTAGGAGGGAAACAATATAACGAGGAAAGTTAGCATTTATGTCGGAGAGAGAGAAAGCGGGGCGGGGAGCTTGTCAGCAGTCTAAATTAGGAGGGAAACACCACGACAAAGGAGGGGAGGAAGACAGCATATTATGGGAGGAGAAAGACAATGTTGTATTGAGGGGGGAAGCAGTATGTCGAGGAGAAAAAGTCATTAATGTAAGTCTGGTAGGAAGCTCCACGATGTGAAAGACATGTAAACAGCAAAGTAATAGTGAATAGCGTTATATATAACGACAAGCAGCATTATTAGCAACGGGGTATATTTTAGGAGAAGGTAGCATAATTAGGAGTGAAAGTCATTACTGCAATCCAGGAGAAGGGCAGGATGCCAGGATCTGATACCAAAGATGACAGCATTTTCAGTGTATAGGTAGTGTATAATCGCAGAGTATTAGCAGTAATTAGGTAATACATCAGGAAATAATCAGGAAAGAATCATACCACAGTTGTCAAGAAAACAGAACCATGGAAAGGAAAGTTATCAGCATATTGTGTCTGGAAAAACACAGCATTATTACCCTCCGTCAGGCAACTTTTCCCTCAAACCCTGCCCCTCCTCACCTGCCACGAGTAGAGTGGGTGAGGATGGGCTGGGCCACGACTTCAGGAAGGTGGCGGGCCTTAAGAGACAAGTTGCCTGACGAAGAATATAGCCCAGATCGGTAACATGGTTACATAATAACAGCAACATTTAGGTAGTATGCCAGACTAGATCAAGGAAAAATAATCGTTGTCAAGAAGGAAGCAGCATAAGAAGGTAATGAAATCGGTCAGGTAAGAGAGATACAGCATTATCAGCACACAGGAATGGCATAATGAAGGAACAGCAGCAGCCAGTTGCGTATCATATGAGACAGGGAAAGAATAATAGCAGTGTTGTCAGGAATGAAACAGGATGCAAAGGGAAGTAGGTCAGTATGTTACTGGACATCATTTTGGGGGAGACGGGGCTGAATCGGTCGAGAAGCGGCCTGCAATCTTAATGGACCTAGGTTCGAATCCCGGCAGGGGCAGGGAACAGTTTCAGGGTCTGAATTTCATAAAAGCAGACTTTACTGATCTACCAAAAGACCCTCCGACATGTAGTAAAATTACCCCCGCTAATACCAATACACCAGCCCTAGCATGTATTTATTATGAACGGTGGGTGTTAGCGCTGAAATGGTGACATGTGGCGGTGTGTAGGAGGACTACTGGGCCTTGGGATAGGTCCTAAAGCCTTTGCCCAGAGTCTGAAAATATATATATATATATATATATATATATATATATATATATATATATATATATATATATATATATATATATATAAATAAAACGAGCACAGTTTGGCCATGAGAAGAGAATGTAAAGTGAGACTAAGGTGAAGAATTTATATGAGCGAGACGGAGAGGGAGAGGAGGGGGGGGGGAAGGATGAGATGGAGGGATGGATTGGAGAGAGAATACGAGAGAGGGGGTCTGAGTTGAAGGGAGGGCAACCAAATGGCAGAGGGTAGGGCAACGTTGAGACGGTTTTATTGTGGCCACCCCGTACGGGATTAAGGCAACTGACAACAGATAATGTAGATAGATACTTAATAAGTAAAGAGGCAGCATGATCAGGAGAAAAGTCAGCATTGTAAATCAGATCACCATGGCAGGGGGAAGAGAGATATTTTATGCAGAAGGATGACAGCATTCCAAATTAATAGCATAATAAAAATATAGAGGAGAAAATTAGGTCAAGCAAGAATAACAGTATTGATGTCAGTATAGGAACATCATGAGAAGCGAAGGTTATAAGCAAGTTATACCAGGAGGAAGACAGCAGTATCACCACAAATCTCCAGCATAATCAGTGAACAGTAAGAGAATGTAATGTATCGAGTGAGATCAGAGAAATAACATAGTAATTACATCGGGGAGAAGATCATTATAAGCACATATCTACAGCATAATCAGTGAACAGTAATGGTATGTGAGTATCGAAGAAGATCGGCGAAATAACAAAGCATTGTTGTCAGGAAAGTCGCACCATGAGAAAGGAAGGACGTCAACATATCAGACAGGTACAACATTTTCACTGGAGTTCGCGAGCATAATCACAAAGCAGTTAAACATCACACACACACACACACACACACACACACACACACACACACACACACACACACACACACACACACACACACACACACACACACACACACACACACACACACACACGACGCCAGCGTAAAAGACACTATGATTTAACTCAAAGTGAACTGCGATGAGGAAATTTACATGGAAATGAGCTCCACGTCGATGAATTATAGGAAGTTTTCGGATCTGTCATTATTTTTAGTCCCTGAAATGTAAAGGGAAATTTAACAAGACCGGATCATTTCTTTTGTTAATGAGTCACTTCCTGCTGACACTTTTTTCTGTACAAGAGTTGATTAGAGTTTTGGGGGATATGTCTTAATTTTGATTCGTAATATGTGAAGCGAGATTGTGTGTGTGTGTGTGTGTGTGTGTGTGTGTGTGTGTGTGTGTGTGTGTGTGTGTGTGTGTGTGTGTGTCATAAGGGTCACTTTATTAGGTAAAATTGTAGAAACTGTTATTCATGTGTTCCATGAATTATACCAGAAAATAATATTTAAAAAAAAAAAAAAAACTATACTGTTCGTTGCTTGTTTTACCAGTTAACTTAATCAAGGTCGTTTTTCCCTGCCCCTCCATTAAGTTATTTTTGCAACTGTCATTCATTATTTTGGTTGGTGAAATGTGAAGGGAAATTAAGAAAGACTGGATCATTTCTCTCCAAATGGTTCTTCGACTGGCTTAATCATGCTTATGCATTTTGTCTATCTGTCTGTGCATTGCAGTAAATTTTAGTATTTTTCATCACTGTGGCCAGTAAAAGGTAACGATGATTTTAGCAAGACTGGATCACTTTTTTTTTTTTTCGCCTTTCATCAGTCTATATCCAGTAAATGTTTCACTGTATGCCTGAAACACATATTTTTGTATAAATACAGCATATACCAGTTAAATTTTTTAGTTTATTTTCCCCTCATATATTCAGTGCCAAAGAGTGCTAGGAAATCTAGGAAGACGACCATTGTTCACTATGTTTCAAAAGTCATTCTTCTCAGGTCCTTCACTAGCTGTCTGCCTCATACTTCTCAGATTCTTGACTACCTTTCTGCCTCATACTTCACAGATCCTTCACTAACTATCTGCCTCGTACTTTTTCTCCTGTTCATCTTCTATTAGATCAGTGGTTCTTAACCTTTTTTTCAGTCACGGACCCCTTCGAGAATCTGGTGAAAGCTATGAACCCCTTCCCTACAAAAATCACATACGCACATAAACACAGCATTTTGTATGCAATTAATATACTTTCTTTTACTGAAAACTACCACACACACTGTATGGCATACACAAAGTACAAAACAGTCTTTACAAGAATTATGTTTCTCACTCTTTTTCATACAAAAACTAATGGCCACTCGATGAAAAAGCGAAATACATCCAACTTGTGCAAATTAAACAAAACAAAACTTTAATTCAGCTCAAAAGTTCATTTCAATGAGAGGGTTGTTGTTTGGTTTGAATAAGGAGACGAAATTGTGGAGTGGTCTTTAACAAGACAACACGCACGTCATCGTTGACATCCAGTTGATTTCGACTTTTCGTTTTGATAGAAACAAGCGCTGAAAACCTGACTCACAAAGGTATGTAGTAGCAAACGTAATCAGAACACCCATAGCCCGCTTTGCCAGACAAGGGTAGGCTTGTGTCAATGAACACCAGATTTCTTCAAGACTATTTTTTTTTTTTCCCTCAGCTAATGATGCCAAATGGGATCAAGCAATATCGCTAAATTGTTCTCAGTTATTCTGACCTTCACAGACCCCCTGAAGCCCATCTATGGACCCCCAAGGGGTCCATGGACCCCAGGTTAAGAACCCCTGTATTAGAGGAACATCACGGGACATGTCATTATTGAACCGGGTGAAATGTAACGAGGAATTTTAGAAGACCATGCAAATGTTGTTTTGGTCAGTGAAAGTGACGTTTATCATTTGAGGACTGTACCGTTTCTCTTAATGTTTGACTGGCTATTTGCTCTATAGTTGTGGTTTTTGTATATTTGTCCCATCCTTGACTTAATTTTATCGACTTTTAAGCTCTGCCACTACCATGGTCAGTGAACTGTGACGTGGAAGTTAGGAAATTTGTATTATTCATATAAATTTTTTACTGGCTGTAAGAATCACTCTGATAGTCTGTTGTTTTTGTCCATGTTTGTAAAATTTTCAGGTCGGTCATTATTTTTGCGACAGAAATGAAAGGGAGAATCTAGAAAGAGTGGAACATTCTTCACGAACAGTTTCAATACGGTAGTTATTTTTCTCTAAATATTTCACTAACTGGTGGTGTGAAAAGTACACTTTTTTTTTTTTTTTTTATTCATCAGTGAATTATAAGAATTTCATGATTATTTGGAGTAGTCATGGATCCGAAGCTTCTGTCATCACAGGTACATATTTTGTCTAACTGACTATCGATCTGTCTGTCCATTAGCTGACCTGTGTTTCTGTATTTATCCGTATTAGTCTGTCTGTCTGCCTGTTTATAAATCCATGCATTGCTTGACGTCGCATTTGTGAGGTTTGGTGTCGACAGAAAGTTCCCGGCGATTCTGTTCATAGTCAGCAATGACCTATCCTCGATATTACTCTCTCAAGCGTAGCTGCTATTCGTGTGTTTTCTCTTCATCGTGTTGTCTTTTTCTCAGTCTCTCTATCTGTTTATATGTCTGTCTTCTGCCAGACGCTTTTCTCTCGCAAGAGGTGACCACAAACAAATTCCCTCCACGTCACCCTGCCCTCCGACATTTGGCTGCTCTCCCTCCATAGCTCACCCCGCTCTCTCCTCTCTCTCTCCACTTCATTCCCCCATCTCATCCTTGGTCTCCCCCTCCTCCTGTCTTCCTCCACCTCACTCAAATACACTTTTGTCTTTTTTGTCTAGAACAATGAATATTAGTTACAGCGTCTTAAAACAACATTACTTGGGAACTAGTGAAAGTAAAATTAATCCCAAATTACTGATTCCTTCGAGACCATGATTAATTTGCAGTCGACAATACAACGTCCTTATTCCCCTCCATAAAATTTCTACATAATCATAAGAGTCTCCGTATTGTTTATCGTAAATTATTTATGGACTGCATACCAAAACCTACATAGTTCAAACATACCTCATTATCACCATCCCAACAATTTTTTCCATGCTGTAGTTGCTATGTAATTCTCTACTTTTTTCTAAGCTGCATCGAAGTGACAGTATATCCTACAACATTCCTGGTGGGTCAGTATTTATCGTAAGTTTTATGAAAATCTTCCTAGAATTGCGTGATACTGTTAGGAAAGACTTAGTCTATTACAAAAAAAGAGAAATAAATAAGTAGATAGACAGGCCGAGAGAGAGAGAGAGAGAGAGAGACTAAGGTACGAGAAAATTCCTACCATCCTGGAAGCTTTTGTGTCATAAGTTATGACAAGTGAAAAATTAAGAGAACCACGTGAGTTTTGTCGTTTGTTTTGTGGCCCCCTTCTGATATGGATGTGAACCCGGTGGAGTGCAAGCTGTAATTGTCCCTCTGCAGGCCACCATCCATATTTCAGGAAAAAGGGAGAGAATTAATGGTCGTTTATTTAACCAGGTAGTGGAGCCGGCTGGCCATATATCAATCTGTCTGTCAATCTGTCTATATCAATCTGTTTATTTACCTGCACAGTATGCATTTTATATATATATATATATATATATATATATATATATATATATATATATATATATATATATATATATATATATATATATATATATATATATGTACTGAGTGAAGTGGAGGGAGAGTAAGAAATTGTTATGGAGGGAGGTAAGGAAAGTAAGGCTGTGTGAAAGGGGAAATAGTAGGGGAGTGAAAGATGGGAATAATAAATTGTTGGTGGAAAAGAGAGAGAAATTGAGGAGATGGAAGGAGCACTTTGAGGATTTGTTGAATGTAGAAGAGTGAGAGCAGTGCGAGTATAAGTGGTTGGGGAATGGCTGGGAGAAGGAGAGATGAGAGAAGGGAGGAAGAGATCAGTAGGTCGGAAGTAGTGGAAGCAATGAAGAAGATCAAGATGGGAAAGACCCCAGGAATTGATGGGGTGTGTGGTGAAATGCTGAAGTATGGGGGTGAGATTGTAATGGAGTGGATATGGAAGTCGTGTAGATTGGCATGGGAAGAGGGAAGGGTTCCGGAGGACTGGAAATCAGGTATAATTATTGTTCCTTTATGCAAAGGAAAAAGGGAGAGAGAAGTATGTGGTAACTACAGGGGTATTTGCCTTCGTAGTGTGACTGGAAATATATATGGTAGAATACTCACTGATAGGGTTAGGCATATAACAGAGGAGCTAGTTGGAGAAGAACAAGGGGGATTTAGGAAGGGAAAAGGGTATGTAGATCAGATATTTGTTCTAAGATGTTTAGTGAAGTATCTAGAGAAGGGAAAGAAAGTGTATGCTGCCTTCATGGACTTGGAGAAAGCTTATGACAGAATAGATAGGCAAGGTTTGTGGAAGGTATTAGGAATATATAGAGTGGAGGGGAAATTGTTGAGTGCTGTGAAGAGTATGTACGAGGGAGCTAGGGCTACGGTGCGAGTGGATGGTGAGCTGAGTAAGTTCTTTGATCTCAGTGTGGGACTGAAATAGGGTTGTGTGATGTCTCCATGGCTGTTTAATATATAGTTGGATGGGGTTGTAAAGGAGGTGCAAGGTTGGGCAGTGGATGTGAGGGTGGCCCTAATGAATGAGGGTGAGATTTGGATGATTCCGGTGTTGCTGTTTGCTGATGATACAGTATTGCTGAATGAAGATGAATGGGAGTTGCAAGGTTTGGTGAATGAATTTGGGACATTGTGTAGGAAAGGAAATCTGAAAGTTAATGTAAACTTGAGTAAAGCTATGGTGTTTGAGAGGAATGAAGTCACAGAATGCACAGTGAGATTGGATGGTAAGGATATGGAGAATGTGAGTGCATTCAAGTACTTGGGTAGTGTGATGAGTAAGGATGGAGGTTTGGGGGATGAAGTACTTGAAAGGGTACAGCAGGGAAGGAAGGTTGTTGGTTCACTGAAATCAGTGATGAGAAATAGGGAGGTGGGTATGGAAGTTAAAAAGTCACTGTATGATAGTACTGTGATCCCTACCCTGACGTATGGAAGCGAGGCATGGACCCTGCTAGAGGGGTACAAGTCAAGAGTGAGAGCAGTGGAAATGAGTTACTTGAGAGGAACATGTGGAGTGACGTGGAGGGACAGGTTGACGAATGAAGAAGTGAAGGAAAGTTGTGGGGTGGATGTGGATGTGGTTGAGAAGATTAGGAGAAATACACTGAGGTGGTTTGGACATGTGGAGAGAATGAGGAACAAAAGACTAACCAAGAGGGTGTATGTAGGTGAGGTGTAGGGAGGGGAAGACAGAGGATGAGGTGGAGGGATGGAGTTGAGAGGTATATGAGGGAGGGGGGAGTGAGTTGGGGGAAGGGTAGTCAAATGGTGGGTGACAGAGCGACTTGGAGGCGTTTTGCCTGCGGCCACCTTTTGCGGGATTAGGGCGTCGGGCTATAGATAGATAGATATATATATACTCTCTCTCTCTCTCTCTCTCTCTCTCTCTCTCTCTGTACAAGTATGCATTATATATACAAATATAGGTAGATAGATAGATATAGATAGATAAATACATACATACAGACAGATAGGTAGATAGATAGATACATTCATACAGAGAGACAGACAGATAGATAGATAGATATAGACAGATAGATAGATATAGACAGACAGATAGATGGATAGATAGATTTAGATGTAGATAAAATTGTGTATGTATGTATGTATAAAGAATATACCTGAGGTACGAAACCCGTTCCAACATATCAAACGGCGACACCCCTGGTAGGTCATATTTCAGCGTAACTCCACAGAAATCGTAGGGAAAATTCCTGGGTCTTGGCCCGAGTCTATTCCAACGCCAGAATTTTGACGGCCGCGACAGAGAAGGTGGGATAAAGATTCTGGCTGGGGAAAACATAAATGCAAAAAAGAAAGAAAAGAAAAGAAAGGAAATAAAGAAAAGAAAAAAAAGAAAGCCGGAAATCAGTAATCGAAGGCAGTAGATGGAAGAAGTCACAAGGTTAATGTAATATGGAGGGCTGTACTGTACATATACCGTATAACAAAAAGTAAGTGCAAAAAACAAAAACCTATCCACAAAAAAAGGAATATGGTAAAAAAAATGGAAATTGTGAATGGAAGTAAGGAAGACTATAAAGTCAAGAAAAACAAGAATTTTAGTCCAAAAGAGGGGAACAATGTAAACGCATTAACTGAGGTAAGGGTTATGGAGGGGTGTGAAGACTGTGAGGGTGAGAGAGGAAGGACATTTGGTAAGCGCTAGACGTGATGGAGGGATTAGAGCTAGATTCTCTCTCACTCTGTGTGTGTGTGTGTGTGTGTGTGTGTGTGTGTGTGTGTGTGTGTGTGTGTGTGTGTGTGTGTGTGTGTGTGTGTGTGTGTGTGTGTGTGTGTGTGTGTGTGTTGCTCTTTTACATTTTCTGAGAGAAAGAGAGAGAGCTTTCTCCTCAGATGACGCCTCGTTTTTTCAGAGTGAGTATTACTACTATGGATGCACTTAGGCGAGTACTCTCATAATGTGTGTGTGTGTGTGTGTGTGTGTGTGTGTGTGTGTGTGTGTGTGTGTGTGTGTGTGTGTGTGTGTGTACTTACGGTATATTCTGTTGGTCGGTCTCAGTTTGTGTGCCTGTATGTTTTTATGTGGACATTGTATAAAATCCAGATAGATAGATAGATAGATACTGATATATTTACACAGTATTGTGAAAGTGTGTGTTCCTTGTTGTATTGTCTTGTACGTATGTGTGCATGTTCAGCTGTGTGTGTTTCTGTGTGCACCCGCCTATAGTATATGCCTCACTTAAGTTTGTGCCTTACCCTCTGCGTCATGTGGGAAAAGGAGATAATAAAAGGCATGGAAGAAACTTTAGAAGGAGATCCTCATAATATACTTTTTATATCCCTGGAGGCTGAACCTTCTCTCTCCTGCCATCCTGTACGGTCTGGGTAGAATTTCACTCTCTTTATATATTTCTGTTGTGCTATCTTTTCTCATCATTTCTTCTTCTTTTATCATACTCGTTTTCTTTTCATCTCCACTTCATCCTTTGACATCAGTCTTTCCTTTTTTCACATGCTATTTTTTAAATGTCAGTGTTTCTCTTGGTAGAGATTACTGTAGTATTTTTTTTTTCCAGCTTGCTCCATACGATGAGAGTCAGGAGAGCCAAGGTGGGCATGAGAACCTAAGTGTCAACTCTTTCAACGCGGCTTTTCCTACCCTGAACCTTTTCTCTCTTGCCACTATGTATTCTGGGTTGATATGGCCTTCAGCACATTCATCGAAGTACATCTTCTTCACATCGCTTTTAGATTTTTGTTTCCTTTTTATGTTGTATCAATATTTTTTTCCGATTTGATCCCTGCTATTTCTTCAGTTTTAATCTTTGTTATCCATGGTATTTATTTCAAGTTTCACCTTCAGTTGAACGCGTCTACTATCAGCACCAGTTGATTTTGTTCAGATGTTGGTAAATATGGGAACCTGAGTATTAGTATTGTTTCCAACTACCTTGTCATTGTCGCAATGACTTTAGCATTCTGGGTAACATTAGAGGATTTTGTTCATCTTGGTGAGTTGTTGGAGCTTGAAGAGTGTTAATGGTTGTACCGTTAGCTCCTGATGGTTAGAACAATTCCTGCATTTTATTCCGATTAAATAAGACGACGACTTCATTCGGTTAGAGGTTAGCACAATAGCCTGAGAGTTTTAATACTGACACCATTAATCGTCTCGGGGTTGGGACAAGTGTAGTATACACTTTTTGGGTTATTTCACTGTCCTTTTTTATATTCCTTATCCTGGATTTCTCTTCTTTCTTTTTCTTTTTCTTTTTTTTTATACTTCATTTGCATCCAATCCTCACTTCATTTTTTTTTTTTTTTTAAGCGCTTCAAGTTGCGGTGTGTTTGTCATCTTCCCTGTATATTTTCCAAACCCGACCGTTCATGGTTGGCACAAATTTGGTATTCTGTTCCAGCTAATGCCAGACGATCTCATTCAGTCGCGTGAGCCCTGCGGGGCTGGAAGTATACTGCTGACCCCATTAACCCCTTTAAGCTGGGGACAAGTGTTGTACTGTTTCAGCCAACACCAGACGATTTTTTCAGCTGAGTATAATCTAAGGATCCTAGGATTGTTAATAATGTCAACATATATCCCTTAATAGGGATGACAGCTCTTGTTTTCTATTCCCAATAGCGTTAGATGATTTTTATGCTGCTGAGAATGAGTCAGTAACAGTTGAGCTGTTTAAATCGTCCCGCTGTAGCAAAAATAAAACCCAAGTCGTCACTGTACGCAGAGGCTTAATTATTCAATATATATATATATATATATATATATATATATATATATATATATATAAATTACATTTTTTATCCCTTCGTGCTTTTGTTCAGCGAAGGAGAGAGTGTTAGACTCAGCCTTCATTAACATCTTGGCGATTAGATAGCTCTCCTAAGTTAATAGTGTTCGTTTGGCAGCCGAGGTAATAGCTAATCCTATTTTTGCCTCCTTCAAAGTGTAGGAGATCGAGACTGGACTCCTGTAGGCCAGTACATTTAAGAGCAGATGACCAGCCTACTTGCTTTGGTAGCCTTACATGACCAAAACCTTCCAGTCACATCTTGGGGAGCAAACCTATGCATGCCACTGGAATAAACTTACCATTAGCCCACCAGGTGGCTGGAAGGAAAGCTCTGCAACTAGAAGAATGAAATACCAATAGCGTCCTCGGGCTGAAGAGGTGATAAAGAAATTTCCATCCGTTTTATCTGTTTTTTCATTGCTGGATTTTTAGCATACCAAGACTGAACTTTCCTTTCATTTTCAATATATCCTTGAACTTCACAGCCGCTCAAGTTTGGGAAGCCTACGAAAATGATATTGCTGGAAGTTTGGGCGCAAGTTAAGTATACAGTGTAGTTTATAATGTAGACTTTAGCACGTCATATTAAAGGGTGGGCACCCCCGGTCTTCGTGGGGCTTTCACTTGAAATATCGTTTAATATGTTTATATATCAGATTGTTGTATCAGTGGTTTCATTCTTGGTGAATCACTTTCTTTCTACGGATTTTTTTTTTTCATAACTGTTTAGTGTTGGCTGTTGTATTATTATACACTTAATTAGAATACTATAGCGTGTCAAGCTTAACTTCACTGCGTATTTTTTCCCTTTTGCTGTGTATTTTCTGACTTCACAACCTCTCTGAAACATTTGTTTTATTATTTTTTGTGAACGCGCTCTCTTCCAGTATTAATGTCGTGTTACAGCTCCGCGTTCAAAGTGGAGATATGGCTATGTAAGGTGAAGTTACAGTGCACAGTGCGGGACGATGCCATTCATATCTTATAGGTTGAATATGGGGTAATAATGCAAACCGAAACTCCCTCCTTTGAAGAACGCTTCTCAGTGTTGGTTTTCATCATTATATTCAGTTTGTGTGGTAACCTTACTCATAAAGGTATCATCGTTCACATCATCATAAAATGCGCGTTGAATTAAAAGTTTTCGTTTGCTATGTGGACGCCAGCCAACTTAAAGACACTGTTACTGTAATAATATTGTCCATGTGTTATTGTTGCAAAGGATGATAAGAAGTAATTACCCCTTGCATGGTTGGGACAAGCACTATACTTTATTCCAACTGACGCCAGGTGGTTTTGTGTAGGGGAAAGTGAGTCGCAGGAGCCTCACAATGTAAAGGCAAAATCCTTTCCTTTGACATAAAATACCCGTTATGTGAAAAGTTTTGGTTCTGTCTGCGGGCGCAGGCTTTTGGAAACTTATGGATGTTGTTACTATGGTCATGATGACCATGCCTTTGTTGTTACTGTTGTAGTAGGGGATAAGGAACGGTAATGGAGCTGTTAACCAATACAGTGTGCATACGTCTTTACCAGCTTTGATAGCGAAGATGGTATTGTTTTCAGTTTGTCTGTCTGTCTGTGTGTCTGTTAGCACGATAACTTCGCAAACGCTCAAGATATCATCAAAAAATTTTACAGGTGTGTAGTAGGGATGAAAATCTCGGACGAGTTCGAAATTAGTGAAAGTAGGTCAAGGTCAAGGTCATATTCCGAGCCTCGCTACATATGTATCGGCCTGCGGCTGGTGTGATATCCCTCTTGGGGAGGCCTCTAGTTATATTTCATTTTTCCTATCTTCAGGCGACTTTATTCGTGATGGAACAAGTTGTCGAACAGCGTAGGTCATATCCAGTGATTATTAATCTTCATATACGAGAAACCTTTCCGAATCTGAGTAAAATCGTCTGGGGAAGCTAGGATATAATAACACGCCATTCGAAGAAAGAGATAGTTAATCCGTTCAGCTCAGTGACGCAGATTTTGTTTTATTCTTTATGCCAACAGACGAATTTATTCATTACTACAGAGCGCACTAGTATCTAATCCGTCCAGTCTGAACAATCACTCCTAAGGTTAATATCAAGAATTTATAGAGTCATCGCAGTGAAGAGATGAAAGGCCATGTGTACCACTGTAATCTAACAGACGATGAATAATAAAGTACTTTTCCATACTTCCGCCACTACACTCGCTGTTTCAATTTCGTGCCGAGTTACTGAACGCAATTGATGATACCTGCTTGCCCAGGGTTTCCTCATAATGAACGGATATAGCGCCGGCATTGAGAAACTGATTTGAAAAGTATGGTCGAATAGATCAACTAGTTTTCTAGTTTTGGGTTACCCCCATAGATAATGGCTAAGTATTAACCCCGCTTCGTCCAGGATCACTGCATGCTAGATATTGCGGGAATGTGCATTCCATACCTGCTTTCACTCGCAGTCTCATTGTCACAAAAGCTATAATTCAAACCTTTACGGTCCCGTCCTTATTGCACTTGCGTTCGGGAAGCAAGAGCAGGTGTTATGTTTTGCTTGACATGTAACCTACTCTATGTGGGAGGAGAGGGTAAAAAAAAAAAATCCGATTTTAATAGAATTTCGTAGGACGGGAGGGGGACAGTCAAAAGGGTTGATTTTTGGTTTTGAGATCAAAAGGCCAGAGGTCAAGGTCACAAAGCTAGGTCAAATTATGATTAAGGAAAATCAATTTCTAACCATCTTTAATCCAATTTAGACAAAATTTAGTGGAAACGTTGAGGGAAATGCAAAAACGAAGGGATTCGATTTTGAGATCAGTCAAAAGTAAGAGGCTAGGCCTTAGTTCGACCTGTGTGTGTGTGTGTGTGTGTGTGTGTGTGTGTGAACAAAATTATTACATCGGTGTTGATATGATTTTTAACCAAACTTAATGGTGAGGCGTAGGATCAGCCACAGGGTTGACCTACTCTTTTTTCGAGCAGTATGTCTAAGGTCGAGGTCACATGACGCTCAACTTAAACAGTTTTTATCTGAGTTACTCCAAACAGTGTGGAAGGATTCAGGGTGAGACGGAGATAAAAAGATTTGATTTTGAGAAGATTAGGTCAAGAGACCAGGTAACAGGAAAACATCAAACGTCAAGTTCAGGGGAGAAGGTCAACTCGTACAGTTTTGTTCTGATTCGGACCAAACTTGGTTGAGGAATTAAAGTTCAGGCAAGAATGAAGCAGGTTAATTTTGAGAGTAATCGACTGAAGGTCACGGCTACAGGACAAAGACAAATTTTCTGTCCTTAGGCCCACTGGTGGGCACGGGTGTAGCACTGTGCCACTTTTTGTTTAACCTTGCATTTGTTCCATTTCGTCCAGTGTGTGGCACGCTGGGCACTAAGAGGTTAACAGCATACCGGTACTCGTTAACATAGAGGACAAGTACCATAAATATGATGATACAAAATAAATGTGAGCAGTTACGGCATGAAGCTGTCTACTTCCACAGTATCTCGGAACGTAACTAATAATGAGCGAAGGACCATCATCCATTCATCCATCGTAAAACTCTTACTGTATTTACAGATGGAGTGAAAGTATTTCATATTTTGCGCTATAATGTCTTGTTGGAAAATATGGCTGTGAAGTAAGTTAACGTTTGAACTACACCGTAACACACAATAGTGTGTGTGTGTGTGTGTGTGTGTGTGTGTGTGTGTGTGTGTTTAACCCTTCGTTAGTCCTGTGGGGTATTCAAACGTGGTTAGTCCGGTGGGGTGTTACAACACCCCAATACAAAAATACATGTACTGTTACTAACATGTAAAATATAGTTATATTGCCGCTTAAGCATATCTCTGCAATCACTACTGAAAAGATTGAATGCCTTGTAGGTGGTGTTTATTAATTTTTAATAATAAAACACAGTAAATTATAATATCAGTAAAAAAAAATAACAAATGGACTCATATCTCATTTGTCAGGTAAACACGCACAGGAAAATATATTTTGTGCTTTTAAACTCAATATAATGATAAACAATATGCAAAAAAAAAAAAAAAAAAGTCTATATCACAATGTGATCTAAATGGTTAGTTTGATGGGATGACTGGACACCCCAGGTGGGGGAAAAGTGCCCCTCTCTCTCAGTACAGCAGAAGCATGACTAAACCAATCCACATGCTTCCCCCCCTCACTGAATCAGGAGATTACTGGAACGGACAGAAATTCTCGAATTACCGGCTATGGTGGTACCAATCTTAAGTGGCGGTTTGGGTGGGGCACAAACCTCTGTACAGTGTTGCCACGTGTTCCATACCCGCTATGTGAACGGCTGTGATATATATATGTAATAGGCATCACAATAAGATAAACACATAAGAATATAATGGTAACGTGTGTATTATTATATATGAAAGAACAGTAAACTGATTATGCGTAAAATATTTATACGGCAATACAGAAACGTGGCATAATTGTTTTACAGTGTTGCTTAAAAAAAGAGTAGTCACTTTTATTGGCTGTTACCGTATTTCTGGGGTTGGTAATAATGTCACAATTATGATTATAAGATAATGTGCAGGAATATAAGCAAAAATATGCCAGTTTCTTAGTAAAATAAAATATATACACTAAACCCTCGTGAGCGGCAACACACACACACCCAGTCCGACCTGGTCATCTGTGAGGGATAGAGGAATAAGCCTGTTTGGGGACACCTCTTAAAAAAAACGCGCCAAGACTTTAACCTCCTGGATGGTGTGGAAATAGTCAAATTTACAATATGTACATTATAACGTAAAAGAAAATAACCAAAATGTATCCTAAAATACCACAGACGAGAGAGAGAGAGGGGGGGGGGGAAGGCAGACCAGGGTCAGTGTTGAGTGCAGCTTATAGTGAGAGATGAAGGAAGGGAGGGAAGGAAGGAGGGAGAGAGTGATTGAATGAAAACAAATCATGTCGCCACAATAGTGAGGTCATCTGGCGCCATATGTAAAACAATAATATTTTTAAACATAATTAGATATAATAAAAACAAAATAAAGAAATGAAAGCACAAGTTTATAAGTCACTCATAAAAGAAACAAAATACCCCAGGGTGAAGCACATCTCCCCCAGGAGAGAGAGAGAGAGAGAGAGAGAGAGAGAGAGAAGGCAGGCAAGGGGCAGTGTTGAGTGCATTATCAAGCTGAGGGAAAGATGAAGGGAGGGGAGGAAGGAGGGCGAGAATGATTGAATGAAAAGGCGCCGTAACACCGAGGTCATCTGGCGTCATATTTAAAACAATAATATAATAAAAAACAAAATAAAGAAATGAAAGCACAAGTTTATAAGGCATAAAAGAAACAAAATTCCCTAGGGTGATGCATATCCCCCCAGGAGAGAGAGAGAGAGAGAGAGAGAGAGAGAGAGAGTATGGAAAACGTGGCAACACTGTACAGAGGTTCGTGCCCCACCCAAACCGCCACTTTAGAATGGTACGACCATAGGAAATACGAGCTTTTAAAAAAATTTGGGTTGCCAAAACACTCCACCTGACTAACGAAGGGTTAAGAGAGAGAGAGAGAGAGAGAGAGAGAGACTCGTAACTTTAGCCTCTCCTTCATGTGAAAAATACGAGGGACAAGAGGGAAGAAACTTCAGAAGGAAATCCTCTTACAGTACTTTTTCCCCCTTCCTCAGGAGCAAGGCAGAAAATATGAGACACAGGGCAGCAAACATCGGACTCAACCATAACAGAGAGGTACTCCTTAACCCTTTAATGATTGAAACAGTTCTAGTTTTCTGCTTCAGCTGACACCAGAATATAGTAATGGGTAATAGGAGCCTGGGAGTGTGAACAATAGTACTATTAATTCAGTCTTGATTGTGTAATTCATAGTGGTGTATTCCAGCCAACGCCAGACGATTTTATTGAGACAAGAGTGAGTACTGGATCCCGGGAGTGTTTATTGGCGTGAGTGGCGTAGTGCTGACGTGAGACCATCACCAGCAGTCGTCGATGATGGTGACAGCAGGAAAATAAGTACATCAGCCTAGTGAAAGAAAAATTATCTATAGACATGCCCACAAAAGCTAAGCACCTTTAATGAACCTTGGCGGCATAGTGTTGACTTGACGTTTGTACACGGCTTGACGTTTGTACACGGCCTCCTCTTTTACGGAGGCATCAGGAATAAAACATAAATCGAAGAGGCTGAAACTCACCGACAACAGTAAGGCGCCACGTGATGGATCTGGGTGGCGATGCGTTGACCTGATCGGTACCAGTCCGTTGTCCTTCATGGTGAAGGGAAGAAAAAGGAAAAAAGGAAAGGAAGGAACAAAAGTCAGGCACCGAAATGAAAGGATTTAACAAACTCGCCGAAAATAGTGAAGTACCTGTTGATTGACCTAGGCAACGAAGTATTCACCTGACACCATCCCTTGTCCTTAATAGTGGTTGCGGGAATTAACAGACGTCAGCCTATTGTGTATGCATTGTAGAGATGATTAGGGCTAATACTGTACTCACCCACAACAGCAAGGTACCCTTTGATTGGCCTGGGCGAAACACAGTTAACCAGGCAAAGTACCTCGTCTTTCATGGCGCTGGCGAAAATTGAAATGACGTCATCGTAGTCAGTAGGGCATAATCAGATTAACAACAGACTCACCGACAACAGCGAGGTACCCATTGATGGACCTGGGTGGCGTGGTATTAACCTGGCACCAGTACCACCCCTCGTCCTTCATGGTGATGTCTGTGATGGTGAGGACCCAGGTGGACCGCTGCTCCCGCTGGATGGTGATGCGTCTGTTGTTGGTGATCACCTGGGTGGCCACCGTCAGAACAGCGCCCGTTCCCTTGTAGCCCCACGCAACCTGAAATACAAGCATCAGATTTTTCGTAAGTATTGTCATCGTCAGCTTCACCATTAATAATAATTTCGTCACCGTCATTGTCTTCGCCATTATCATTGTCAGCCTTACCATCATGGACTCCATCGTCAGCGTCGTCATCATTAATATAAGCATGGACATCGACATCGTTATTGTCATCGTCATCTTTAGCAGCAACAGCAACACCACCACCACCACCAACAACAACAACAACAAAATCATCATCATCATCATCATCATCGTCATCGTCATCATCATTATCATCAACGTCATCATCATTATCATCAACGTCATCATCATCATCATCATCAACGTCATCATCATCATCATCATCATCATCTCCTCCTCCTACTTTTCATCATCATCAATAGCATCAACCTCAAATGAGTCAGCATTCCACTACAGGTATGAGAGTAGTTGCGACAACTTTTCCTATCATGGTGTCGAGGAATGCAGTCTGACTGTCATCTGACGGTCCAGAGTTCGATGACCAGAACATCACAGGCTGATTAATGTTTGCTGATATTTCCTGTCACACAACAGGTTTCTTTCATCATACTGATATTATCGAATGTCCGTGTGGTGACATTAACAGCACTACTCGCCCGAGTGCCAGGGGGCTGTTTCTTCCCTTCAGGCCAACAGGCCAACAGCTTGGACGTGATTCATTCATGAGTAGTTTTGTCGATACCTCTCTGCCGGCTGTGATGATAGACAGCGTTATATGAAGTATTGTTGTGAGATAGCTATATGAAGCAAACAACAAAACAGTGTGAGAAGGAAGGTCACTCTCAGTCCCTCAGGGAAGATTTAGATATAATGGAAGGCAGGACACAGTGGTGGCAGAGGACTGTCGCTGAACTTTTTGCGCATGCATGTACTTTGGTATCATGAATGAGACAAGCCTTCCCTGGTTAGGTGTTGTGGAATATTGCTTGACTCATCTGGCTGACTTGAGTTTGGTCTCCGGCAAATCACAGGTGAATTATTATCGCCATCATCATCATCATCATCATTCCTGGTTCATATTAATGATCTCTTATTTGTCACCCACAATTCCATCCATTCATATGCGGATGACTCAGCATTTCACAGTTCGTTCATACTCAGACACCCATTTACAAAGTCTAATACCTTTAACTCACAACTCAGTACAGCCATCTCCATAAATCAAGACTTATCTATGATTAGCGAATGGGGACAAAACAACCTTGTCTCATTTAATGCTAGTAAAACTAAATATATACAATTTACTAATAGAGAGATATTGCCAGATTTGTATATTACTTTCAGTACTACTAATATTCCCATCCCCAAAAGTATTGAAATTCTCGGTGTCTTACTTAACAGTGCCCTCAGCTGGACCTCTCATGTCAGATCGCTTGCTAAAACCTCCTCAAAGAAACTTGGATTGTTGTACAGCATCCGTAACTTCTTCACTGACGAGCAGTTAGCTATTTATAAGACTCAAGTGCGCTCTAAGCTTGAATATTGCTCACCCTTGTGGTATGGATGTGGAGAGGTTGCACTGAAACAACTAGACAAAATTCAGAACAAAGCTGTTGGAATTAATAACTCTGCTATTATAAATAAACTACCTCCCCTACAAGAAAGAGGGAATGTTGCATCCCTTGCATTATTTTGCAGATATTTTTATGGCAAAAGCTCAGTAGAAGTTGCGTCCATGGTGCCACCTTTCCATGCCTTCCCTCGTGCTACACGGGCATCTGGTAACACTCATGACTGGAATGCTACACAGCCATATTGCAGAACTTCTGCCTATCAGAATTCTTTTATTCCCCGAACTGCATCTCTCTGGAACTTGCTTCCCCGGGGTTGTTTCCCCCCAAACTTCAACCTACAGCTGTTCAAGTCCAACTGTTACAGATGTTTTATGAATGGAGGACGCCAGTAGTCTGGCGTATGGATTTTTTTTTTTCATTTGTTTTTCCTTCCTCTGTCCCTTTATTTTAAAAAATCATCATCATCATCACCATGATCATGATCTCATGATCCTGATCATCATAATAACCCTATTTCCCGAGGACGTCAATTTTCTTTCGCTCATGCCATCTCTTTGACTGTTTTCTTCAGCTTGGAATAGGCTTCATGAACTGGGAGGCATTGATGGTCTTCATTATCCCCTTCATTATCGGTAGGTTCTTTTGAATAGAGTGCGATTGTCTGGTAGGAACAGCCTGAGAGAGAGAGAGAGAGAGAGAGAGAGAGAGAGATTCGTCCATCAACGTAATAGTTAATCGAAAACAAAGAATTGTATTTTAGGTGACAAAGGATGCATCTTTACACGTTTTCCTTAGCCATGTAGGTCACATATTGTGCCATCATTTGAATGAGAGAATGATCAGAAGAGTGCTATGTGAGTGAGGAGGAGGAGGAGAAGAGGGTGAGATGAAGGGATGGAGTGGAGAGATATATGAGAGTGGGGTGTGAACCGGAGGAAGGGCAGTCAAATGGCAGGGGACAGGGCAACGTGGAGGCGATTTGCTTGTGGTTACCCTCTACGGGATTAAGACATTTGGCAGTAGATAAATAGATGGATGGATGTTACTTATGTAATTTCAGTGCCGACAGAGTTTGTATTATCAGCACGTATTATGCTACGGAGATGTTATACATAAGGAAGGGATGTTATTGAAATCTCCAAAGCCAATTAGAGTATGCCTTAGGAACAATCTCTCACTATGTAGGCATTTAACACTCAGCGTCGGAAATACAACTCTACTGTTGTATTACAGTTACCTGAACGTATGTTTTCATTAGCACTGCCAGGCTCGGTACAACTCCATCATTCTGTTCCAGTTAACGCCGGACACTTTGTTCAGATGAGAGAGAGAGAGAGAGAGAGAGAGAGAGAGAGAGAGAGAGAGAGAGAGACTAAGACCAGCCATACCCGGAAGGTGATGAGTCCAAGCTCTTTTTTCCAAGTCTCTCTCTTATATTTTTTACTATATTAAGGCGATGTTATTCCACATAAGAAGAAATATATATACCACCTCCGATTCGAAAATTCTCCTAAACAGCGAAAATCATTTGGAACTGGAAAGAAAAAAAAATGAATAGAAAAAATCTCCAAATCTCTGGCTCCTGTGACTTGGCCCGCCATTCCTCCACGACCTGAAATATTCCAGTCCTTTCTTTACTCTTATAAATTTTCCCCTCTCTCTCTCTCTCTCTCTCTCTCTCTCTCTCTCTCTCTCTCACACACACACACACACACACACACACACACACACACACACACGTATCCCTTTCACTGGGTTTATATATAGTTCTTCAGTCTGTACGGGTCTGGAGAGAGAGGAAGTGTCATTTTTAAGGGGGAAGTGCGCTCAAAAGTGTGGTATTCAATTCGTACATGATGGTATAGTCTCTCTCTCTCTCTCTCTCTCTCTCTCTCTCTACTGACCCCCAAGCTTCGAGGAAATCTGGTAAGCCCGATGAGAGAGAGAGAGAGAGAGAGAGAGAGAGAGAGAGAGAGAGAATTTAATAGGACTTGGTTAAGGGGCATACTGATGAAGGAGAAACGAAGATGTAGGTAGTAAGAAAAGGATGGAGAGAGAGAGAGAGAGAGAGAGAGAGAGAGAGATTTAATAGGACTTGGTTAAGGGGCATACTGATGCGAAGATTAGGGTAGTGAGGGAAGGATGATGTGAGAGAGAGAGAGAGAGAGAGAGAATTCTTTCATCCTCGTCCGACCTCACCAGATCGATGCCACTCACTGTGAGCTATTCCCGTTAACCCCTTTCATGACAGAACCCTTCCTTACAATTCTACTCTCAACCTAAATAATTCTCTCTCTCTCTCTCTCTCTCTCTCTCTCCCCATTATTAAGATCTTCATAATTTGGCATGACGTTGAATCACAATACTTACGGGCAGTTCCTAGTCGTAATTAAGGTTTGTTATTGCTGGAAAGATAAGAGAAATGGGGAGTAAAATCTTCTAATATCAGTCGTTTGTGTTGTAAAATAAATTGTAGTTGCAAAAAGAAATATATAATTTTGTCATTTTATCCTTTCATGAACATATATAGCGTCTACTTCGCTGGTGGGAAGGTGTATTGCCCCCCCAAAAGTATTCTCCTTCATGTCAGTTGAATAAATTTGTCTGGCATCTGGCTGGAGTACACTTCTGGAGTTGTCCTGATCATGAGTGGTACCAGTATGAATTCAAAAGATTCCATGACTTACTGACCCCTGACTAAAAACATCTGGAGTATGGTGGAAGTGAACACTAGGGTTTGTTACCATGGGAGAGTTACTAGTGACAAATTATCTCATTTTCCTATGACTCTCTCAGCTGAACAGTATCGTCTGGCGTCAGCTGGAACAAGAGTACGAGTGAAGACGCGACCACCGGAGGATTAATTCATCGGACAGGGTAACTGATGATAACTGTTCTGAGGCTTTGCACTACTTTGCCCAGTTACACAGAAAATTAAAGCAGAATATCACAGTTGTTAGATTACCTCCCTCGTTTGGAGGAGGTATATTTTGTTTTATTTCAGCTATCTACTCGTACTGCTGATTTTATTCACTTTAGGAAAAATGTTTTGAACTATTGAAGCTAGCGGTAGGTTTCATTAACCTCAAGCTGCAGGAGTTGCTTGACCTCAGTGCAATAAATCTTTCAAATGCTATAGGAAAAACATGAAACTTGTCACTGTTGTGTGTTTGCTACTTTTTTTGCACCTTTTTTTTTTTTTTTTCCCCAGTGAGAAGACCAGGGATCGAGCTTATTAAGTATCCTATGTTTATCTTGACTCAGATCTTCATTGTTTTGTAACTTCTTTCACGTAGTTCGGTGGTAGGAAGACCACACTACAGCTTAACATCCTTTAAATAACTCTTCTTCGTGACTGG
The DNA here is from genome assembly GCF_032717465.1 of Coenobita brevimanus. Taxonomy (NCBI): domain Eukaryota; kingdom Metazoa; phylum Arthropoda; class Malacostraca; order Decapoda; family Coenobitidae; genus Coenobita; species Coenobita brevimanus. The sequence goes on along the minus strand of NC_136991.1, from coordinate 29,617,894 downwards.
CACCATATTCTATTGGTAATCTGTTGTTACAACTCAGCTTTCATGATGAAGAGATGGCAGCTTTAGGGTAAGCTTGAGTACAAGCAGTACAATTCACGATAGACAAATCTTCATACAAGCTAATATCATAGGTCGTTTTGTTTTTTGTATATTTGTCACTTCAGTATTCACTCTTTTCACTGTAAAGTGTTTTGTAAGTACACGAGTGAACACAAACACATAAATAAGCAACCATATACAAAATATAAGGTAGGGAAAATTTATGAATATGGACCAAGGACGAGAGCCTGTCAGCTTGGTTGAGCGCCAGGGATGCGTGTAGTGGATGTGACTGCTTATATTTCACCGACATAGCGATCAGTATTCTGGCAGGCATACAACACTTCTGGCCATATACCCGTCGACTAAGGAATTCCTAACACTTTTGCATCACTAATTATTTAATTATTTATTTATCTAGCCCGTTAACCTCCTTTCATTATATTGCATTTTTTCTTGCCATGTTCAGGCGACTTTTACAGTCTCGGAGAGCGTCCGTGTAATGGTTATACCTCAGTTCTCCAGTCTGAAAAGTCCTAAGTTAAATAAAATTTTCGGTAAGTAGTCAGAAGAGAGGGAGAAAATTCATCATGTAAGAGGTTAAGATTCTCCTGAATGTTATTTACCTAAACCATGTCGATGTTAAGAGGATACAATTAACATACAAGGGAAAAATAAGACTCAGATTGCACAATAAATCGAGAAGGAATAGATGTTTCGTTTGCAGCTCATCTCTAGCGGTTTGTTATGCATATTACACCTTAAACTACAGCTCATAGATGATTTCTTTTTCCGTATTAATCCTGCTACAACACCAGATAATTTTTACTCAGTTAAGGAGCTGTAGGAGTGAAGGCATCAGTGAAGGCTGTATCTAACCTCTATAGTTCGAAAATTCTCTTTTAAGCTGATTGTAGTTGTCTGTCTATTGCAATATATATATATATATATATATATATATATATATATATATATATATATATATATATATATATATATATATATTTATATATATATATATATATATATATATATATATATATATATATATATATATATATATTTGTTTATTTATCTATTGCCAGACGTCTCAATCCCGTTTGGGGTGGCCACAAACAAATCGCCTCCAAGTCGCCCTGTCCCCCGCCATTTCACTGCCCTGCTCCCAACTCACCCCCCCTCTCATATACCTCTCCACTCCATCCCTCCATCTCATCCTCGGCCTCCCCCTCCCTCTTCCCCCCTCCATCTCACTCACATACACTCTCTTCGTCAGTCTTTCACCCTCCATCCTCTCCATATGGCCAAACCACCTCAGTGTGTTCCTCATAACGCTTCCTATCACATCCACATCCACGCCACAACGCTCCTTTATATCCTCATTCGTCAGCCTGTCTCTCCACGTGACTCCACAGGCTCCTCTTAAATAACTCATTTCCACTGCTCTCACTCTTGACTTGTGTCCTTCCAACAACATCCAAGCTTCACTTCCATACGTTAGAGTTGGTATCACAATACTGTCATGTAGTAACTTTTTCACTTCCATGCTCACTTCCCTGTTTCTTATCACTGCTTTCAAAGAACCAGCAACCTTTCTTCCCTGCTGTACCCTTTCAAGCACTTCACCCTCCAAACCTCCATCTTTACTCATCACACTACCCAAGTACTTAAACGTACTCACATTTTCCAATTCCTCACCATCCAACCTCGCTGTACATTCACTGACTTCACCTCTCTCAAAGACCATCACTTTACTCTTCCCTATATTCACCTTTAGATTCCGTTTCTTACACAGTCTCTCAAACTCATCCACCAAGCCTTGCAGCTCCCATTCGTCTTCACTCAACAACACAGTATCATCTGCAAACAACAGTACAGGGAGTTTCCAAACACTAACCTCTCTCACCAGGGCCACTCCAACATCCACTACCCTACCTTGTACCTCTTTTATTACCCCATCCATGTACAGATTGAACAAACATGTAGACATGACACATCCCTGTTTCAACCCAACCTTCAAAGAGAAAAATTCACTTAGTTCCCCATCCACACGCACTGCAGCCTTAGCACCATCATGCATACTCTTCACAGCATTCAGCAACTTCCCATCTACTCCATATATTCTTAACACTTTCCAAAATCCTTGTCTATCCACCCTGTCATATGCTTTCTCCAAATCCATGAAAGCCGCATACAATTTCTTTCCCTTCTCTAGAAACTTTTCCACTAAAGATCTAAGAATGAATATCTGATCTACACAACCTCTTCCCTTCCTAAAGCCTCCCTGTTCTTCTCCAACTAATTTCTCTGTTCTTTCTCTAACTCTGTCAATAAGTATCCTATCATACACTTTTCCTATTATACTAAGAAGACAAATGCCTCTATGATTACCACACACTTCTTTTTCCCCTTTTCCTTTGTACAAGGGAATAATTATACCTGACTTCGAATCCTCCGGGACTCTACCTTCCTCCCAGGCCAATCTGCACATCTTCCACATCCATCCTGTTACTATCTCTCCCCCATGCTTCAGCATTTCACCACACACTCCATCAATTCCTGGGGCTTTCCCCGATTTAACTTTCTTCATTGTTTCCACAACTTCTATCCTACTGATTTCTTCCTGTCTTCTCACCACCCTCCTTCTCCCAGCCATTCCCCAGCCACTTATACTCGCATTACTTCCATCCTCTATGTTCAACAATTCCTTAAAATGTTCTCTCCATCTGCTCACTTTTTCTCCCTTCTCCACTAGTAATCTACCATTTTTATCTTTCACTCCCCTGCTAACTTCACTTCCACCCTGTCTTACTCTTTTCACCTCTTTCCAGAACATTTTTTTATAGTCCCTCCACTTTACACTCAAATTCCTTCCAAATTCCTGATCCACTCTCTTCTTACTCTCTCTTTCTAATCATTTCACCTCTCTCTTTCTTTCTACATATAACTCTCTCTTCCACCTCTCAACTTCTTCCACACCACTATTTCTCATCCATTCATTGTATGCTTTCTTCTTTTGTGCCACAGCCTGTCTCACCTCTTCAGTCCACCACGCTGTTCCTTGTACCCTCCTCCGTCTTCTCTTCCTTCCACACACCACATCACATGCTGCACATATTTCTTCTGTAAATATCCTGCACACACCTTCCACGTCTCTCATCTGCTCCGGTTCATATGCCCAATCGTTCCTCCACTTCTCTCATATACTCTGCCTTTTTCTCATCCTCTTGTAACCTTTCCACTCTCCTTGCAACTACTCCTTCCTCTCGTCTTTCCCTTCTTCTATTCCTCCATCTTACTTGAATTCTAATTCTGGCCACCACCAAGTAATGGTCAGAAAGTCCACTCCCCCAACCTCTATATGCCCTTGCATCCATTACACATCTTCGCATCCTTTCATCCACACACACATAATCAATCATTGCCTTCCTTTCATTCAGTTCACCACCCACCCTTCTCATCACTCGCCATGTATACCTGTGGATCATTTTATGGCTGAATAGGGTATTGGCTATCACCAACCTCCTCCCAGGACAAATGTCCACTAACGCACTCCCATTCTTATCTATCTCAGCAGGCACACCCCACTCACTAACTATTCCATCCACCTTCACATTCCCAACTTTACCATTCATCACCAATCCAAAACACTCTCTTATTCCTTCCAAACTTTTCCATGCACACTTCTACATTTGTCCAGAACTCTTCTCTCACTCTTGTAGCACGATCTTGCGTTGGCGCATACACACACACAATCGCCCACATTTGTATTCCAACTTTCAACTTTACCCACGCAACTGATTCATACTGTCTTATGCTCTTCTTCCATCTTTTACTCACAACTATACATACTCCTTCCTTTGCCCTCTCATTCTCACCTACTCCTGCACATATACCCCATCCATACTCCCATTCTCTCACACTTTCTCCTCTCCATTTTGTTTCAGTTATTCCACATACATCCACTTTCGCACCCTCAAGCACCTGGACAATCTCTCTCTCTTTCACCTCATCATTCGCTCCTCTTACATTCCATGTACCCATTACCAAGTCCTTTGTCCGGGCCTGGGTCGTCATCGTTTGGTCAGTCCTTGTCCGAGGCTTCTTGTTTGTTTTTTTAGTTAGTTGTTTTCCGGGGAGAGGCACTAACCCTCCGCCAATCCTTTTAGTCGCCCTTTACGACAAGCAGGGATACTGGGGGAGTATTCTTGAAAACCCCCCCTACCCCCAGGGGGTAGGTAGATAGATAGATAAATAGATAAGTATATATATATATATATATATATATATATATATATATATATATATATATATATATATATATATATTGTTACATAGCCTATGATTTCATCATCCTTTGTGTAATTTTAACGCACAGTATGTTGCATGTTTGATCACGAGCGTGTTCTGCCTCAGTCCCCCCCTTCTACCGTTATAGTAGAGTAAGTCGTCCTTTCTGTTGTTCAGAGCGGGATTGTCAACTCTTTGTCCCCATGGCTTCATTTGCGCGTCCTTGTTACAAGTTGTATCAAGCTCTGGTGGCCCCTATATAATGAGCTCAGTCTCTGCATCATTGCCACTTAGATCTACTCCTCATTTTGCTCTCATCTCTGTCCTCCCCTGTACAGTTATTATTATTGTGAGTGTTCAGGAAGTCTCCAACCATCCAGCAGCTGTGTAATTTGAGGATAACTGTTGTTGCATTTTTTCTTGTGCTGTGTAGCATAGGGTTAATTCTTAGGCCTAGTGAGTTTTTTTTGTGATTTATGTAAAGGTTCTTTTTGTCAGTCATTTTTGATAATATTTTGTATCTGTAATAATTTATCTTGCATTAACTGAGCATTACCCTGTGTATTTTCATTTTATCAGGGCTGACTTAGGTAAATTTACTCATGCTAATTTCGTGTTAATAGAGGCTATTGCAGTTAACCATATATTTAACCTGTTTTTTGCCATTACATTATCCTTATGAGTCCTGAATGTTTTGTTGTTAGTTTGAGCATTAAACTTTAACTTGTAATTTTACCTAACTCTTTTGTTTTGAACCTGGAACTTTACGGGACAGTAGTGATTTTTAGTACTCTCACTTAAAGTGTACATTATCTTTCTCTGTTCCGTAACATAAATTTGGCGACCTCTTATCAGGATATTCAGGATATTATCATAAGGATATTGCTTGATATTTTGTGACTATTACTTATTCATGATGTCTACTATTACTACACTTGATGAAGCCAAAGATTTTTTGTCAAATGTGCAAACAGTGTGTGATGTAGAAAACAGAACAAAGAATGAACTTAAGCTTGTTGCTCAACAATTGGGAATTGCAGTTCACTCTCATCATTCTAAAGATCAAATTGTTGACATGATTAATGAAAGCTTGTTTAATGTAACTCCTCCAAATGAGCAAACGAAGATTGAATTAGCTAAGTTCCAGCTAGCCCTGCACGAGGCAAAAGCTAAGGAGGCTGAATTTCAGGCAAATGCTCGTATTCAGGAGGCACAGATACAGGCACAAATTGAACTTGCCAGGATTCAGGCAGACCATGAGTATCACATGAAACAAGGTGGAACTGGATCATCTAGCTCTGATGATTTTGATGTGGCTAAAAATGTTAAACTTGTCCCTCCTTTTAATGAATCTGATTTAACAAAGTATTTTCAGTTGTTTGAGAGGGTAGCTACAGGTTTTAATTGGCCCAAGGAGTATTGGCCAGTACTCCTTCAAACTGTTCTCACCGGTAAAGCTCAAGTAACTTATGCATCTTTGCCTCAGGATCAATCTGATAATTATGATGTAGTTAAGAGCTTGATTCTTAAGGCCTATGAGCTTGTTCCTGAAGCTTATAGAGTAAAATTTAGGACAACTTACAAGCAAGATAAGCAATCCCATGTTGAGTATGCAAAAATCAAAGAAGATCTGTTAGAGCAGTGGTTAAATTCTAAGAATGTGGATTCTGATTTTGGTAAATTTAAGCAGATGATTTTGCTGGAGGACTTCAAGAGGTGTATTTATAAAGATGTGAGCCTATATCTTGATGAGAGAAGAATAGATAATTTGTCTGATGCTGCAGTTTTAGCTGATGAATATCTTCTCACTCACAAGAGATATTCTAAAGAAAAAGGGAAAGCTGAGAGTAAGTACGTTGCCTCTACTCAGAGTACAGGTAACAGGAAAGAGAATAAGGATGATGTTTCTCAGGAAGTAAATACCAGCTCCACCTCTAGATTTCAGAAAAGTAAATGTACTTATTGTAGTAAGCTTGGTCATACTACGGAGAAATGTTTCAGGAGACAGCGTGATGTGAACAAAAAGGAGTCTTTAAATATTCAGTCAATTGGTCTAGTGTCCACCCTTGAGAGTTTCCAGAATTCTTTAACTGAGTTAACTGAACCTGCTTTGAGGGGTAACTTAAATTCTCATGATGGAGCTCCTCTTTTGAGCAGTAACGTGGGTGACACTCTCAAGAGTTCATGTGCTAATTTCCTGTCTGATGGTTTTGTCAGTCCTCTGGACAGTAATGACAGGAAATCAGTTAAAATATATCGTGACACAGGTGCTTGCCAATCCCTTATGCTGACCAGTGTTCTAGGCTCTAATGTTAATTCCTCTGATGAAACTGTAATCTTACAAGGTGTAGGGAATAATTACTTCTCTGTCCCTCTGTGCAGAGTGAATTTAGAGTCTGGTTTTGTTAATGGTTCCGTTATGGTTGGGTTGGTTGAGACACTTCCAATGTCAGGTGTAACTTTCTTACTTGGAAATGATATTGGTGGAAGTCAAGTGTGTCCAGCTTCTCAGTTGTCTAGTGAGCCAGTGGCTGCGACCCAGGATTGTGATGTCCCTGATGTGTTCCCTGCATGTGCTGTCACTAGGGCTAAGTCTAAAGTTACTGGTGATTTAGAGGATAATGATGATGATGATGTTATCCTAGCTGACACTTTTCTTGCTAATTTGGACCACTCACCAGATGAGGCAGTACCCCGTTGTGTTGATAATTTGTCTCGTCAAGAGTTGGTTGAGTTGCAGGTTGCTGACCCTGAGTTGAAAGGTCTAGCTAACTTTGCTTGCAGTGAGGAAGAGTCAGCCGGTGCTTCTACTTGTTATTATGTAAAGTCAGGAGTACTTATGAGGAAGTGGAGACCCCCAACAGCATCAGCCGACTGTGAATGGGAGGTTATACATCAAGTTGTCATCCCTCGTGTTTGTAGGCAGGATATCGTTAGAGTGGCTCATGATTCCAGTTTGGCAGGACACCTTGGAGTGAGGAAGACTGTGGCACGCATTTTGAAACACTTCTACTGGCCAGGTATCTTCAGGGATGTTTCCTGGTATTGTAAGTCTTGTCACACCTGTCAAGTTGTGGGGAAGTGTAATCAGGCCGAAAAGGTTGCACCTCTAGTTCCCATTCCTCCTTTTGAGGCGCCTTTCACCCGTGTGTTGGTGGATATTGTGGGCCCTCTTCCTAAGACTTCTTCAGGATTTTCTTATGTGTTGACCCTGATTGATATGGCTACTCGTTATCCTGAAGCCATTCCACTTAGAAATATCTCAGCAAAGAACGTGGTTAAGGAAATGCTGGGGTTCTTCACAAAGTTTGGTCTGCCCAAGGAGGTACAGTCAGACCGAGGAAGTAATTTCATGTCAAATGTTTTCAAGCTGTCTCTGAAAGAGTTGGGCATCACCCAGATCACGTCTTCAGCTTACCATCCCCAGACCCAAGGAGCGTTGGAGAGATATCATCAAACACTCAAATCGATGCTCAAGAAATACTGTTTGGAACATCAGAAAGACTGGGATAAAGGTCTTCCATTCGTTGTGTTTGCCGCAAGAGAATCTCCAAATGAATCACTGGGCTTCTCACCTTTTGAACTACTGTTTGGCCATGAAGTAAGAGGACCCCTTAAGTTACTCAAGGAATGCTGGCTGTCGGAGGAAGATGACGTCAACCTGCTGGAGTATGTGATGAAGTTCAAAGAACGGCTGTCCGCTGCTTTACAGCTGGTGAGAGAGAATTTAGGAGAAGATGAAGACTTGGTATGATAAGAAGTCCAGGTTACGCCACTTTCAGCCAGGAGATCAGGTTTTGATTCTGCTACCAGTGCATGGGCAACCTCTTCAAGCCAACTTTAGTGGTCCTTATTTCGTGGAGAAGAAACTCAGTGATGTCAACTATGTCATCACCACACCAGATCGTAGAAAGAACAAGCAACTATGTCACATCAACATGCTAAAGTTATATCACAGGCGGGACGAAAATAACCCAGTCTGCACTGTAGCTGTTCCACCCGAGTCTGCAAGTGAAGCTCTCCCATGCAGTATGAGCCTGAGTGATAGTTTGGGGAAGAATCCTGATATCATGAATGATCTCCAGACTAAGCTTTCTCATCTAGCTCCCGAGGAAAGGCAGGAGTTTTCGGCATTACTGCAGGAGTACCCGCAAGTGTTCCGTGCCACTCCAGGAAGAACTACTGTGTTGATGCATGATGTCGATGTTGGAGACGCAAAGCCAATTAAACTGCCTCCTTACCGTGTGAACCCAGTGAAAGTTCCTCTCATCCAGAAGAAGCTTGGCTACCTGTTGGACCACAAGATGATTGAGCCCTGTCAGAGCGAGTGGAGTTCTCCTGTCACTCTGATCCCTAAGCCGGGTGGGTCACAACGGCTTTGCATTGACTACAGACGTGTTAATCAGATAACCAAAACAGACCCTTACCCTCTCCCTCGCATGGAAGATTGCATAGACAAGATCGGAAAGGCTAGGTACATAAGTAAGTTTGATTTGTTAAAGGGATACTGGCAAGTACCTATGACTTAACGTGCTAGGGAGATCTCATGTTTTGTAACACTAGGATAGACTTTTGCATGTTCGGTAATGCCATATGGTATGAAGAATGCACCAGCCACATTTCAGAAGCTCATGAATGTTGTAACAGAGGGTTTGGCAGGGTGTGTTGTTTATATTGATGATGTATTAATCTTCAGTGACAACTGGAAAGATCACCTATGCCATGTCAGTAAGTTTCTTGAGCGTTTGGTTCATGCTAATCTTGTAGCTAATTTATCAAAGTGTGAGTTTGGTCAAGCTAAAGTTCAGTACCTTGGGTATGTAATTGGTGATGGACATGTTGCACCACCAGGAGCTAAGGTTCAGGTTATAAGTGATCTTCCCAGACCTAAAAGTAGGAAAGAGCTACAAAGATTTTTGGGAATGGTAGGTTATTACAGGAGATTTGTTCTTAACTTTTCTATTCTTGTATCACCACTTACAGACCTACTGAAAAAGGGAGTTAAATTTGTCTGGACCGATAACTGTGAATCCTCTTTCAACAAACTTAAAGCTATCCTATTAAGTCAGCCAGTGCTCGCTACTCCAAATTTTGCTAAGCCTTTTAAGATGGCTGTTGATGCAAGTGATACAGGAGCTGGGGCTGTTTTGCTGCAAGAGGATGATCAGGGTATTGAACACCCTGTATCTTATTACAGTAAGAAGTTCACTCCACCTCATAAGAACTACTCAACTATTGAGAAAGAGCTTTTGGCCTTGATTTTGGGTGTACAGCATTTTTCATTTTTTTTGTGTTCTGGTTTTGACCCCATAGTCATTTATACCGATCATAACCCACTGAAATTCCTTAGTAAGTTTAAAGATAAAAATCAGAGATTGACAAGATGGAGTCTACTTCTTCAGGAGTATTGATTAGACATACAATATGTCAAGGGGAAAGAAAATGTTATTGCAGATTGCTTATCTAGACTTTAGACAGATTATTTTAGAGTAATAAGAAATTTCCTTTGTAAATTTCTTTTTCTTTGTGGGGAGGTGTTACATAGCCTATGATTTCATCATCCTTTGTGTAATTTTAACGCACAGTATGCTGCATGTTTGATCACGAGCGTGTTCTGCCTCAGTCTCCCCCTTCTACCGTTATAGTAGAGTAAGTCGTCCTTTCTGTTGTTCAGAGCGGGATTGTCAACTCTTTGTCCCCATGGCTTCATTTGCGCGTCCTTCTTACAAGTTGTATCAAGCTTTGCTGGCCCCTGTATAATGAGCTCAGTCTCTGCATCATTGCCACTTAGATCTACTCCTCATTTTGCTCTCATCTCTGTCCTCCCCTGTACAGTTATTATTATTGTGAGTGTTCAGGAAGTCTCCAACCATCTAGCAGCTGTGTAATTTGAGTATAACTGTTGTTGCATTTTTTCTTGTGCTGTGTAGCATAGGGTTAATTCTTAGGCCTAGTGATTTATGTAAAGGTTCTTTTTGTCAGTCATTTTTGATAATATTTTGTATCTGTAATAATAAATCTTGCATTAACTGAGCATTACCCAGTGTATTTTCATTTTATCAGGGCTGACTTAGGTAAATTTACTCATGCTAATTTCGTGTTAATAGAGGCTATTGCAGTTAACCATATATTTAACCTGTTTTTTGCCATTACATTATCCTTATGAGTCCTGAATGTTTTGTTGTTAGTTTGAGCATTAAACTTTAACTTGTAATTTTACCTAACTCTTTTGTTTTGAACCTGGAACTTTACGGGACAGTAGTGATTTTTAGTATTCTCATTTAAAGTGTACATTATCTTTCTCTGTTCCGTAACAATATATATATATATATATATATATATATATATATATATATATATATATATATATATATATATATATATATACAGATATATATATAATCATAGTATTGAGCTAATTAGCTTTTGTCATGGGTAATGCCGATTTTTTTTTTTTTTAACATCAACATGTTTGCATTTATAAAGCAGTAGATTCCCAAGGTGTCATTTGCAGAATGTATCGTTAAATGAGAATTGATACGACATCTTTCTTGTCAGGGAAACGGCTCAGCATCAATAGTTGGTAAATCATACTCACTGACAGCGACTTAATGGTATTTACTGACGATATTATTCAGCTTAGGAGGACTTCCCTAACTGGAGGAGTTACAGTAGATTATGTTTATGACTATGTTTGTACCAGCTCTTTTGTATTTCATCCCTTCAGTACAGCAGCTATTTCATGAGGTGATTATTTCTTTCCGAAGGAAGCCAGTTTAAAATATTAACTTCATTTTACTGAAGGGATTAATGATGATGATGATGATGATGATGATGATGATAGGCCTCCTCAAGACCAGCAAGGAATCGGAATTATAGAAAACCAAGAATGAGTGTAGCAGATAAAGCCTAATTATCTTTCATCGACGCATTATCAACATCTGCTTGAAGAACTACTTCCTGTTTCATTCCTTGTTTTTACTGGATTAGCCTTAACCTGCACATTATCCGCACCATCCATAATAAGAGGAGGTAAATGTCTCCTGTTTCTTCGCTTGGTTTTCTACATTAACGATTTACCCACCAATTACCACTTTATGTTAGTCAGAAGAGGCAGGAGATAGGGTTTGTTAAGAAAATTGTCTCCTACCTCCTCCCTTGCATCACTCGCCCTGCTGTGGGCAAAATCCAAGGAGAGGTATTACTGTCTCCTGTGCCAGCAAGGACGCGGGTCGTATTCTAAGTGACTTTAGGGATTTCGTAGCCCCAATTCCTCAGCTGTTTATTACACCCGCGACTCGCGAAGCAAGAGCGGGTGTTATGCTTTGATCGGTGTGTGTGTGTGTGTGTGTGTGTGTGTGTGTGTGTGTGTGTGTGTGTGTGTGTGTGTGTGTGTGTGTGTGTGTGTGCGCATGCGTGTGTGCGTGCGCGTTTGAGTACAAGAGAGAGAGAGAGAGAGAGAGAGAGAGAGAGAGCAGTTTAGGTGCGACTGGAGACAGGTGCTAACCTAATGTACAGTCAACCAGGGTTAAGAGAGTACTACGTAGTACTCTCTTAACCCTGCAGTCAACAGGAGTTCCACCTGGACTACCTAGTCGCGGGATGTGGCTAACGTGGCAACAGTGCGTGTGTGTGTGTTCGTGTGTACATGCCCGAGAACTTATCGAATCATCAAGCTTCATCTTCTTTGTCGTATTATATTATTATGTGGTCATTGTATTATGCTGTGATATTGGCTAATAAATACTGTGTGATTGGTATAATGAGCTGTGCACTATGCTATTTATAAAGTCTGATTTATATAAAATAATTCTTTTATCTTGTAGCGTGAACCACGATACAGGTTGAGCTGTGGTTCAGAAACAGTGAGCAAGTTCACCCATAAATGGAGCGATGTTTCTGAACCACAACTGAACCTGTATCGTGGTTCACGGTACAAGATAAGAGAAGAATTATTATATATAAATCAGACTTTATAAATAGCATAGTGCACAGCTCATTATCCCAATCACACAGTATTTATTAGCCAATATCACAGCATAATACAATGACCACATAATAACATAATACGGCAAAAAGGATGAAGCTTGATTCAAAAAATTCTCGGGCATGTGCACACTCACACACTCACACAGGCACTGTTGCCACGTTAGCCACGTCCCGCGACTAGGTGGTCCACGTGGAACTCTTGTTGACTGTACAACGACCTGCTCTAGTAGGCCACTTTGCAAGCAGTTTCCATTACCATACTCCAACATGTGTTGTTTCAGGTGCCCAATGACAGTGTGAAAAGGCCTTTATGAAGTAGCAGCATGCAACTAATTTGAGCGTGTGAACGAGATTAGCAGAATTGTTCCTGTCCGTAGAATGAAAATATAATTATGTGAAACACTCATTCGTCTTCCTAAGGATGTTTTACATTATCATTTTTTAAACATAGCGTTAAAGCACGGTTACGAATGATAGGTGGATGACTGATCTTGTAGACACGTAACACGAACCACCCTCTTTGCTAGAAGAGGGTTCAGCGAGTTTAATTTGGTGATGCCACCCGCCACACACATGCGCTTCACCACCATGTTTCGAAACATATGAGTGAACCAGTCTTTACTGGTATGGACTCGGGCACTGGGCGGCGTCCTTGCTCTGTCGGTACCTGGCAACGAGACAAGTTTTGCCACTATCTGCCTACTCTCCTCTCGTTATTTTAACTCACTTGCCAGTGATAGTGTTTAGTCTTTTGTGAGAGGTTGGGGTGTGTGGACGTATTGTGAACGATTAGCAGCAGTATTTTCGAAGTAACAAGGCTACTAATATATACACTATAATGATTGATTTCATGAATGTATAGCCATGGGTGACAAGAACTTAAGTAACATTACCAGCATCTGTAATGTTTTATTGACTACCGTATATGCATGACTGACATGAACCGATCTGGCCTTCAGGAAGATTTGCGACTGTGAAGGGGTGTGATAGAAAAGTGATAAATTACGGAAACGAAAAGTACTGAGAATATAACAAGGTAAAGGCTAGATCGGTGCAGAAGTGCATATGGCCGATAGCACGGTGTAAAGCATACGAATAACATGGGCGTGCCTTAACGAAATGAAAAGTTTTGTAGTTCGTGAAAATCTGATGATGAATATTTAGATACAGAGTTGATAAATATGTTCATATTCAGGAGGTGGATGAAATTGGTGATGGAAAAATGAACATAAAGAAGAAAAATAAGAATAGTTTGCGAAATTGTGTGAGATTAAGTGTTTATCAAATGAGGCGATAATGTTGTTAATGTTAGCTGATGTGAGAAGATGCTGATAAACTGTGATTTAGGAGGCAGTAACAAAAACTACATGACATATCCATCAACAAAACGCGGGTTGTGAAGTGAAATTATCACAGCAGAAAAAAAAAAAAAAAAAAAAGTGGTGCTGAGAACAGGATGATGTAAAAATTGACTGGAAATATAAAAGAATAGTATTAAATAACTAAAAATATCAATAACAGTGAGACTTAACAAACATATTAAAGATTTAAAATGGGTGGGTAGATATTTAGGCTTAACATTGTCCCAGTGCTAACCTACGTCTTACTCCAGATCCTGTTCCACTTTCAGCCCCACTGTGACTCCACTACCAGCCTCCCTTCAGTGTGCGATCCCCAGTTTAGCCAAAGTAAGCTGATCGTGAAGGTCTGCCTTTCAAGTTTCCTCATGATCTGCTTGATACGCACACATACACACTGCCCCTACACAGCACACAAGGCACAGTTAAGGGTATGTAATAGGCAAGTGTGTACTGGTCTTCCCCCCCCCTCTCTCTCTCTCTCTCTCTCTCTCTCTCTCTCTCTCTCTCTCGTGTGTGTGTGTGTGTGTGTGTGTGTGTGTGTGTGTGTGTGTCGTTCGTTCGTTCAGGTACATGCCACTAGATGACTACTCACACCCACATGCTGCCACTTACATAATAAGGGTAGGTTGCTCTGGTTTGGTGTAATAGCATTAGCAGGTTTTTAATTAAATTGACGAATGGCCATACAGGGAAGCAGTGAAAATTGTTATAACGAAATGAATGTCCTGAATAAGTGTGGCACCACAGCGAGATAATACACTTTGGTCCATTTGATCAGTTCTTCATTACTGTACTATCACGTCCCAGCAGCTGGTAGGTTAGGCCAGTGGTGTGGTTCATAAGGGTTGAAGAGGAACAGTCTGCTTTCATGAATCCTTCAAGTAGCCTTTATGCACAGCATTTGTTGACTATGAGCTAAAGATATGAAACTGCGGCAGTGATAAGGGTACCTGGAAGTCAGTGTAAAGGAGTCTCTGTATATTTTATATCCTTTAACTTCACCTGAATTTGCCATATCTCAATCTGTAATGCTGAGTCATAGAAGCACAGTACATAAATACTACAATATGATACTGTCCACTATTAGGAATTATGGGGAGCAGTTGCAGCCGTCGTATTTTCATACTGCCATTGAGCTGCATGAAATAAGTTGGAAAAGGACGAAAATATGGGCCAGGTAATGATGAAAAGAGTATAGCGCGTTCAAAAATCTGTGCGTGTGTGTGTGTGTGTGTGTGTGTGTGTGTGTGTGTGTGTGTGTGTGTGTGTGTGTGTGTGTGTGTGTGTGTGTGTGTGTGTGTGTGTGTGTGTGTGTATAGCGCTTGCAGTGTGTCTGTGTGACCTTTAGCATCTGCATATGTCATCAGGCTGTTTCCTCTTTGTGTTGCATGTAGAGTGACTTGACATTAGCCTTTATCAGGCTGCATGTACGACTCTCCATTATACACATTTTGCTTTTCTTTTGCATGGATATGACATTATTTTTCATTAACATTCTTTCTCTTGTTCTTGGAAATCTTTTCACTTTACATTCTTCACTTTTATATCAACACTTCCTTGTTTGCACGTAAATATTCTCTTTTGCATTAAGGCTTCCATTTTGGATTTAAAGACTTTCATTTACATCATTCTTTTTTTCATTATAGCTTTCCAGTTTGCACGCAGAGCCTTTCACTATGTTTACACAGTAAATTTCATTTCAAACATTCCTTTTTGCATTTTTAACCTTTCATTCTGCAATTACAACGTTAGCATTCCATCTTTATGCATTTACCGTTGTCTTTTGTTTTGCTTACATTTTCTGATTTTAAAATCTTCCTATATCCATTTACTTTCCTGTCTTGCAATACCAGTTAACCATTGAGCTGCCACTTTATTTCATTTTGGTTTATTTTATTTAGTCTCCAAATGTCTATTTGCAACTTGGGGAAACGTGTTCCAGCCAAAGGATGAAGGTTCATGTTCCTCTTATGTTAATTCTTTCATTCCGGTGATGAATTTTGTACTCTTACTATTTCCAAACTGTTTTATTCATCTAAGGATAAACGTTTCGAACTAGTGGGGTTAGATGTAGCCTTCCATAATCTCTACCCTACCAGCGGTCCTTCGTAAAAGATGATTGAAATAATTTGTCCGTAATAAGAAATTCGTCATCGTAGAAGAGGAGTAAACTTTTTGTGGCTGTGAATGAAAGTACATATTATATTAAAGTTAACACAAGACAGTTCTGTTCAGCTATGGGAAACATTCAATGGTTTTAAAAGCATTTCAGTTACCTCATATTTTGCCATGGATAAGCACACTTTGTTTTTTTAACCGAAAACAGTTCATATTGCCAGGCTGGGAGAAATCCAAGCAGACAAGCGTTGAATACACTAAAAGAAAGGAGGATCACGAACTTGGAATATAGGGTGGAAATAATCACGGACTGTCGACACTCTTCACATTTTCTGCATTGATCGATTTTATGGGACTACTTATTTTTTATTCTTTTCAGTTTTACCATCATTCAATTTAAGTGCTTTCTGACAATATTATTACCGTTTGTAGTGCTGCTGTTTCAGATGGACTTACCCCTCACCCCGAGACGTATCTTTTGGCTTTTGCTTTTTGTTCTTTCTCTCTCCAAACAATTTTATGCAGCTCAGGAAATGTTATTAGATTTGGATGGCCTTCACCCGTTTACTGTGAGTGTTCTGTTAAGCACCATAAAACTGTCTGGTGTTATCAAAAGTATACTAAAGGAATGTGCCACCGGACTGGAGTGGATAAACTGTGTACGTAAGTCGTAGAGTCAGCCAGCAACATTTCCTATAATCATAGCAGTTAACGAAAGAGAAACACTTTGGATGTAGGATGCAAAAATATTAAGGTCACAAGGCCGTGTGCTTAAAAGTTAACCCTATCGATTCAATGACATTTCTTTTTCTTGGCAGCTAACAATTTTATTCAGCTTCGGAAAGTGCTCTTGTGTTTACGAAGCTAGATCTAACAAAATCATTTTGAAAATCTCTCATAAACTGACGAGAATCACCTGAGGGCTGCTAGCACGAAATGAACAGTCTGTCATCGGAGTCAAGAGGTTACAACTTAAATGGCGAATGTGAAGGCAAGCACCAAAATTTAGACGATAATTTTGAAGTGCATGACAAGGATAGAACATGTCTGGCCACTGCATGTCATTACGGATTGCTCTCTTTTTATGAGGGTGCAGACTAAGCAAATGATAACTGTAGGCCGTCGAAAACTGGGGCTTCCCTGCCTCTTCGTGTATGAAGTGCTGGGCGAGGTAGATTAGGGTGGAGCGTGGAATAATCGAGGGTGCAGGGCGGTGTAGTGGAGGGTGCAGGGTTGAGTAGTTGAGAGTGCAAGGTGGAACAGTTGAGGGTGCAGGATGGAACAGTTGAGGGTGCAGGATGGAACAGTTGAGGGTGCAGGATGGAACAGTTGAGGGTGCAGGATGGAACAGTTGAAGGTGCAGGGTGGAACAGTTGAGAGTGCAGGGTGGAACAGTTGAGGGTGCAGAGTGGAACAGTTGAGGGTGCAGGGTTGAGTAGTTGAGAGTGCAAGGTGAAACAGTTAAGGGTGCAGGGTGGAACAGTTGAGGGCGCAGGATGGAACAGTTGAGGGTGCAGGGTGGAACAGTTGAGGGTGCAGAGTGGAACAAGTAAGGGTGCAGGGTGGAACAGTTGAGGGTGCAGGGTGGAACAGGTAAGGGTGCAGGGTGGAACAGGTAAGGGTGCAGGGTGGAACAGGTAAGGGTGCAGGGTGGAACAGTTGAGGGTGCAGGGTGGAACAGGTAAGGGTGCAGGGTGGAACAGGTAAGGGTGCAGGGTGGAACAGGTAAGGGTGCAGGGTGGAACAGGTAAGGGTGCAGGGTGGAACAGGTAAGGGTGCAGGGTGGAACAGGTAAGGGTGCAGGGTGGAACAGTTGAGGGTGCTGAGTGGAACAAGTAAGGGTGCAGGGTGGAACAGGTAAGGGTGCAGGGTGGAACAAGTAAGGGTGCAGGGTGGAACAGTTGAGGGTGCAGGGTGGAACAGGTAAGGGTGCAGGGTGGAACAGGTAAGGGTGCAGGGTGGAACAGGTAAGGGTGCAGGGTGGAACAGGTAAGGGTGCAGGGTGGAACAGTTGAGGGTGCTGAGTGGAACAAGTAAGGGTGCAGGGTGGAACAGGGAAGGGTGCACGGTGGAACAGGTAAGAGTGCAGTGTGGAACAGGTAAGGGTGCAGAGTGGAACACGTAAGGGTGCAGGGTAGAACAGTGGAGGTTGCACAGTGGAACAAGTAAGGGTGCAGTGTGAAACAGCTGAGGGTGCAGGGTGAAACAGCTGAGGGTGCAGGGTGAAACAGCTGAGGGTGCAGGGTTGAGTAGTTGAGGGCGCAGGATGGAACAGTTGATAGAAGGGCGTGATATATATAATAATGGAACATTGAAATGTTAAACAATTAAGAGTGGAACAAAGTGAAATGGAGCAAGGAACGGTGAAACACACAGAGGTGAAACAGAATAGGGTGAACAAATTTAGCATCTATCTGTGGAGCATTAAGAAGGACGAGGTCTGGCCTGACCCTATAGCGTCTGTAGGTCGTAGAAAACACAGAACGTAATCAGTGGAACGTTTCGAGACGGAACATGAAGAAGGATGAGATTTAACCGTTTAGTGTTCCAAGTTCTCGACAACACAGAACATTTAGCAGTGAAATATTTAGCGGTTGAGCGTTTATCGCTTTAATACAGTGACGTATGTTTAGGAGAGCTACCTGAAGCCAGATGGGTCAGATGTACACACGATCAAAAAAGCCTCTGCCCCTTAGGGTACGATGGTTGTGAAAATGAGCGAGTTCTGCAGACACACATGAATCTATAAATCTGGTGACTCAAAACATATACCACCTAGTATGGGATTTTTTTTTTTTCAATTTCAAGTTCAAATACTTACCAAAGATACTGTTTTCACATAATCACAGAGTGCCCCATATTTCACAATGCTACGTCCATGTTTCAGAATGATACGTGCCGTTAGAGGGCAGAGACTTTTTTGAGCGTGTGTACAGGCGCCTCGACTCGTAAGTACAACAGAGGTGGTGTGTTGTAGGTTAAGTGTGACAGTGGTGTATTTATTTACGTCTTGGTTATAGCTACTATATTGAAACAACCTCATTATGGTAGTCAGACCATGGTAGACGTGAGACATAAACAAATACACTGGTGCCACATGAGACCCCCGACACACCCCTTTGTAGTGTTTACAAATGGAGCCAATTGTACTCGTACCGTACACTTCATTAATCCCTGTTCTACGAGAAATCGCTCCTAAACTGCATACAGTCGTATAAAGGCAGAAAGAATAAAAACAAAAGTACGTTATTGGATTAAAGGAGCTAACAAGAACGAGAACTGACCTTGTAGTGTCCCAGGTTTTCGACAACACAGGTGAGCTTGGCAGTGCGTCCCACCTGAGCAGTCACATTCTGGATGGGCTGCTCGAAGTACGGCGAGTCTGTGGTAAAGATGGAAAACTGATTAGGGAATATTGTTGTGGATTAAAAATAGCAAATTAGTTCAGTTTAGTCAGATAGGAATAATACTTAAAAAAAAGGGTAAATACCATTAAATATCATACCAATATATCATACCAGCTGCTTGAATTCAAAATCTTTGGCAAGGAGAGAGAGAGAGAGAGTTAGAGTGAGTGAGTGAGTGCTTACTACAGAGAGAGTGCTTGACTTGTTGTAGGATACTTGCAAGCTGAAAAATTATTCACATTTGTGTTAATTTATTTGTTTTTTCATATTTTTTGTGACGTACACGATGTATATATTTTTTCTATATATCAGGTGGGTATAAGCACGATATTCACTTGAGAGCTTTAGTATTACAGTATGAGCATGCAGACTGCTTTGGCAGTGCGGTATGAGGCTCACAGGGGTGTGATTATGATGAGTGACATTTTCCTGGTTAAAATAAGTGACTCAGAGACAATGTCGTTCCTAAGTCTACCCCTGAGAGAGCCTGGCAGATATCATAGAGGATTTTGGATGTTAGAGTATTCTGATTTAGGGAATGTGGTAGGCTAGGTTGTTTGTTACATTTGGGGTATTTGTGTGTGGAACAGGAGTTTGTGGGTGATTAGAAATTAATCAGATGAGTCATGGGATTTGGTTGTGGAGAGAGAGAGAGAGAGAGAGAGAGAGAGAGAGAGAGAGAGAGAGAGAGAGTGAGGAGTTATTAGCAGGTTTTATGGATCCTTAAGGAAACTGGAAAACAACGATACACCTCACTTTCTTGAGATATTTCTGAACAGCTGAAAGTTGGGAACGATTTCCAGTAATAAATAAATTTAAAAAAGCAGAAAAGTGAAAGAAACGGTAGTTAATGTCGCTTTTTCAGCTGGATAGGTACCGTAGTGGCTAATTTATCTTTTCACGTAATAGCAAAGATGAAGATATTTGCGGCAGCCTGGGGAAGTGCGGGTGTGTCTTCTTTCCCCCCCCTTTCTCTAACATCTGGCACAGGTTTTATTTTAACCCATTAACTTTCACTCTTCCCACTGTTCTCTCTGTTGTCATTTGGGAACCCATATTAATGTGTTTATCGTTCTGATTAAACTTAACTACAAAGTGATGTCATTAATCATGTTTACAAGATCACCTTGGCCTGGCTATCGTACTGACATTCGTTGGGCTGCCTCTGTCTGTGTCCAGTGATTATTTGAATTTCCTTGAACTTACAAGCGCGAGTGTTCCGTCAGATTGTTGTATTTTTGATATGTACTATTACCTGTATCAGTGAAGTCCGTATACCCAAGAAAGGAAAAATCCATATTCTTTTTTCTTTTATAGTATACGGCCAAAATCCTTTAAAATAAGACTGACTTTGTGATATTATTAAATCAACTAATTTGTTCCAAAATGGGAGCAATGGCAGACTCTACTTGAACGTGAAGGAACCATTGTCAATATGCAGATTAAAAGAAAAAATAGTTTCAGTACTTAGTTTATCTATTGATTACTGAAAAAGGCATATGTTTTATTGTGGTAACAACAATGGCAAACACTGTCAATGAAAGTAAGTGGCATTAGCAAGACGTGAGGATGTGTAGATCATATATTCGTTTTAAGGTGGTTACCGGTAGTGAAATAAGTATTTAGAGGTGGTATAGAAGCTATATGCTGCTTTCATGATAAGGAAACATAAGGCAATGTAAGCAAGCAGGGAATGAGGAAAGTGCTGAATTTCGCGGAGTAGATGGGAAACAGCTAAATACTGTCAGGAGTATGTACAAGGGCTTAAGGGCCGCAGTGCATGGAAAGTGAACTGAGTGAGTTCTTCAATATAAATATTGGACTGAAACAGAGATGTCCCATGTCTCCGCTGTTGTTTACTGTACATGTGGATTGTAAAAAAAAAAAAAAAAAAAAAAAAAAAAAGCAGTGGATGTTGAAATGTCCATAGTCGAGAGAAACTAAGGCTTGGAAGCTGCGCGTGTTGTTTGCTATTGGTTCTGTGTTGTTAAGTAAGATGTAAGGGGAGTTACAAGGCTTGGTGAATGAGTTTGGGAGTGTATGTTAAAACGAAATTTAAAGTTGAATGTAACTAAAAACGAAATTTAAAAGTGAACGTAACTATGAGTAAAGTTATGGTTATTGTGAGGAAGGAAGTAGGGAGTACATAGTCAGGTTGAATGATCAAGTGATGGTGAGTGTGAATGCATTCAAGTATTTCGGTCGTGTGACGAGTAAGAACGGAACTTCAGAGGGTGAAGTGCATGAAACGGTGAAGCAGGGAAGAAAGGTTGCTGCTTCACTGAAGGTGTTGATAAAGAGTAGGTGCGCTTGTTAGAAAAAAAGAAAGAAAGAAAAAAAAAAACACTGCACGACAGGACTGTAATCCCTACTCTGTCACATGGTTGTGCAGCGTGTACCTACTTGAAGGGATAAAAGTCAAGAGTAAGAGCAGTGGAAATGAATTATGTCAGAGGAGCATGGGAAGCTACGTGGAGAGACAGCAGGCAAAAGAGGAAATAAAGAAGAGCCATAATTTTGGTGTCAATGTGTTAGAAAGCATTTAGAATATTACTCTGAGGTGGTTTGGCCGTGTAGAAAGGATGGAGAATGAGAGCCTGACAAGAAGAGTGTATGTGAGTGAGGTAGAGGGATGGGTTGGGAGGGGGAGACCAAGGATGTATGGAGGGATGTTTTGGAGAGGGGGAGACCGAGGATGAATGGAGGGATGTGTTGGAGAGGTATATGAGAGAGTGTGTGAGTGGGAGATAGGGCAGCAAGATGGCGGAGAACATGGTGACATTGAGGCCATTTGTTTATGGTCATCCATTACGGGGCGTCTGCCTATAGATAGACAGGGAGATCTAAAGGGAACAGTGTATTTTCTAAACATAATCATGATGTTCTTTAAATCGTGATTGATACACCGGCTGTAGCCAAATCTGGTATAATAAAATGTATTTTTACATTTTGGGGGGCAAATATTACTTTATTAATACTGCTGTATTTCACCTTGTGCCAGAGAGAAAAGCACATTCTTCAAGTCTAATCATGGTTGGTCTTTAATGGGTTGGTGAAGACATACTACCCAGGCTTATTATGAATAGACAATTACTGTATTCAGCTGGGAAAAATGTCAGTAATTATGATTGGGATAATGGTAGAAAAATATGGGTGCCATATAACCATGGCAGAGCCACTCGAGAAAGTAAAGAAGCTAAGTGATGCTTAAGTATACTCATGTATTTGCTTCGGACAATGTCTCTCCAACGCCAAGTATAAAGTGATTGATAAAAGCATCTAATCAAGGAAACTTAACAGCAGAGATCATTACTCCTGAAGAATCATACAGTAATAATAATAATAATAATAATAATAATAATAATAATAATAGTAATAAAAATAATGATAATAATAATAATAATAATAATAATACAAAGGAAATTGTACCCATCAAGTGATGCATCGGTGATGAGCTTGTTTTATATATATTTGTTCTGAAGAGCCCGGCACATCTCGACTGGCAGTGCGTGAATTAATATTACATTGTTCTAGCGCAGGAATCAAAGGGGAATATTGTGGCATTTATATCCTTTCTAATCACGCTTCATGGCGCTAATTGATATTACTATAGTCGCGGCGCATGACTCTGAGGTTGTCATTATCGTAACCAGGCATCCTACCAGTCAAAAGTGTGTTCGATTTCACATCATATTATACACGCATCATATTATACTTGAATATAATATATACGAATATTATTATACAGGAACATACTGTACACGAATCACACGCGTCTCATGTTATACACGAAATCAGACGCACTGTTAAGGGGTAGGTTGCCAGGTACGATAACAGCAGCCTCAGAGTCGCGCGCCGCAGCTATGTAGTTACAGTACTGTAGTTCTTGCTACGTGTCCCGCCGGTTTCTCAAAGCCTGTGTGTGTGTGTAGTTTGTAGGCTATAGGGTATATCTATCTATCTATCTAAATATATATATATAGTGTTACATAGCCTATGATTTCATCATCCTTTGTGTAATTTTAACGCACAGTATGCTGCATGTTTGATCACGAGCGTGTTCTGCCTCAGTCCCCCCCTTCTACCATTATAGTAGAGTAAGTCGTTCTTTCTGTTGTTCAAAGCGGGATTGTCAACTCTTTGTCCCCATGGCTTCATTTGTGCGTCCTTCTTACAAGTTGTATCAAGCTCTGCTGGCCCCTATATAATGAGCTCAGTCTCTGCATTATTGCCACTTAGATCTGCTCCTCACTTTGTTCACATCTCTGTCCTCCCCTGTACAGTTATTATTGAGTGCTCAGGAAGTCTCCAACTATCTAGCAGCTGTGTAATTTGAGTATAAGTGTTATTGCATTTTGTTCTTGTACTGTATAGCATAAGTTGTTAATTTGTAGGCCTAGTGAGGTTTTTGTAATTCGTGTAGGGTTCTTATTGTCAGCCATCATTAATAATAGTTTGTATCTGTAATAATTTTTCTTGGATTAACTGAGCATTACCCAGTGTATTTTCATTTTATCATGGCTGACTTAGATAAATTTACTCTTGCTGATTTCGTGTTAATAGAGGCTATTGCAGTTAACCATATATTTAACCTGTTTTTTTGCCATTACATTATCCTTATGAGTCCTGAATGATTTGTTGTTGGTTTGAGCATTAAACTTTGACTTGTAATTTTGCCTAACTCTTTTGTTTTGAACCTGGACCTTTACGGGACAGTAGTGATTTTTAGTATTCTCACTTAAAGTGTACATTATCTTTCTCTGTTCCGTAACATAAATTTGGCGACCTCGCCAGGATATTCAGGATATTATCATAAGGATATTGCTTGATATTTTGTGACTGTTACTTATTCATGATGTCTACTATTACTACACTTGATGAAGCCAAAGATTTTTTGTCAAATGTGCAAACAGTGTTGGATGTAGAAAACAGAACAAAGAATGAACTTAAGCTTGTTGCTCAACAATTGGGAATTGCTGTTCGCTCTCATCGTTCTAAAGATCAAATTGTTGATATGATTAATGAAAGCTTGTTTAATGTAACTCCTCCAAATGAGCGAACACAGATTGAATTAGCTAAGTTACAGCTAGCCCTGCAGGAGGCTCAGGCTAAGGAGGCGGAGTCTCGTGCTAAGGAGGCTGAATTTCAAGCAAATGCTAAGGAGGCTGAATCTCAGGCTCGGATTCAGGAGGCACAGATACAGGCACAAGTTGAACTTGCTAGGATTCAGGCAGACCGTGAGTATCGCATGAAACAAGGTGGAACTGGATCATCTAGCTCTGATGATTTTGATGTGGCTAAAAATGTTAAACTTGTCCCTCCTTTTAATGAATCTGATTTAACAAAGTATTTTCAGTTGTTTGAGAGGGTAGCTACAGGTTTTAATTGGCCTAAAAAGTATTGGCCAGTACTCCTTCAAACTGTTCTCACCGGTAAAGCTCAAGTAACTTATACATCTTTGCCTCAGGATCAATGTGATAATTATGATGTAGTTAAGAGCTTGATTCTTAAGGCCTATGAGCTTGGTCCTGAAGCCTATAGAGTAAAATTTAGGACAACTTATAAGCAAGATAAGCAATCCCATGTTGAGTATGCAAAAATCAAAGAAGATCTGTTAGAGCAGTGGTTAAATTCTTAGAATGTGGATTCTGATTTTGGTAAATTTAAGCAGATGATTTTGCTGGAGGACTTCAGGAGGTGTGTTAATAAAGATGTAAGCCTACATCTTGATGAGAAAAGAATAGATAATTTGTCTGATGCTGCAGTTTTAGCTGATGAATATGTTCTCACTCACAAGAGATATTCTAGAGAAAAAGGGAAAGCTGAGAGTAAGTACGTTGCCTCTACTCAGAGTACAGGTAACAGGAAAGAGAATAAAGATGATGTTTCTCAGGAAGTAAATACCAGCTTCACCTCTAGATTTCAGAAAAGTAAATGTACTTATTGTAGTAAGCTTGGTCATACTACAGAGAGATGTTTCAGGAGACAGCTTGATGTGAACAAAAAGGAGTCTTTAAATATTCAGTCAATTGGTCTAGTGTCCACTCTTGAGAGTTCCCAGAATTCTTTAACTGAGTTAACTGAACCTGCTTTGAGGGGTAACTTAAATTCTCATGACGGAGCTCCTCTTTTGAGCAGTAACGTGGGTGACACTCTCAAGAGTTCATGTGCTAATTTCCTGTCTGATGGTTTTGTCAGTCCTCTGGACAGTAATGACAGGAAATCAGTTAAAATGTATCGTGATACAGGTGCTTGCCAATCCCTTATGCTGACCAGTGTTCTAGGCTCTAATGTTAATTCCTCTGATGAAACTGTAATCTTACAAGGTGTAGGGAATAATTACTTCTCTGTCCCTCTGTGCAGAGTGAATTTAGAGTCTGGTTTTGTTAATGGTTCCGTTATGGTTGGGTTGGTTGAGACACTCCCAATGTCAGGTGTAACTTTCTTACTTGGAAATGATATTGGTGGAAGTCAAGTGTGTCCAGCTCCTCAGTTGTCTAGTGAGCCAGTGGCTGCGACCCGGGATTGTGATGTCCCTGATGTGTTCCCTGCATGTGCTGTCACTAGGGCTAAGTCTAAAGTTACTGGTGATTTAGAGGATAATAATGATGATGATGTTATCCTAGCTGACACATTTCTTGCTAATTTGGACCACTCACCAGATGAGGCAGTACTGCGTAGTGTTGATAATTTGTCTCGTCAAGAGTTGGTTGAGTTGCAGGTTGATGACCCTGAGTTGAAAGGTCTAGCTAACTCTGCTTACAGTGAAGAAGAGTCAGCCGGTGCTTCTACTTGTTATTATATAAAGTCAGGAGTACTTATGAGGAAGTGGAGACCCCCAACAGCATCAGCCGAATGTGAATGGGAGGTTGTACATCAAGTTGTCATCCCTCGTGTTTGTAGGCAGGATATCATTAGAGTGGCTTATGATTCCAGTTTTCCAGGACACCTTGGAGTGAGGAAGACTGTGGCACGCATTTTGAAACACTTCTACTGGCCAGGTATCTTTAGGGATGTTTCCTGGTATTGTAAGTCTTGTCACACCTGTCAAGTTGTGGGGAAGTGTAATCAGACCGAAAAGGTTTCACCTCTAGTTCCCATTCCTCCTTTTGAGGCGCCTTTCACCCGTGTGTTGGTGGATATTGTGGGCCCTCTTCCTAAGACTTCTTCAGGATTTTCTTATGTGTTGACCATGATTCATATGGCTACTCGTTATCCTGAAGCCATTCCACTTAGAAATATCTCAGCAAAGAACGTGGTTAAGGAAATGCTAGGGTTCTTCACAAAGTTTGGTCTGCCCAAGGAGGTACAGTCAGACCGGGGAAGTAATTTCATGTCAAACGTTTTCAAGCAGTCTCTGAAAGAGTTGGGCATCACCCAGATCACGTCTTCAGCTTACCATCCCCAGACCCAAGGAGCGTTGGAGAGATATCATCAAACACTCAAATCGATGCTCAAGAAATACTGTTTGGAACATCAGAAAGACTGGGATAAAGGTCTTCCATTCGTTGTGTTTGCCGCAAGAGAATCTCCAAATGAATCACTGGGCTTCTCACCTTTTGAACTACTGTTTGGCCATGAAGTAAGAGGACCCCTTAAGCTACTCAAGGAATGCTGGCTGTCGGAGGAAGATGACGTCAACCTGCTGGTGTATGTGATGAAGTTCAAAGAACGGCTGTCCACTGCTTTACAGCTGGCGAGGGAGAATTCAGGAGCTGCTCAGGAGAAAATGAAGACTTGGTATGATAAGAAGTCCAGGTTACGCCACTTTCAGCCACGAGATCAGGTTTTGATTCTGCTACCAGTTCATGGGGAACCTCTTCAAGCTAAGTTTAGTGGTCCTTATTTCGTGGAGAAGAAACTCAGTGATGTCAACTATGTCATCGTCACACCAGATCGTAGAAAGAACAAGCAACTATGTCACATCAACATGCTAAAGTTATAACACAGGCGGGACGAAAATAATCCAGTCTGCACTGTAGCTGTTCCACCCGAGTCTGCAAGTGAAGCTCTCCCATGCAGTATGAGCCTGAGTGATAGTTTGGGGAAGAATCCTGATATCATGAATGATCTCCAGACTAAGCTTTCTCATCTACCTCCCGAGGAAAGGCAGGAGTTTTCGGCATTACTGCAGGAGTACCCGCAAGTGTTCCGTGACACTCCAGGAAGAACCACTGTGTTGATGCATGATGTCGATGTTGGAGACGCAAAGCCAATTAAATTGCCTCCTTACCGTGTGAACCCAGTGAAAGTTCCTCTCATCCAGAAGGAGCTTGGCTACCTGTTGGACCACAAGATGATTGAGCCCTGTCAGAGCGAGTGGAGTTCTCCTGTCACTCTAGTCCCTAAGCCAGGTGGGTCACAGTGGCTTTGCATCGACTACAGACGTGTTAATCAGATAACCAAAACAGACACTTACCCTCTCCCTCATGTTGAAGATTGCATAGACAAGATCAGAAAGGCTAGGTACATAAGTAAGTTTGATTTGTTAAAGGGATACCGGCAAGTACCTATGACTGAACGTGCTAGGGAGATCTCATGTTTTGTAACCCTAGGAAAGACTTTTTCATGTTCTGTAATGCCATATTGCATGAAGAATGCACCAGCCACATTTCAGAAGCTCATGAATGTTGTAACAGAGGGTTTGGCAGAGTGTGTTGTTTATATTGATGATGTATTAATCTTCAGTGACAACTGGAAAGATCACCTATGCCATGTCAGTAAATTTCTTGAGCCTTTAGTTCAGGCTAATCTTGTAGCTAATTTATCAAAGTGTGAGTTTGGTCAAGCTAAAGTTCAGTACCTTGGGTACGTAATTGGTGATGGACATGTTGCACCACCAGCAGCTAAGGTTCAGGTTATAAGTGATCTTCCCAGACCTAAAAGTAGGAAAGAGCTACAAAAATTTTTGGGAATGGTAGGTTATTACAGGAGATTTGTTCTTAACTTTTCAATTCTTGTATCACCACTTACAGACCTACTGAAAAAGGGAGTTAAATTTGTCTGGACCGATAACTGTGAATCCTCTTTCAACAAACTTAAAGCTATTCTATTAAGTCAGCCAGTGCTCGCTACTCCAAATTTTGCTAAGCCTTTTAAGATGGCTGTTGATGCAAGTGATACAGGAGCTGGGGCTGTTTTGCTGCAAGAGGATGATCAGGGTATTGAACACCCTGTATCTTATTACAGTAAGTTCACTCCACCTCAAAAGAACTACTTAACTATTGAAAAAGAGCTTTTGGCCTTGATTTTGGGTTTACAGCATTTTTCATTTTATTTGTGTTCTGGTTTTGACCCCATAGTCATTTATACCGATCATAACCCAGTGAAATTCCTTAGTAAGTTTAAAGATAAAAATCAGAGATTGACAAGATGGAGTCTACTTCTTCAGGAGTATTCATTAGACATACAACATGTGAAGGGGAAAGAAAATGTTATTGCAGATTGCTTATCTAGACTTTAGACAGATTGTTTTAGAGTAATAAGAAATTTCCTTTGTAAATTTCTTTTTCTTTGTGGGGAGGTTTTACATAGCCTATGATTTCATCATCCTTTGTGTAATTTTAATGCACAGTATGCTGCATGTTTGATCACGAGCGTGTTCTGCCTCAGTCCCCCCCTTCTACTGTTATAGTCGAGTAAGTCGTTCTTTCTGTTGTTCAAAGCGGGATTGTCAACTCTTTGTCCCCATGGCTTCATTTGCGCGTCCTTCTTACAAGTTGTATCAAGCTCTGCTGGCCCCTATATAATGAGCTCAGTCTCTGCATTATGGCCACTTAGATCTGCTCCTCATTTTGTTCACATCTCTGTCCTCCCCTGTACAGTTATTATTGAGTGCTCAGGAAGTCTCCAACCATCTAGCAGCTGTGTAATTTGAGTATAACTGTTATTGCATTTTGTTCTTGTACTGTATAGCATAAGTTGTTAATTTGTAGGCCTAGTGAGGTTTTTGTAATTCGTGTAGGGTTCTTATTGTCAGCCATCATTAATAATAGTTTGTATCTGTAATAAATTATCTTGCATTAACTGAGCATTACCCAGTGTATTTTCATTTTATCAGGGCTGACTTAGATCAATTTACTCTTGCTGATTTCGTGTTAATAGAGGCTATTGCAGTTAGCCATATATTTAACCTGTTTTTTTGCCATTACATTATCCTTATGAGTCCTGAATGTTTTGTTGTTGGTTTGAGCATTAAACTTTGACTTGTAATTTTGCCTAACTCTTTTGTTTTGAACCTGGACCTTTACGGGACAGTAGTGATTTTTAGTATTCTCACTTAAAGTGTACATTATCTTTCTCTGTTCCGTAACAATATATATATATATATATATATATATATATATATATATATATATATATATATATATATATATATATATATATCTCTCTATATATATATATATATATATATATATATATATATATATATATAATGAGAGAGAGAGAGAGAGAGAGAGAGAGAGAGAGAGAGAGAACTCATTACTGTACATTTTAAAATCAGTCGACCAAAGGTCAGTGTCACAGGGCAAGGTCAGAGATTCGACACACTGTGAGTCCTCCTTGTTTTGTCTTATATGTCATTCTTTGTCAAAATAATTTGCATCTGTATGATACAGGAAGACATTAAAGCATAGTAAACAATACCTACGGACGGACATGACCTAAGATTCAACTTCGTGAGAAACGAAGTGGAATAACAAAATACGTAATTGTGGAAGGGGCATCAGGAACTCGCATACACCATCGAAAATTGAACTCTGAAGAGGAAGTCCCTTCCTTAACCCGCGGGTTAACCATGGTGTTTGGTTTTGTTCTGTTCTTGCTACCTTCAGTAGCGTTTAAGTAGCACTGGAAACCTTTCTTGTTTTGAATTGCTATCATCGATGCTTATATTAGGCAAAGGCTAATGCCAGACGATTTTTTTTTTTTGGGGGGAGGAGGGTGTACCCCCTCCACAATATGTCTACCCCCGATGTATATATGTCCCCCCCCAATGCATACATGCCCCCACTAATCTTGCTAGGTCTGCACCCTTTCCCACGCCTGAAGACGGCGTTATTGCATCAGTTCTTAGCAGACAGCCGACACGGGCAGACTATTTTACTGTGAGCTTGTAATAAACTTCTTATCTAGCTGTTTGTACACGGAGTTTCTATCACCAAAGTATTGCAAGTTACAGGGGGGAGGGGAGGGGGAAGTGACATTCTGACATACAACTTCTTTACGGTGACATTCTTTTTAATTTACATAAGAATGCCGGTCAAAAGTATACCAACTATTCCACTGCGTCTGCTTCACACTTTGAGCATGTCTGTCACTTTTTTCATTGATGCATCGTATCAAGGAACGTCATCTGTATACAGAAACACAATAATAAGCCACCCCCCCCCCTCATCCTAGAAAAAATAGCTAATTGAGGAAGTGGAGCGGAAGAAGAGATAACAGAATTATCAAACTTGTGTCCCTGTCTACAACTTTAGTTGATTTAATTTAAATTAGGAATGCCGTCTTATTGCTATGGGGTTAACAAAGGTTTTATGTAGTTCTTCCTGTTCGAAAAGTTTATCCTGAAGTGCATAAAAAGGGCTGAAGCCAGTACCGTAGGAGTAGAAGTGGTTAACTCTTTTAATACGATAATACCATTGAATGTCTTTCATGGTAGTATTAGATGATTTCATTCTGCTTAGGAAAGACTTTTCGAAATTGAGATGGTCGTTTGTAGTCTTCGTTAACCCCTTTAATACAAGAAAAAATTCCCAATATGAACAAAATGTTTTAATCGGTAACAAAAAATGGCGTCGTCATATTCGTATTAAAGAATTTAATGATCAGTATACGCAATATCAAGTCAACATAAGTGAACATGAAGATTTTTTTTATTTGTGAGGGAATAATAAATTAACCTGTTCACTACTAGAGGTCTTCCTTTAAGCTGAAAGAAATCGTCTGGTGATAGCAAGAGTGAAATAAAAAGACGTCATCGTAGTTGAATGATTAGTAATATTTGTTCATAAAACTTCTACCACGACAGACCGTCCAACCGTTTAAAGTTCTCTGGTGGTAGAATGTATACAATGAGGCACCATCGTTTTGAAGAGCTTAAGCTTTTGCCATGAAATTAGTGTAATTATTATTCGCTTCGGCCATGCACAGCGTATCCCGCACTTTCATCGATACTGGTATCCATTATGTTTTATGTGGTGCTGTGTGTTAAAAGTAATGTTACTGAATTCCTATCAGCCCGTGTGCCAAGTTAGCATCTGCGTCGTATTTGGATCTTTCGCAGTAGCATCTTTGTATGAGCATTTGTACTATGTTTGTATCCTGTGTTTGTTAGCATTTGTCGTACTTGCCTCATGTTTTGTTAGCATTTGTCGTTTTAGCATCTGTGTCGTATCGGCATCCTCGCCGTAATGGCATCTGTGTCGTATTTGGATTTCTTGTATTAGCATGTGTCATGTTACACTTGTTTCATGTTAACAGCTGTGTAACATTAGCAGCTGTCTCGTATCAGCATCTGCGTCATATTAGCATCGGTGTGGAAATAGAATCCTTGCCGTATTAGCATCTGTTATGTATTAGCGAGTGTCGTATGCGTGTCTGTATCATGTGTCGTATGAGCACCAGTGTTGTATCAGCACCTGTGTCTTATTAGTATCTTTAACATCTGTGCCATATTAGCACGTGTGTCGTTTTAACAAATGTGTTGTCTCTGTCTTATTAAGATACCTGTATTAGCATCTGTTTTATGTACCTTATTATGATGTCAAGCATTAATGATATCTGTCATATTTTTATGCATTGACATGTGCCGTATTGGCGCGTACTGTATGCCATTTGTGTCTAATTATGATCTGTCATCATTGTCATTCATTCCTTATGTAAATAATTAGTGCCGTTTCCAGACATTATTATTTGGCTTAGCCCAGGATAAATAATGTCAATATTAGAAGCTGTTCCAGACGTTAATAAATCATCAAAAGGCACAGTCCTGCCGAATGGTTTGCCAGTTCTAACCACGTCTCTCTTCACCATCCTGTCTCCGAAACTACAGTATACATCATACTGTCAACCACTCTTGTCACCACCGTTTTTGTTTCCATCAGTCTGCTCGCGATCTAAAAGCGACCCACTCGTTCATAAATCACGACTTTCGGGGCTTGAATCCATGTCACACATGGACGTGAGCGATATTTTCCTCCCACACTTACCCACCACATAACTTCCCCACCACCACCACTGCCATACCCAAACCCTCATGACTGTTGGAGCTCGAACCCTGGTTGTACACGGACATAAGCAACACACCCCCTCTCATACCATCTTCACACCCACACGACCCACTTCCACTCCCTCTACCCCTCGCGCGTACGCACGCGCACACACACACACACACACACACACACACACACACACAGCCGGTACTTCCCACACATCCCCCATCACGCCTCCATCCCACCCACACATCCACAACCCCCCACACCCCCACCTGATTTCCGTGTTGACACTGGCTCGCTACTTCATCATACGAGGTTCAGTGCCCAAGGGTGATCGTGTTTTGAAGTGGCGTTATTTTTACACAGCTAAAAAAAAAAAAAAATGGAACGAAAACAAAGATAGACGGACAGATCTAAGATGCAGTATTTTGTGTGAGAAAGAAAATGGATGTGTGTGTGTGTGTGTGTGTGTGTGTGTGTGTGTGTGTGTGTGTGTGTGTGTGTGTGTGTGTGTGTGTGTGTGTGTGTGTGTGTGTGTGTGTGTGTGTGTGTGTGTGTGTGTGTGTGTGTGTGTGTGTGTGTGTGCGCGCGCGCACCCTACGTGCTTGTTTGTTTATTTGTGTGTGTGTGTGTGTGTGTGTGTGTGTGTGTGTGTGTGTGTGTGTGTGTGTGAGAGCGCCAGCGCGCGCGCGCACCCTACGTGATTGTTTGTTTATTTGTGTGTGTGTGTGTGTGTGTGTGTGTGTGTGTGTGTGCTCCCGCGCGCGCGAGCGCCAATTCGGTTGCGTGCTCCTACCTATATGATGTGTGTGTTCTATATGTTAGAACTTCTCGAATGAATATTAACTAATTTTTTCCAGACATATTTCCTGCAAAATAGTCTTCAACACTCTTGTTCGTAAATTCATTCGCATGGATTATCTTAACAGTCAGCGCTCAAA
This sequence comes from Coenobita brevimanus, assembly GCF_032717465.1. NCBI lineage: Eukaryota > Metazoa > Arthropoda > Malacostraca > Decapoda > Coenobitidae > Coenobita > Coenobita brevimanus. Next base: position 29,584,529 of record NC_136991.1, on the reverse strand, counting down.
ATGCTTTATCTAAAAGCTTTATATATATATATATATATATATATATATATATATATGGGATAATACTGCTCTACTTCTGCCTAAAAGGCATTACTAAAACACGTAGAGAAGATTACTTCTTTCATTCACGACGTTTCGTACACGGAGTACATTATCAAGTGACTGACAGTCAAGGTACAGTGAGTGGGTACCGTATATATGTGGATCTGGGAATCAGGTATATAGCCATTAGGAAACAAGGTGAAGGGGAGATTATGCGGGGCGGGGGGGGGGTAATCAACCAACGGGAGTCGGGGGAATATGAGGGATGTCATCACTCCGCCTCAGACTTCGTATGGGGATGAACAGGTTGGGATGATGGGATGGTTGCAAGTTCTCTTCTCTGTAGGTACAGTCATAAGAAAAACTATCGTTACCCTTCAGAGCTATACACTATAACAACGACAAAGTGTTGTGGAATGATGGGAGAGGAAAGTTAGTTCCGCAAACCAGTTAATGTCGGTTATGTGAGACACAGATATTAGAATTTGTGCTAGAGGTATTAAAAGCTAATTACATCGTTTGGCCTCTGTGCATAGAGACAATACGGTTTATTATCCGGCACCGAATTCATTAAATAATAATATAACAATGGTGTAAAGTCGGCAACACACATGCAGACGGGCAATGAGTATGTGCCAGACGTATGCTAGTAATTCAGCCGATACAAGCCAAGTTAGTAAATTTCAGTGTAATAATGATATGTATTGCTTTCTACATATAATTAATGCAGAGCGATTATAGCCCTTCGTGCACCCTGTGACGTCTCCATAATGCATAACATGGATATACCACAACCCATCCATATTAACTCTGAAGCATCCATCTGAAGCATTTAACCACCCCTCTAAAGCAAACAAATGAACTCGTGCACCCCTGCTACTGTCATTAAAAAACAAAAAAAACATGTCGATGCCTGGAGATTTAATACCCTTCAAAATAATTTATCTGTTGTATTCTACAGATAATAAGTGTAGGAAAATAATAAACGTGGCGAGTTTCATTATTAATCCCTGGCGGGGCACTCAGGATCACGCAAACACATCTTATATATTTCCCCACCATATGGCTCATTCTTGCTTATTATTCCAACTTGTGTAATGGGATTGTGATGGCAACACTAGATAGGGGAGGTGGCGAACAGCAAGGACCCACTCACATAGCCCAGCTAACGTTCGTTTTGTATCGAATAATGCTGGGGGTAACGATAGTTTTTCTTATGACTCTACATCCTGGCGGACCTATTCATGATGACGAGGGCGTTTAATCTTCCATCATTTGTTTGGTCAGATGGGAATTGAGGCAGTGCCTTGTGTGTGTTTTAGGAATACTATTCTGCAGGTGAAGTGTTATTCATTTGCTAAGCTTGTAGGCGGAATATCCTATGTATGAAGAGGAGAGGGACTCATAGTTCCCTAGTTTGCAAGCATATTCATACATAAGATGACTATTCTACAGGTTCGATGTTTGTTTTGTTGGGTTATTTTTCAAAAGGTTAGAAGTTTTCTTCTTTTTATAACAAATGACAAAGACTAGGGTGTCTCGGGGTCTGCATGGACCGACATATCCTGTGATCAGCTTTTTCACTGCTCTTTCTTCTGTATTATTCAGGATGAATATGGGCATTGTAAAATAATAATTTTATTCGTTGCCCATCCTGGATTGATCAGTTTTTTATTGGTTGGCATCATTTTTCTATTTCACATTTTACCACCCCTTTAACATCTCAGAAAACCAGTTCTGTTGTTCACATGGACCAGAGTGTCTCTTTCTGTCTCTTGGTGAGTGGCACCCCAACTTCTTGAGTGTGTGAGGGCCCTCCTGACATGCCCTGAGGGTGGAGCCCTTGTATCGCTGAGGCCATTCGCATTTTCCATTGAGACACAATCCTGGGTTTGTTTAGTTTTGTATATACGCTTCTGTGGAATCTCCTGGGGCTCTGCTGGACAAGCACGTCCAGAAAGTAGAGCTTGCTGTTGACACTGGATTCATTAGTAAAATTGAGCCCAGAGATCTGCAGTTTCTCCTTAAGGCTTTGTCAGTTTTCTTTGCTGTTACTCTTGAAAAGATGTCGTCGATGTACCTGGCATATATGTCGGGTTTGTTGATGACCCTGAAAACCTCTTTTTCAACCATCCCCATGAAAATCTGGCGAAAAGTACTCCTAAGGGAGAGCCCAAAGCAACACCATCCTTCTGGTTGAACATCTTTCCAGGAGCACAGAAGAAAGGAGCCTCCTATGCACAGGTATCCAGTAAGGTTTTTAGAGCCATTTTCGGTAGGTCAAGTTTGGGGACATCATTTTCGGGGTAAGTCTCATTCAGTATGTATGTAATTGTGCAGTCGATGGGGACGCTCGTGAATAAACTTTCCACATCCAAGAACGCAACCACACCTTTAGGGTTGGAGTTGTTGAGGAGGTCAAGGAAGTAGCAAGGGACAGGTTGTAGTCACCAGGGAGGAAGGGCGCCAGTACCTTTGTGGCGTGTATTACACCACAAAAGGCTGCACCTCATATTTCACCCACACACGTGGCTCACTTTCCTCATGGCTTCTCATTTCACCACACACGTGGTGTCCTTCCCTCATAGTTATTTTCCTCATTTCACCTACACACGTGGTTTCCTTCGTTACTTTTTCCACACCTAGTTCTCGGAATCAGCATCGCTATTGCTGCTGCTACCAATAGAATTGAATTTCTCTTCCCTCCTCACCTGTAGTGGTGCCCAAACCAATCAAATTTGAATACTCAGGTGACCTAGCCCTACCAGTGCTCCACCCCCTCATTAACCCCTTAACCGCGGGGCGTCACTTTCGTGACGATCGGCCACAATGGATCATACTGCGGGATGTCACTTTTGTGATTCTGTGTTATTTTGAATTATCCCGGGCTCTCAAGTGGTGGCTTGTATCATCTATCGGTATTGCCAATGTCCAACACTAGTCAGCACTCCAAATCTCATCTGTACTCCCATCCATTGTTGACAATTTAGGGATTTTACCCCCTTCGTGACTCCCCTCCCTACATGCCCTCCATTACCCTGTCCTCTCACCTCCCACGCCGCGCTGCGCTGTGCAAATTTCCCCCGGATTTTTCCACAAATTTCATCCATTGAAATAAGCCCTATGCCCTATACTTATACAAAATAATATATACCAAAAAAAATAACAGGTAAGTGATAGTGTTATACACCAGAAATTGGCTAATTATCACCTGACAAAACCTCACGTGCATTCATTCGCAACATTACCACGGTAATTTCCCCTTTGATTTATGCCTTGTAATCGATGTCTGTAATAAAGATATATATCAGAAAGGAAGGGAGAATCCTAATTGACATTTACATTCACCTGGAACTACCTATTTCTTTATGTATTGCCGGGATTTTCTACCTATAAATAATTAGCCTGTAAGTTAGCAGCAGTCAGCCTAAAGTGTCATTGTCAACCTTTCCCTTCTCAGATAAGCCGCGGCATTTAGTTCCTTTTCCTCTGCTGTAGAGAAACGATGTCGCACTCGCGCCCCGCCATTCCTGCCGCTTCTGTGCCCATTGCAAAGGGCCCCGTGACCTCTCAAGTAGTGAGGCAAGCAGGAAAGGCCTTAGTGACTCTGCAGTGGCACGTGAACAGGCAGAATTGTCCATGATTATGATGGACAGTGACTATGACGATTCGGGTGAATCTTGTGATGAGCCAGGTGAGGTTATCGTGCCAGAAACAGCAACAACGAGTGCTACAATGTGTGAATCAGTGTCTAGCTCCAAGGGAAAGGAGCCTTTAGTGCAGCAAGGACAGGAATTTGGGAAGGGAGTGAAAAGGCGGCGTGTTAGCCCCAGAACAATGCCCCCACGTGACCCAGCCCGCCATGAGTCACGAGTGCATTCACCTCCCCTTTCCCCAAGCCCCACTTCATCATTTCTTCATCATCGTTGGCTGAGTTATCTCCGGAGTCTTCGTCGTCGGAGTCACCACCAGCATCAACAGTGAAGGCAGGCCGTAGAGGTAGAGGTAAATCAAGGAGAGTGAAAAGTAGTGTAGCTAGTAGGGTAAGGGCTGCTAGTGCTGTACGGCAACCTAGGGTCAGTGCAAGTGACCTTGACCTAGATAAACCTCCCTCACAGCCAACCTCCACCACCACCACCACCACCCGCCCTACACCGCCACGACAGGGAATCCTGGACGCCTTCGCGTTGATGGAAGGGTCAGATTTTGTGCCAGAAAATCTAGTTTTTGATGAGAGCTCCTCAGGAGTTCAGCCTGCCTTCACTATGGACGAAAATGCTGAGTGTGTCGACTACCTTTTGGCCTTCCTAGATGACGAAGTCATGCAGCACATATGTGATGAGACCAACAGGTATGAATCACAACGTGCTGCAAGTGGTACAGGTGCAGCCAAGATGCAACAGTGGTCCATGCTGGAAGTGCAGGAGCTGTATGTGTTCTTTGCCCTCATGTTTCTCATGCCACACTCCAAGAAGCATGAGTTGGAAGAATACTGGTCCATGGACCCCTTACTACCCTCACCCACCTTCAATAAGTACATGGCCAGAGATCGCTTCCAGAACATCATGGGAAACCTGCACTTTGCCGACAACGATGTACCGTCCCAAACTGACCCACTCTGGAAGATCCGGGAGATTCTGAGCAGAATGAAGGATAAGTTTATGTCATTCTTCCACCCCTTTCAGAAGGCTGTCATTGACGAATCCTTGGTTTTGTTCAGAGGACGTCTTTGGTTTGTTCAGTACATTCCAAGCAAACGCCATTGCTTTGGAATTAAGTTCTTTGTACTGTGCGACTGTAAGACGGGGTACATCCTTGACTTCGTCATATATTCAGCCAGCACTGTCGATCTGGATAAAACACACCCCCTTGGCTTCTCAGGCTGTGTAGTGAAAGTGCTCCTAGAAAAGTATTTTGGTGGGAATCATGTGCTGTATACAGACAACTACTATACAGCACCGAAACTTGCCAAATACCTTTCTGAGCACGGCATTGGCTTCTGCGGCACTGTGAAAAGTAATCGTGCCCACTTCCCCAAATTCCCAGAGGCGGGAACCTCGCAGCAAGGAGACGTGCACCTACGCAAGTGTGAGAAGATGCTGGCAATACGGTGGCATGACAAGAGGGTCGTGCACATGCTCACCACCGTACATAAGGGGGAGATGAGAGACAGTGGGAAGGTCGACCGTAGGACAGGCGAACCTGTGATGAAACCTGATGCTGTGTTGGACTATAATATCAACATGCGGCTGGTGGAAAGTCCGACATGATGATTGGTGAGATCGACTGCCTCAGGAAGAATACTAGGTGGTACAGGAAAGTTTTTCTGCATCTGATAGATATGACGATGCTGAACGCCTTCATCCTGTACAAGATGAAGGTCAAGCCACCCAAGTCCTTCTCCCTGAGGTTGTTCGCCAGGACTTGTGTCCAGCAGCTGCTGGAAAGTTATGGTAGGGTGACAGCAGCAACTCCAAGGCGCCATCCAGTAACACTTCCCGACCGACTTGAGCAGAGGGCGTATATGGATCGGCACAGACTTGAGCTTATGCCTGCCACAGGGAAAAGGAAGGCTGCGATTTGCAGGTGTCAGGTATGTGTGCATACCACCCGCCGCACACCTGAGCATAAACGCACCTCTTGGCAGTGCACTGAGTGCCAGGTTCCCCTCTGTGTTACCTGCTTCTTCGATTACCACAGCCAGAAGCAGTTCTAACAGTGCAAGTGTGGAAGCAGAATGATTTAGAAATAATGTGTAAATAATGTGTAAATAGCAGGTGAAAGCAATGGATGTTCAGTTCACATGATTGAACAGTGTATTATAGTTTTATCTTACTGAAAGTGACAGTGAATAACATAGTGTAAGTAAAATAGAGAGGTATATGTGAGCAGGAGAAGGGAGGTTAAGAGACTGGTGAAAGAGAGTAAGAAGAAAGTGGATGAAGAGTTTGGGAGGAATCTGAGTGTGAAATGGAGGGAGAGTAAGAAATTGTTTTGGAAGGAGGTAAAGAAAGTAAGGCAGTGTGAAAGGGGAAATAGTAGGGGAGTGAAAGATAGGAATAATAGATTGTTGGTGGAGAAGAGAGAGAAATTGAGGAGATGGAAGGAGCACTTTGAGGATTTGTTGAATGTAGAGAGTGAGAGCAGTGTGAGTATAAGTGGTTGGGGAATGGCTGGGAGAAGAAGAGATGAGAGGAGGGAGGAAGAGATCAGTAGGTTGGAAGTAGTGGAAGCGATGAAGAAGATTAAGCTGGGAAAGGCCCCAGGAATTGATGGAGTGTGTGGTGAAATGCTTAGGTATGGGGGTGAGATTGTTGTGGAGTGGATATGGAAGTTGTGTAGATTGGCTTGGGAAGAGGGAAGGGTTCCAGAGGACTGGAAATCAGGTATAATTGTTCCTCTGTACAAAGGAAAAGGGGAGAGAGAAGTATGTGGTAACCATAGGGGTATTTGCCTTCTTAGTGTGACTGGTAAAATATATGGTAGAATACTCATTGATAGGGTTAGGCATATGACAGAGGAGCTAGTTGGAGAAGAACAAGGGGGATTTAGGAAGGGAAAAGGGTGTGTAGATCAGATATTTGTTCTAAGATGTTTAGTGGAGAAGTATCCAGAGAAGGGAAGGAAAGTGTATGCTGCCTTCATGGACTTGGAGAAAGCTTATGACAGAATAGATAGGCAAGGTATGTGGAAGGTATTAAGAATATATGGAATGGAGGGGAAATTGTTGAGTGCTGTGAAGAGTATGTACGAGGGAGCTAGGGCTACGGTGCGAGTGGATGGTGAGCTGAGTGAGTTCTTTGATCTCAATGTGGGACTGAAACAGGGGTGTGTAATGTCTCCATGGCTGTTTAATATATATATGGATGGGGTTGTAAAGGAGGTACAAGGTAGGGCAGTGGATGTGGGGGTGGCCTTAATGAATGAGGGTGAGATTTGGAAGCTTCCGGTGTTGCTGTTTGCTGATGATACAGTATTGTTGAGTAAAGATGAATGGGAGTTGCAAGGTTTGGTGAATGAATTTGGGACAGTATGTAGGAGGAGGAAGCTGAAAGTTAATGTAAACAAAAGTAAAGTTATGGTGTTTGAGAGGAATGAAGTCACAGAGTGGCAGTGAGGTTGGATGGTGAGGATATGGAGAATGTGAGTGCCTTCAAGTACTTGGGTAGTGTGATGAGTAAGGATGGAACTTTGGGGGATGAAGTACGTGAAAGGGTACAGCAGGGAAGAAAGGTTGTTGGTACACTGAAAGCAGTGATGAGAAATAGTGAGGTGAGTATGGAAGTTAAGAAGTCACTGCATGATGGTATTGTGATCCCTACCCTGACGTATGGAAGCAAGGCGTGGACATGGCAAGAGGGGAACAAGTCAAGAGTGAGAGCAGTGGAAATGAGTTACTTGAGAGGAGCATGTAGAGTAACGTGGAGGGACAGGTTGACGAATGAAGAAGTGAAGGAACGTTGTGGGGTAGATGTGGATGTGGTTGGAAAGATTAGGAGAAATACACTGAGGTGGTTTGGACATGTGGAGAGAATGGAGAATGAAAGACTGACTAAGAGGGTGTATGTAGGTGAGGTGGAGGGAGGGAGAGGGAGGGGTAGACCGAGGATGAGGTGGAGGGATGGAGTTGAGAGGTATATGAGGGAGGGGGGGGTGAGTTGGGGGGAGGGGAGTCAAATGGTGGGTGACAGAGTGACTTGGAGGCGTTTTGTCTGCGGCCACCCTTTGCGGGATTAGGGCGTCGGGCTATAGATAGATAGATAGAAGTAAAATAGAAGGGTAAATATTGAAAACAGAATAGAAAATGCAAATAGTAATGTAAGTAATTAGTAATATAAGAATATGAGTACAAATAATTTATGTTATAACAGTGAAAGTGAATCCGTGGCTCTCTACGTATTTTACTGAATGAAAAATTGAATGACTTCAGTGACAATAAACTAATACAGCTGAAGGAAACTTATGGAGAAAGACTCCAGATATAGATAAGTGTGATATAGTAATAGAAATATAAAGTGTGAGGGGTTTTATGAATAATAAATGACAGAGTACCTAGAGCGAACTAGCGCAAGTGCGACGATCAGACGCGCTCGTAATTTCCATTGCTTTCACAGTGTTTTTTTTTTTTGGAGTATGGATCCCAAACTACTTGAAAATTATAGAATAGTGTTTATAGTGTTTGTATCTGGCTGTGGTAATCATATTACGGGTTATCGGGAAGTGTAAAGTGGAGACTTCATTACCCTACTTCAGAGGGCTCCACAAGTCCTACGGTAACCGACGAAGGCTCAACAAACATTCCAGGAGAAAGCTGAAGGTATGTGCCATAAGCATATGTAATTTTATTACTCTAGGACTAATAACTGATTTTTGGCAAATATTTTTTGAGAGTCTGTCAGAGCCCAAATAACCCCGCGGGACACGCAAAACATTGGTAAACAAGCCCGCGGTGTAGGGGTTAAGGGGCTTAAAAGCGAGCGGGAGACCTCACTCGCACCACTTTTCTCCACTGTCCTCTTCACCCCGGCTACTACCTGCTCTGCGTCTCTCGTGGTAAATCTGGCCACGCGGTACAACTTTACACATACAATTACACAAACACATCACCCCAGCACTCCCGCTTCTCACTAAAGTCATTACTCACACTTTCATTCTGTAACTATTTATCCATGTAATCGATCTACTCTTGCTGTAATGTAATGGTCTTGTACTATATTGAAATCATGCAGTAACTCTGCATTTATTCCAAGTCAATAATCACTGTCCTAGCTATTTCTTCCCAGCACAATTGCGTTTATCTATCCTTACCATTCGTCTTGGTGTAGTCCCTAGTAAGATATACCCATAACCTAAAAACGATACAGTGGTGACCCCAACCTAATAACAACCACGTCCAATTACATAGAAAAAAGCACCACACCTTGCAAGCCTCTTGGCAAGCTACATGTTGGCGTGGTTATTTAACTTATTTTGGGTCTGAGGGGCTTCCCTGGGTTGTGTGTTTTTACACCGCCATAACAATAGCCCATACCATAATCCTCAACATATTTCGTTAGTTTCAGCCATCCTGCTGTACCGTTGAGGACATCCGCAAATCTATTAACTTTCCGTTTTATTTCCTTCGTCGGATTTCATGTAATACGCCCAAAGTTGGTGTCGTCGTTCAGGATGGCGTCCATCTTCGAAAGATAATCGCCTGTAGGATGCAGGACATTAATTATAGCCTTATCTGTACGGTGGAGGGTGAATGCCGGATCCTTTCTTTCTCTTGACTGCTTTCGTGTGCCTTCTTTTTAGCACCTCGTTTCGAATGTTTTCTCTACTTTTTCTTGCTTCTTTCCCTAGTTCAGCATGGAGGCATTCTTCATTATCCACTTTTCTTTCCTTAGTGTGTTGGTGGATGCCATTAAGGGAGAATCTCAGACTGTAAGCGTTTTTGCCGTGGACGTGAATTAGAGAAGATATGGCAGTTTAAAACTCGAGAAGTTCTAGCGTTTAGGCACACACACACACACACACACACACACACACACACACACACACACACACACACACACACACACACACACACACACACACACACACACACACACACACACACACACACACACACACACACACACACACACACACACACACACACACACACACACACACACACACACACACACACACACACACACACACACACACACACACACACACACACACACACACACACACACACACACACACACACACACACACACACACACACACACACACACACACACACACACACACACACACACACACACACACACACACACACACACTCTCTCTCTCTCTCTCTCTCTCTCTCTCTCTCTCTCTCTCTCTCCAGTTCTGTATTGTCAAAACGCATTCATGATTATCCGAGTATCATACCTCTAATTTCTCCACACAGTACACCTCTAACTCTCATGAACCTCCTTTTGACTGAACCCATGAAGCGTCAAACACGAACATTATAAGATCACAGAAAAGGGTGATTGTCACCGCTTCTTAATACTGAACCAGCAAGATCTAAGAACTACACAAATATTTTCCTCACTTAGGGAATTATTGACCGCATTTTTAACTTTACCAATCAAGCACCAAACAAGAACTTTATGTGGGCACGAGGAAGACCAACCCTTTATCGCATCTTACGACCCAATCTCACTGCCTGCATATTATACCATGGCCAAGTTTCAGGCCCTGACTTAAACTCCAGCCCACATATATTCAAACTCTGTGTCTCTAAATCTTGAATGTAGGTATTGCTTAACTGTCTCCAACATAAATAATATGAGGGCAAATAAAAGAGCAGATCTCACCTCATCAACATAATGATAAAGCTGCTCAAGTATTCCTCACAAATTACATCTTTAGCAAAGACATGTTGTGCTATAATGCTAGATCTCTGATGTGAACATTGTGTTTATAGTCTCTAGAGGCATGTAATAAATAAGGAGTATATTGTTTGCATATCGCAAACTAGAGGGGCACTCAATGGAGGGCATCCCTCCGACAACGGCAGCGTAATTTCCAAACCGCTCTTCATAATGGGTTAGTTGACAAACTGGAGAAAGAAACACCGATGTGGGACTTAGTGTGTTTTGACGTTTCGCCTCGTGGCCTTCTCAGAATACAATTGCTGAATATACACCACATATCCTGTATATATACCAGAAGGCAGTGGGGATGGGAGGGGGGGTGAGATATTGGCTAAGGGTGGTAGGGGGGGGGGCAGGTAGGGAAAGGAAGGTGAGGTCCAGAGGAAAGGGATTACAGATCACGGCACAAGGACGGCGAGAAACAAAGGACAGGTGAAGTGGGAAATCCTCACACCCCCACTGTCTTCTGGTATATGTACAGGAAATGTGGTGCATATTCAGCAATTGTATTCTGAGGAAGCCATGAGGCGAAACGTCAATACACACTAAGTCCCAAATCGGTGTTTCTTTCTCCATAATGGGTTAGGTTTTCTCATCACTGATAAGGGTTTCGTAAGAAGAGTTTTTCGGACCCTGAATCTGTAATACGATCCATTTTGGTCCCCCAAAATTAATCGATTGTACCGTGGGAAAGCTATCAGCCTACCAAATTTGGTCCAAATCTCTCGTTTAGTTTTTGAGTAATCCTGCTAACATACAAACAAACTTAAAAACATCGGTCCCAAAAGCTAATCTATTGTTCCCTGGACATGGGCTATCTACTCACCAAATTTGGTCCAAATCTCTCATTTGGTTTTTGAGTAATCTTGGTAACAGACAAACAAACAGACAGGGATGAAAACATACTCTCCTTGTCGGAGAGAGAGAGAGAGTCTACAATGATAAGTAACGGAACACAACAAATGCGAATAATTATTCAGCTTGTATAGATCTCTCGCATCCCACAAGTCACCGGTACTCTCTCTCTCTCTCTCTCTCTCTGGAGGGGGGGGGTAATGGTTTGTGGGGTGAATGTGAGGCAATAACTGCTCCTCGTCCTCCCTTTCTCCTTCCCCTAATCTGACCTAATAATTTCATGCAGCTGCATGACAATTTTTTCTATGTAGTTTAGTCAAGCCTTTTGGAGGGGCTGACAAAAACAGTGAACACTGTCCTAGAGATCATAGTTATGACCTAGCCAAGTAACCAACGAAGCCCACATAATGTAGGCAACGTACTACTTAATCAGCAGTATCACAAAGCTACACTTATTTCCTCATATATAACGATTTTGAATATACTTTTAGCATAACTAACAAAGCTTCAAACAAGACCATTATGGGGGCAAGAGGAGAGAGCTGCCCTCACCGCATCTTGTAACCCAGTCCCCCTGCCTGCATATTACCATGGCTGAAACTCAGACGTTAGCATATAATCCAGTCCTCACATCTCCACACATATATAATAATTTTTAATGTACGTTTGACTTAACCAACTAAAAGACGAGCATTATAAGGGCAAGAGGGAAGGGCTGCCCTCTCCTATCTTACGACCCAATCTCCCTGCCAGCATATTACCATGGCCGAGATTCAGGCCCTAACTTATAATCCAATGGGCACATCCCTTAACGTGGCGGGCCCCTGATGAAGCAGCGTGCGGCGGCTTCGCTCTGATCCTTGCAGCTTGTCTTGGGGGCGAGAGGGGAAGGGAGAGAGAGCTGGGAATGTTGGCTGAGGAGTTATTCATTTTGCATCAGTATAGTACATCCATCTTTAACGCTTCTTTCATCTACCTAAACCCCTGCCATCCGATGACGCGTTGTGTCAATTTATTTATGCTGCTGGCAGGCGATTTCATTCAGCTTCTAAGAGTCCCGAGTACTGAAAGAGCCAATAAAAGCGAAATCTGATCACTCTAGTTCCAAAAATGTTTCCTTTGGTACCGTACATATAATAGTGTGGAGACAGCAAGAACAAAGCAGCAAAGGACATCCCGGCCTGAAAGTGTTGAATTGGCGGAGATTTTCATGGTTTTGTATCATGTTTCTCGTAGCAACGAGTAAGTGGCAGAATAAGGCAGTACCACAGCTCTACAACCTTTTCATAACAATTCTTCGCATCAAGCGTCATAATTTGGTGTTTATCTCGTTACAGTTCAGCATTCCAGGCAGAGACGGTCATTTTATCCCAGCCTTAAGTGAACGGAGAAGTACAACACCATTATCACGCTATAGCTTATCAAATCCCCTTTAGTGCAAGGTAGAAAATGAAATAAATAAAAACAACTAAACGGTAACCGCCAGCCCCATATGTCCCCTTTCTGGGTGTAGGCACAAGTTTATTCAGCACAAGAAAGATGTCCCATATTATAGAGATTATAATGCCTTGTATCGGAGTCTCTGTGTTCAGTAAATATTTCCTATCCTGTGTGTATATATATATATATATATATATATATATATATATATATATATATATATATATGCTTGAGCAGGTAATATTAAAATTGAACGAAAAACGTCATCACAGAGAAAGTAAAAAATAAAAAATCTATATGAAGAACGTCATCATAGGGAAGTGTTTACAGGTAGAACTTCAGCCTACTTCCGCGGCAGCATTTTACATGATGGAAACACCTCCGTTAACATCTTATGGGCTAGGCTCGTACTGCGTAAGGAACGATCTTGGCTCTACCATTAGTCTACCAGGTGTCTTTCTTGTGGCTTTCCTAAGGTGATTAGAATAGTCAGTCGAGGGCAGATATTGTTCCCCCCACTACCAATTTCATCCGTACTAAATGCTCTCAACTTTCCAATTCGAATTCTTCCCGCTCCTTCTGGCACCTTGCCAAAAACCCTTCTAACAACTTTACCTCATCATCCTTCCCTCTCTTTTCTACTCTCATGGTTCTGTAGCTATTTCCTCTACTGATAAAGCAGATCTCTTCGCTCATACTTTCTCCTCCAATTCCACATTAGACGATTCCGGTGCTGTTCCTCCATCACTTCCCCCCTCTGACTTCCTTATGGCTGACATTAAAAATTTTCTGCTGATGTATTTTCTGCCATCTCATGCCTCAATACTATCAAGGTATATGGGCCTGATGGAGTCCCACCTGTTGCCTCAAGAACTGTGCTTCTGTGCTTACACCCTGCCTAGGTAAATTCTTTCGCCTTTGTCTGTCAACTTGTACCTTTCCTTCTTTGCTGGAAGTTTGCTCTCATTCAACCAGTCCCAAAGAAGGGTGACCATTCCCAACCCTCTAACTATCGTCCAATTGCTTTAACATCCTATATTTCAAAAGTTTTCGAGTCAATTCTTAATAGAAAAATTTTAAAGCATCTTTCCTATTACACCGTTCTTTCTGCTCATCAGTATGGGTTCCGTCAGGAACGCTCCACTGGTGATCTTCTCACCTACCTTTCAGACTCCTGGTCATCCTCCTTTCTGGACCTTGGCAAAAGCTTTGCCATTGCACTTGACATCTCGGAGGCTTTCTATCGAGTCTGGCATAAATCTTTAATTTCCAAACTGCCCTCTTACGGTTTCATATCCTTCTACCTGTGCCTTCATCGCTAGCTTCCTTTCTGGTCGTTCTATAGCCGCTGTTATAGACCGTCATCGTTCTTCTCCTAAATCTATCAACAGTGGTGTTCCTCAGGGCTCTGTCATATCACCAACTCTCTTCCTTTTATTCATCAATGTTCTTCTAAGCTGTACATCTAACCCTTTCCACTCGTACGCAGATGGCTCCACCCTTCACCTTTCCATTCGGTTCCTGCAACGTCCATCTCAGCAGTTACTTGAACAAGCAAAGGATGAGGCTATGGCACACCTAATGTCTGACTTGGCTCGTATCTCTGACTAGGGTAAAAATAATCTTGTTGTTCTTACTTCATCAAAGACTCAGTTCTTACACCTATCAACCCAACAAAATCTTCCACAGTTGTACCCACTAATGTTTAATAATATTCAGCTTAATCATGCATCATCCTTGAACATGCTTGGGGTTTCATTCACTCGGGACTTATCTTGGAAAGATCATAGTGCATCTCTTGTAAAATCTGCTTCCAAGAGTTTAGGTATACTAAGCCGACTCCGTTCCTTCTTTACCCCTGCACAATTGTTGACTCTATACACGGGTTTTATCCGTCCCTGTGTGGAGTACAACTCTCATGTGTGGGAAGGCTCCCCACATACAGCTCTTCTCAATAGGGTGCAATCAAAGGCTTCTCGTCTCATTAACTCTCATCCTCTTACTGGCTCCCTTCAACCTCTGTCTCTTCACCGCACTGTTGATTCTTTATCTCTTTTCTGTCGCTACTTCAATAGTCACTGCTCCTCTGAACTGTCTGCTTGCATCCCCCACCTCTACGTCGGGCACGTAGCACCCGTCTAGCAGCTAACTCTCATCCCTTTTCTGTCCAGCTCTCTAATGCAAGAGTTAACCGTTACTTCCAGTCCTTCATTTATGCAACAGGTCAACCCTGGAACTGTCTCCCTCTGTCTGTATTTCCTGCTAACTATGATCTCCAGTCTTTCAAACGCAGTGTGTCCAGGCATCTCGAAATAATCGGATCTTGAATTTGGCTCTCTTGTATTTTGTTTTTCTCTTGGCAAGAACAGTTATTGCGGGCTCTTGGCCTTTGGGTCTTTCTTCCTGGCATAAAAAAAAAAAAAAATACAAATTACTGTTACTGGCGAGATGGTTCCAGTCCTTTCAGTCCGCAAGGCGTTTCGTAAATTGAATAAAATCGTGCAGAGACAGCAAGAATCAAAAGACGTCATCATACTGAAAACTATAATGATTACACAATCGTAGGTAATTCTACACTATCGCGGTTCTCCCTCCTGTATTCACTGCCACACGATCAAAACCACAGTTCCATACTGATTCTTTGAGGGCATGTCTACACTGCCTCGAAAAAAGTTATTGACAATATGTGTGTGTGTGTGTGTGTGTGTGTGTTTTGCCTATCGACCATGACGACAAATGAAACAAAGGACAGGGTTAGTGCTGCCGCACTGAGTAACCCTGTGTTTGTTTTCTATTGTTGATCGCATGTTTCTTGCAAATGTTGCCGCACCATGACTCTTTCGGGACATGAGACTTTTCAGCTATTCTATTTTTGCTACCAACCGACTGTGTTATTCTTGCCACCGCCAGACGATTTCAAAGTTTACAGTTATCCTCAACTTTTATGGGAGTTAACAGGTTTTCATAACCATAATCTTCACTGCTCCACCGGGAGGCCAACCGATATGCTACAACACAGCTTTCATCTTGCACGGCAAGCTTCATTAATGACGACTCAGTATTAGTACCTAGGTGGTAACGTACGTGTGAGTGTGTGTGTGTGTGTGTGTGTGTGTGTGTGTGTGTGTGTGTGTGTGTGTGTTGTGCATACAGTCGACTGCTGGTCCTCAGGATACGTTGTCTGATATACGATTAAGTCTCAATATTAAGTCTGAAGATCCCTAGGCCGACCACGAAGCCTTTAGTCAGGGTCTGTCTACTCTATACTCATCACCTTACAACTGAAACGAGGACCTTGATCTATAAGTTAATGGTTGCGTTGTTTGGTCTGGAAGAATGTTTCCTGGATGTTTTCCTTGTCAGTCAGTTACACTTCCAGCACACAATTGTATGCTGATAATTCACACCACCACACAATCATTTCTCCCCCGGCACATCTCAGTGTTACCACATTACCGCCTCATGTTTACATTAATCTATTTTCATGATTCCACCACACTGCATTTCAGCCACTCTCCAACTACACTAGCATTTACCACACATCAGCACTGCGAATCCCTGCACTGCTGCACAGTCACTTTGACAGCAGCACACCACATTGCAGTTCTGACATATATACACTCCCTACCACGTTAACATTATACCACCACACCATTACTACAGTGGATTTTTGGATAATTCAACTAGCACACAACGTTCGCACTACCTCACAACAGTTATTTCATATCCAGGGTGGCCCATATATAGCGCTTCTCTTCCACGCTACCGGGCGATATTTCGTGTTATGGGGCTGGCGCAAAGTTACCAGTGTCTACCCAGCACTGTATATTCAATTCCGACTCCCACTGCCACACTAACCCCAGCACCAGCATACTCAACCGTCCCTGCAACACGCAAGATAATGCAAGATGAGTTTCTAGTAGAGAGCTATGTAGGCCCCCCCCCCCCGTGTATTTTTATTGGCTAGCATAATAAGTTTTCCCGTAAAGGTTTCTCGGTCACACGAACATTACACAGGCATACCATTATTATAATGGAATTCTGCCATATGTTTCACCTAGCACACTACCATTATACTAATACACAACGGAACTTTCACATATTTTCAATGTCACACCTTATCTCATCGTTAAGTGGGAAAAGTGCCATGGTGGTGGTGGTGGCGGCGGCGGTGGCGGTGGTTCACTGCCATCGTAACAACACTAAAAGAAGATCCACGTAGAGTCGAAGTAGTTGTATCTTTCCAGTAAACACACAACAGTTGAGTGGTAATAATTCGTTAGTGGAGATTACAGTAGACCACGCTTCCCACACGTAACATTACACCTACACATACAGCCCATACAGCCACCACGCCACCATTTCAACACTAATCACATAACACTTCTAGGGCTTTACCTGACCTCGCTTCGAAATGCTGTATATTCAGCACCACACTACTCTATTTAATTAGTTCCATACTTCACTACACCACAGTGTCGCACTACACCGCAGTGCCAAACTACACCGCAGTGCCAAACTACACCGCAGTGCCAAACTACACCACAGTGCCAAACTACACCACAGTGCCAAACTGCACCAACATATCAAACTACAGCTACTCACACAACATAATACCCAGCATCTGGAAGCATGGCAATATCATCACTATCCCTAAACCCAACAAAGACCCCACGTTACCCTCCTCACATCGCCCCATCACACTCCTCTGCACCCCCTCTAAAGTCACTGAACGACTGGTACTACTATAGGACTACATAATAGATAGATAGATAAATAGATAGATAGAGAGACAGATAGAAGCAGGAAGTCAAATGATGAGAAGGTGTTGTGTCTGCGAGAATCGAGCAGCGCTAAACATGCTTACACGGAGGAAAGCTGACGACAGCGGCCAGTAAAGAGATGATGCAGTTAGCTGTCAGCAGTCCTCTCGTGAGAAAGATCTGGTAACCATGAGGAACCCCTGCTACACCAGATTTTAGGAAAGAGAGTTGAGAAGGAGACAAGCGACCCTAGAGAGAGGTCGAGACGGAGATTAGCCTTAGAACAGAGAGAGAGAGAGATAGTGAGACAGGGAGGTAGCTACCCGGTACTTATACTCTTTCCATGTGAGAAACCTGTTTAATATTTCTAAGACAAATAAAAATAGTCCCATACTATTCTTTACCTCTCCCGTCACTACATGACATCTGGTGGGGAAACTACTACAAGATATAAAAGCCGCTCGACCACAAGTCTAAAATATACTTCTCTACAAGTAACTACAAAGTCTTTATGACATTTGGTGGCAGCGGTGGGATTCTACTACAATTAGAGAACACTAGAGATCATTTCAGGGCACTTATGCAAGGAATTTCGAATGCTGGTGATGGCAAGATCACAAATGACTTACTCCCAGTTCATGAGCTACGTCAGATAGTTAGTCAAGGCATACATAAACATAAATTGAAGCCATTGTTCCGCAGTAGGGAATTTATGCAATATTACCCGTACTTAGAAGCAACACTAACACCAACATCAGTGATAGTTCATGTACCATTCATCACGGAAGACCTGTTCACAGTATACCAAATACACCCCTTCCCCTATAGAAACAACAACACTTTGGTCATCATCAACATCAACACAGACACCGAACTCATCATGGTCTCCAAGAGACGAGACACTGTCACTTTCGCAAGTGAGTCAACGATTGAGCGAAAGTGCTGCACATCCTTACATGCTGTTCATCTTTGTCCTGCGTACATTTTCACGTTTCAGCCTACTGATACGGTCCCTTGTGAAATGGCTATCATCAGCAATAACAATATTCATCATCATTGCAACTTCACTTTTGCTCCAGATAAACTTGTACACCATCAACGCGTTGGACACTCGCAGTTTTTTTATTTCCCTCATAACACATCAGTTTACATAGTCTGTCCAGATATACCACCATCTCATACATCAGCCTCAGGATTATACATAGCACCAGACTACTGTGCGGTATTTACACCATCCATGTCTACTTTTTCCACCATCAATCACTACGCCATTATCAACCATACACACAAACATTTCCACCCACTGCCTGATATGAACTTAAACATGAGCACAAGTATTAAGCTGACTTCACCTAAGTTTGAAACTATGCAGCTGATCAATGAAACAATGAAGCCCTGGGAAGATTTGAGTTTGAGTATGTTCAACCCATATTATGTGTATAGCCAAGCACCTTCTGTCTTTATAATCATCTGCATTGTAGTTGCAGTATTGCTGTTGGCAATGCACAGAATGCATGCAAGAATTGCTAATTTGGAGTCATTGTTTAGTGGGGGGAGAGTTAACATCACAGTTAACCACCCTGAATGAAGTGTATATATTTTGTATATAGTATTAATTATATATATATATATATAAAAAAATAATAATAATAACACAAAGAAGAATGACCCATATATGACAGACCAGTACCATTATCTTTCAATGAAATATTAATAACTCTTACAATAATCTTAATTTTAAACTATTTTTATTCTTGCATGTATGCATTTCACTATAATATCCCAAGTACATACTGTATTACAATTAAATAATTTACTTTAATGCATTTATTCCAATATGTATACAACTTATTTAAAATGTAATATTACTGAATAATCACTATTTACTATGAATAATATATGTATACAATATTCATACAATTATGTTACTTTACAATATTATGTATTTCACTTAATTAGCTTATAAGTTCATTACAATGTGTATGTAGTATGTATTAATATATTATAACTATTAAATGTCGATGGTACGCCATTTTCGCGCGGCCGAGCAAATATAGGACTACATAATAGATAGATAGATAAATAGATAGATAGAGAGACCGATAGAAGCAGGAAGTCAAATGATGAGAAGGTGTTGTGTCTGCGAGAATCGAGCAGCGCTAAACATGCTTACACGGAGGAAAGCTGACGACAGCGGCCAGTAAGGAGATGATGCAGTTAGCTGTCAGCAGTCCTCTCGTGAGAAAGATCTGGTAACCATGAGGAACCCCTGCTACACCAGATTTTAGGAAAGAGAGTTGAGAAGGAGACAAGCGACCCTAGAGAGAGGTCGAGACGGAGATTAGCCTTAGAACAGAGAGAGAGAGATAGCGAGACAGGGAGGTAGCTACCCGGGACTTATACTCTTTCCATGTGAGAAACCTGTTTAATATTTCTAAGACAAATAAAAATAGTCCCATACTATTCTTTACCTCTCCTGTCACTACATGACATCTGGTGGGGAAACTACTACAAGATATAAAAGCCGCTCGACCACAAGTCTAAAATATACTTCTCTACAAGTAACTACAAAGTCTTTATGACACTACAACTAGTCACACCACACATTCCCCTAGCCCAGTCACAACATGGCTTTAGGCCACTACACTCCACAAACACCCTTCTTACAGATCTTACACAGAGTTTATGATGGCATGAATTCAGCTAGGCCACCACACAAAACGCTCATAGTCACACTAGACATTAGCAAAGCTTTTGATGCCATCCCCCTCCACAACCTCACAAACAAAACACTCAACACAAACATGCACAATAACACAAATAGATGGCTGGCAAACTACTTAGCAGGCAGATGTGCACACGTAACATTTGCCGGTCAGTCTTTTAATATCAGAAACTTCACAAACGGCGTCCCCCAAGGATCTGTTTTGTCCCCTACACTCTTTAACCTATACATGCACGACACACCCACACCCCACACACCACAGATACACATAGCTACCTATGCAGATGATATAACACTTACATGTACACACCAAAACGCAAACACAGCTGCACACATCATTCAACCGTACCTCAACACACTACACGAATGGTTCACCACAAACAGGCTCAAAATAGCCCCAGCCAAATCTATAGTGACTCTTCTCACAAACTGGACAGTAGAACACAGTCACATCCCACACCTCACCATAAACAACACCCCACTAACACCCCACTACCACACACACACACACACACACACACACACACACACACACACACACACACACACACACACACACACACACACACACACACACACACACACACACACACACACACACACACACACACACACACACACACACACACACACACACACACACACACACAAAATCCTTGGTGTAACATACAATACATCAATGTCATTTAAACAACACATCACAAACATTAAAAATAAAATAACACCAAGACTCAATGCTTTGAGGTCACTTGCCCATACAACATTTGGACACAAAAAAGAAACCATCACCACAGTAAACAAACAATACATACGTTCTGTGATGAATTATGCAAGACCTGCCTGGGTTTCTAACCTCACCAAAACACACTACAACACTCTACAGACCATACAGAACAAGGCCCTAAAAATAATCACAGGCTGCACAGCTACAGAAACCCGCAGACCACCTACATCAAGAAACGAAAATCCTCAATGTCAAAGATCACCTAGACATGAGAGGCACCCAGTTTCTTGCTGCAGCCTCCACAAACCCACAACATCCACTACAGTACATGGCAGCACATCCATTCACACCAAGGAACATCAAAACAACACCCAGCACACGATACCATACACAAATACTGTCATCTCTCCCCCCTCGCCCACCTCAGACCAGCTTCCAGAAGCATATCCACACTCAGATCACTCGCCGCTTCATTCAGTCACTTAAAGACAACACACAGCTGCATACACGGCCTCCTGACATCCACCCTTCTGAATCCTATCTTCCTCGTGAGGACAGGGTCCACCTGGCCAGGCTGAGATGTGGGCACCATCCAGCCCTCTTAAGCTACCATAAGAGGCTGGATGACTCCGTTGCTGATGCCTGTCCAGGATGCAACACAGCACCCCATACTATTAAGCACATTATGAAAGACTGCATTGCACACAATCACCTACGCCAACAACACAACATACACTCTTTGAGAGCTCTGTGGGAAAGCCCGGTCTCGGCCATGGCCTTCATAAGGGACTCGGGGCTGTTCGGCCAGACTGCCTAGGGAACAACTGCTACTACTACTACTACACCACAGTGCCATACTGCACCACAATGTCACACTACACCACAGTGCCACACTGCACCACAGTGTACCACAGTGCCATATTACACCACAGTGCCATATTACACCACAGTGCCATATTACACCACAGTGCCATATTACACCACAGTGTCACACTACACCACAGTGTCACACTACACCACAGTGTCACACTGCACCACAGTGCCACACTACACCACAGTGCCACACTACGCCACAGTGCCACACTACGCCACAGTGCCACACTACGCCACAGTGCCACACTACGCCACAGTGCCACATGATGCCACAGTGCCACATGACGCCACAGTGCCACATGACGCCACAGTGCCACACTACGCCACAGTGCCACACTACACCACGGTGCCACACTACACCACGGTGCCACACTACACCACAATATCACAGTGCCACACTACACCACAATACCGCACCACACCAGTAACACAACACTAAGCATTTCAAACTCCTCTTTTGCCATTCCACCGCCCATCCTGACTCCCACATTACCTTATACAAGTTCATCAAAGCACCAAGCAATCCCATTACTACCATACTAACCTTTACAACACAACAGAAATATATTACATCCACACATTCACTTTACCACAGGCACATTTACATATACGCCTAATTTATATCCCATGTTTTCTGTCCTCACATTGTCGTTAACACAATCACCGTTACATATGCCCTGCACCTTTCTTGTTATTGATAAAAAATGTTTACTATCTTCATATTGTCGTTAACACAAGCACCACTGCCTATGCACTACACTTCTCTTTTTATTGGTCAGAAATGTTTAGCTTCCACACATTTACGTAACAACAAATACCACTTCATATACACTGCTCTTCTGTTTTATCAGTTGGCAGAATAATCAGACTACCACATTAATATACCTTTTCACACACATATTTGCTGTCATATTACTACACTATCGGAACACCTACGTATCTCTCTTTTACCATGCAGTAGTTGCAGTATATTCGTCACAGTAAAACACATATTCTTTTATATACTCCAGTCATCACACTCACATCATATCATCATCATCATCATCGGCAGCATCTCCATTACTATCACCATAAACAATCATCACCACCATCATCTAATTTCCCACTAACACATGGGGTGGGAGGCATCCAAACATAGGAACAGGAAAGCACATGACAAAGATCAACAGAGTGCCCAGTGAACTGAACTAAGCCCCATCCGCCCGTGCGGTATGCTTCGTTTCGGACGCTGGCATATCATCATCAGACTTTACCTGCATTATGTTTCCCAAGCTGGCTGTGTCTGCGATATTGCCCGCATAACGTTTGGTGGTATTATTATGGATCAACGTAGGAAGAAAGAAACATGCAGATAAATGGATATTGCCAATAACCATGGAAAATCATTTGACGCACTCACGCACGCACGCACGCACACACACACACACACACACACACACACACACACACACACACACACACACACACACACACACACACACACACACACACACACACACACACACACACACACACACACACACACACACACACACACACACACACACACACACACACACACACACACACACACACACACACACACACACACACACACACACACACACACACACACACACGTACGTACGTACGTACGTCAAGCAGCCCGTTTGCCTCCAACATAAACTTTTTTCCTACAAGTAAATATGACACAAACGAGCATTATAAGCACCCCCAAAGGATGGGGAAAAATATTAATAATCCAGCCTTCCTACTACATTGCCATTGCTCGGTTCCTCTGAGATATCTGTGGATATATTTGGTATACCATTTGAGTTCGAGAGCGTTCGTTACATAATATTTATATCTCTCAGGATTAATTTGTTTTGAGTGGATTTTTTATTTATTTATTTATTTTGAACTGCCGGCGTTAGATACACAATCTTCGTCAGCCCCTCAGTACGAGAGGTCTTCCCTAACGAGTTAAATAAACTAGTGGTAATAAAAATATAAAAAAATAAATAAATAAAATCAAACGTTGCCGTAGTGAAGGGGTTAATATATTCCGTTCAATGAAATGTTATAACCATTTCAGCCACGTTCAGATGATTTTACGAATATGTAGATAAGGTGAAAGCCCCGGTAGTAAAAGATGCATTGGAGTCTGCATGTAACTCCTCCAGTTCGAAAAGTCTCCCGTGAGTTAAATGTACGGTGATCATTTGTAACTGTAGAGAATGCAGGACTTCGCTTCCCATTCTCCTTCACCAACGTTATTTCCACATTCTTCCCCGCGCCTCGCTGTGGCGGGGCGCTGTCCACCACAAGGAAACATTGTTTTACCTCACGTGACGGCCCTGCCGGGGCGATTGCATGCCTGTGATTGATGGAGCTGCTCAGCCAGACAGACCGGGGCCATCAGCAACAACAGCGCCCTTCATTCCCACCAACACTGGCGTCAGGTCCACCAGGACCTACATTATTGATATTCTTCTAATATCACACATATCCCATTTACCATCATTTACCTCATTTAACTAACCTGACCTCACCTTACCCAACACAGCCTCATTTTCACCAAAACTGACATTGTATTCACCAACATACCCGCATATTCACCACCATTTCCCTTACAGCACAGCTCCACCAACGCTGACTTTACTGACTTCACTGCTAGCAACATTAACATGACTCTTACCCTAACCTCACCTTCACCATCATTGGCGTTATTTTCAAGAGCACAGATATCACTCTCCTTCGCACTGAACTAATTTTCATCAAAACAGTTCGCTATCACCAGCACTGACCTCACCTTCACCATCCTTTACCTCACATTCACCACCCCTGACCTTACTTTCTGCAAATGCTACTTCATTGGTTTCATCAGTATTAGCATTACTATCAGTTTCACCAATATCATATCACTCACCAAAACTGACCTCATTTTCACAACACTGACCTCATATCCAGAAAACTTTACTTCACTGTTACCAACGGTGACGTCACTTTCGCCAACACTGACATATTTACAAAAAATGACCTTACTCTTACCACAGTTAACATCTCATTTGCCAACACTAATCTCACTTTCATCAACACTAATCTCACTTTCACCAACTCTGACCTCACTTTCACCAACAGTAACCTCAGTCACGACCACTGACCTTTCACCAGCACTGACATCATCACATCGCCAACACTGACCTCACATCCACCAACACTGACCTCATCATCACCAAGACTGACATCACCATCACCAACGTTGACCTCACCATCACCAACACTGACCTCCCTTTCACCAGCACTTGCCGCATCTTCACCTCCATTACATATTTCATCAGGACGCACCAACACCCCCAAGAACCCCAGCAGAATAGAAATAAGGCTTGAGAGCACTGGGCAGGGTGGCGATGGGGTGTATGAGGGAGGGTGGTGTGTTATGGAAGGAGGGGTCGTTGCTGAGTAAGAACAGAAACTCTTGGATGTCATTGTTTTTTCTAGGTCACCCCACACAACATGCGGCGTCAATAGATGGGCAGAGAAACAGGTAGGTAGGTAGATGTGCTAGATAGATAGGTATGTTGATAAGTGGGTTGGTAGTAGAAAGGTAGGCACTGAAGGGAGGTAGGTTGGTATATTGGTAAGTAGGTAGGTCGATATGTAAGTAGGTAGATAGATAGACAGATCGGTATGTATGTATGTATATAGACACAGATATATAGATAGATAAAAATTGATGAAATATATTGGTTTCATGGAATGGATATGAACTTTTGCATACCACCATAAATAACAAACAACTGTGATAACTACTGCCATGGGAACATTTTAAAAACAGGATGGTCTATTTTCCCTGCCTATCCAACACACACACACACACACACACACACACACACACACACACACACACACACACACACACACACACACACACACACACACACACACACACACACACACACACACACACACACACACACACACACACACACACACACACACACACACACACACACACACACACACACACACACACACACACACACACACACACACACACACACACACACACACACACACACACACACACACACACACACACACACACACACACACACACACACACACACACACACACACACACACACACACACACACACACACACACACACACACACACACACACACACACACACACACACACACACACACACACACACACACACACACACACACACACACACACACACACACACACACACACACACACACACACACACACACACACACACACACACACACACACACACACACACACACACACACACACACACACACACACACACACACACACACACACACACACACACACACACACACACACACACACACACACACACACACACACACACACACACACACACACACACACACACACACACACACACACACACACACACACACACACACACACACACCTTCGATATCCCCACGAGAGACTGGTAGTGCTCCTAAGAGTGAAGTGACGTGAGGTGATGGTAAACAAAACTATCCGTCATCCAGCTGGTCTGTCGTAGCTTTCCACACCTTCATGCCTGTACCTTGTCCCTGTCCCGCGTCACAGTATATGGCTTCAGAGTGGAGTGTACAGGTGCCTGTTACATGGATTTTCGATCAGCTGGGCGTGTTGGTGCTCTGGTATTACCCTGCGATATGAGGCTCACACTATATATGATCCTCTGTCCTTGATGACTGAAAACAATGTTTATATGGGTTGTGAAAGCACCATTCAACTAGTTTGTAGTCATGGTAACACTGAGGAGCCGATGGTGTATTGGTTTGCACGTGCAGCTCGCAACTGGAAGAACTTGAATTCGGTTTCCGGCTGGTAATACTCTTGGAGAAAATTTGTTTCCCTCTGTCTCTGTTCACCCAACAGTACAATCTGGGGACCTGGCCATGGCAGGGCGTCATCTGGAAGAATATGGAGATAAATATGATTGCCTGCTTAATGATCCCCATGTAGTCGTTAGGCAGTGTTCGTGATCTTCCAGCATCGCATTTTGGAATCCCCAGTGGGCAAGGGAGAGTTATTTTCGTTGTTTTGTTTTCT
This sequence comes from Coenobita brevimanus, assembly GCF_032717465.1. Lineage (NCBI taxonomy): Eukaryota > Metazoa > Arthropoda > Malacostraca > Decapoda > Coenobitidae > Coenobita > Coenobita brevimanus. Next base: position 29,557,618 of record NC_136991.1, on the reverse strand, counting down.
CTTATTTATTTACACCCGCGCACGCGAAGCGACAACGGGTAGTGCTTTACTCGTTGTGTGTGTGTGTGTGTGTGTGTGTGTGTGTGTGTGAAACTCTAAAACAGTTTTTATCCGATTTTAACCAGACTTGGTGTAAGAGTTATGGGTAAGCCATTGGGATGACATTTTGAGAATAGGTCAAAGGGTAAACATAGACAGCTAACTCAAAGTTGAAAAACTCAAGGTTAGCTTAGTTTTTTATCATATTTAGACCAAGGTTAGAGGAAGAGTTGAAAGTAAGGCAAGGACAAAGGGGTTTAATTTTGAAAACAAAAGGATCAACATTCGACTCGTAATATTGTGTGGGAACATGACAGCTAAAACAGTTTTGGTATGATGTAACCCAAACTTAATGGTAGAAGTGAGGAGTGCACCTCTTGCTTGTTGCAATTTGTATTTTTTTTTTTTTTATAGCTTAATTACAGTAAGGTCACTAACATCAGGTACAACACCCTAGCTGTTGCTTATTTTCTTCACTCCGGTGGCGTGCTCTGTTTTATTTCTGCAACCATCAGACTATATTATTCTGGTGACAAAAGCAGGTTGTAAAGTAGTTAATAGAGACTGTTTTAAACCGCGTTACTGCAGCTGGTCTCTCCAGTGCATACTATAGTCGGCTGGAGGAATATGAAAAAAAAAAAAAAAAAAAAAATGAAGATCACGTCCTTGAGCTGAAAGGGTTAAGGCTGGAGTGGTTGTTGCTTTTTTTCCTTACCCGCATATTTCTTCCTATTACATCATTACATTGAAGGATATTTCATTTTACTCAGACTACTGCAAGATTATTTTACCTTTGTTGGGAAGAACGTCTTGTAGTTAAGGGTTAATGGAAGGTAATATCAAACTGCTCCAGTCTGAAGCATCTTGCTGAAGTTTAGTAATACGGTATCGTCTGAAGATAGCAGAAGCAAACAAAAATAAAAAGCATAATTGTATTAAAGGGGTTAATATTATTGAGTCTACTATCAATTCAATGGAAGTTCATAAATAGGAGGCTAAGATGATTCTGATTCTGATAATGATGTTAGCGATGGTGGTGGTGGTGATGATGATGATAAAGTCCTTATTACACTAAAAATTTTATAACCCAGCTGGCATAGAATACTAAGAGTTATTCCGACCATGAAATTATTACTGTTGTTAGTTTTAACACTCAAAGACTTCAGTGAAGCATATATGGCTGAGTAAAATTATCTGGCATTTACTAGAATACGTGTTGGAGCAGAGGCGACCATGATAGGGTTAAAAAGATATAAACGACCTAAGAATGCTGCTTTGTTGTTGTTGTTGAGTTACCTGGGTCTGTCTGACCTAGGAGACCATCAAACATAGGCAAGCAAACGTTCCTGCAGGGCCTTCCCGTGCAGTGAATCGATGCCCCCCTGCAGCAGACTGCACCTCAGTGAGGCAAGGGGAAGAGTGTGGAGGTTTGGTTCCTGGATGGACACCACATTCGAGCATCTCCACCCAGATAACAGGGGCACCATTGCAGAATCCACATTAACCCCGTTATCAGGTTATCTGGTTACTGCTCAGCGTTGTAATGATTTCCTGTGTTGCAGGACATCATTAGACTTGTCATGTAGTGTAGAGCTACCTGAAATGGGGAGGAGTAACAATAGTGACAGGACGAAGAGGAGACATACGAAGAAAGGAGGACGGACATATAAAAAGAATGTTAAAGGTGAAGGAAGAAGAAGGCATCACTATATTAAGTTTGAAATTAGCCTTTTGTATCCCCTTAGAGCCGCTTAAGTAGTTAAAATTACTTGGTAGGACCCATTTGAATGATTTCCAGGGAATTCAGTCATATTCAAAAGTATTCATAAGTTCAGAGCTTTTGTAAATCATAATTGACTTATCATATTCATAAAGTGGCCTTCTTGGGATATTTTATGACCCGTATTAATAAATGAGTTATTTTCATAATGATTCTTAATGGATAAATCTCAGAAAGATTCTTTATGGAATAGGCGATTTCTTAAAGTGGTGTCTTTGGAGTCTTTCATATCTCTTTTTGGCCCTTAAGTCCCGCGGGTCCAGCAATAAGCAGCGTATCTGTTCTCTGCGATGACCGTTGTTCTATTTAATTGTTGCTACCTCCATATGATTATATTCAGCAAAGGAAAAGCCTCTCACATCGAAGTGGTACTGAAGGCTATATGTAGTCAGTATAGTTCGAAATACCGTATCTCTCGTAACGTGAACGAAATCGTCTGGTGATAGCAAGAATACTGTACAAAAGACGTCCTTAGAAAGACTGATGTTAATAGTGACAAGCAGCACTGATCGAATGCAAGAAAATGTCTGTGTGCTGTATGGGAAAAAAATAATGATGATGTTGAAGACTCTTGCACAAATGAGAATAAGAGCCTCAGTTTAAGCCTCAGTCCGATTATGTGCATCTTCATATTGTATCTGCTACATCCAGACTAATATGTCCAGTTCTGAATATGGCTCTGTAGCGAAGTAGACAATGGAGACTCTGCTTATCTCATCCAGTTCGAACGGTCTTTACTAGGCCGAATGGTTTGTAAGTAGCAACACTGAAGTGGATGAATAAGTCATCGAATTGAAGGAAATGAGGTAAGACATCACAGGAATATATGTAAAAAAAGGAAAATTTGGTAACATAAATTCATTCTCTTGATTTTGCTTTTCTTTCCCTGAAGGTGAAGAATACATTGCAATATTAAACCCAAAATGAATAGTGTAATCCTGTCACGCGTGCAGAAACATAATTTCGTTATTAGTGCATTTCATTGTGTTGTTGGAAATATTATTCTCTGATGAAACACGGCCTTTTAATAAATTATTTTAATCGTGTCAGCGTAAAGCGCGTTATAATTTTCATATCCCATAAAATAAAAGGTAGCAGTGTTTCCTGTTTATATTTAACTCATCCAAGGTTAAATAATTTGAGAATGCCTAGAAAAATTTTTATCCTCTTGTAAGAAAAGCATGAAAATCATTTCTCAGCACAAGTGTATTCTAAGTACAGTATTATTTCCACCTGTTTACGGTTGGGGACTCTTCTATGATTCTTAACTGTAGCTGTGTATTACTTATTTAGTATTTATTTAATTTACTTGTACTGTTTTATTACCTTTTGCGAATCCATATTTTAGCACTGTCACAAAGACTATTATTTTCTCACTTTAACGTCAGTGAGGGAAAACATTTTCCGCCAAATGGTGACGAACCTGCGAATATCGTACATGGCATTTTGCATGCTGGTGTATGCCTCAGCAACACAGAGTAGTTCAGTGTTAGCCCGTAAGAATCCTTATGTGAAAACCTCGTGCATCGCCTTCACTTTCTAAAAAATAAACACGTAGTCTTATCATCTGCTGCTAATCCAGACATACGTTAAGTCAAACAGTATTACACATGCAATTTAAAGACAGTATATTCATCGTATCCACGTAACCCATGACCTGCCTCGTTGGCCTGACCAGGACTTCTACCATGGTGACCGTCGCCAATATGAATATCATGGTTTGACGTTAGAAGGAAAAAAATACAAATGTACCCCCTCCACAATATGTCTACCCCCGATGTATATATGTTCCCCCCCAATGCATACATGCCCCCACTAAATTTGCTAGGTCAGCATGCTCTCCCACGCCTGAAGACGGCATTATTGCATCAGTTCTTAGCAGACAGCCGACACGGGTAGACTGTTTTACTGTGAGCTTGTAATAAACTCCTTATCTAGCTGTTTGTACACGGAGTTTCTATCACCAAAGTATTGCAAGTTACATTTGGTAGCAGCGGTGTTTCGACCCATCACATTCTGACCGCCTCCTTGGATTTTTAGTGATACAACAAGATACACGACGTCTCGCATCTGCCAGCCTCGCCCCTTCCTTCGTGCCTCTATACCTTGGCTGTGCTTTTCGAGTGTACCATTTTTCTCGCCAGTGCTCACCTCTCAAACAACCGCACCCATACGCCTTGTTCCTGACCGCAAGTGTCACCGTCGCCGACCTACGCACCTGTTGCACCTGTTCCCAGCACCTGTTCCGGACTCATCATAGCTCCTGCCCCCACTGTGCCACTTATCACTGTCTGCCCGCTGTCTGCCCACCACCATTCTCTGCCTTTGCAATTCACCAGCTCTACACCTGCCTTGCGCTGACATCTGCCTCCCCAACCAACACTGGCCTCCGCCGTCGCCCGCATCTGGTCTGCATTACGGAGCCTCCTAAGACCGCCACTCCCTGCTGGTGATTCATCGCGGCGTCTCCTCTCCTCTCCGCCCAGCTGTCTCTACCCTGCAGCCCAGCCCCGCCCAGCCCCGCCCCGTCGCCCCGCCCCGCCCCGCCCCGCCCCAGCCCAGCTACGCCCAGCCACCCTGCACGTCATACCTCTCGACACTCCCGTTTCTACTGTGTAACTATAGTATATCTTTCCTTTCTATAGAGATTATCCTCGATTTTCTCTACAGATTGGTTATTGTAAATATTCCATCTCATTTCCATTGCCCCGTTTTCATCTTCACCTACGTTATTTATTATCCATCTCATCCTTCGCATTTTATTTAAACCATCCATGCCCGCACCTTCATTCATTTTCACACTTTGTGTATTCCATTCTCTCATTGTTATTTATACATTTCCACCTACGTATCCATCTTCATCCTTTCATCTTCCATTGCCGCATTAAATGTCATACTTTCCACGTCAACCGCTTACCGCCAGCCCTCTCGACCCGGAAACATCACCTGCTCATACCCCGTCTGCCGACTCTAACACAATCACTCATTTATGAAGTGGCCAAGAGTACCACCGCCCTGTACCTGAGACTCCCGTTTCACTTCCCGCAGAATCACTTACTACCCGTCCTACCCTCGTAAATCCAGATACTTCCTCCTCTACTCCTGCCTCTACTCTCCCTTCTTCTTCCTCTACTCCTTCCACTGTCGTTACTTCTCCTGCCTCCCTTCATACCCCGTCTTCCTCGCCCTTAACTGCCACTGCCTTCTCTCTCTCCCACACCTCTCCTCCTGCCACTTCTGCACTTCCAGCCATGGCCAACCCTCCACAGTCTATCTATCTCGACGATGCCAATCGTCCCAAATTTACCAGCCAGGACCCAACTTGGTCTGTCTATGATTTCCTCAGAGAAGTCAAAACTGAAATAAATAATAGACAAATTACCGAGGAATCGCTCAAAGTAGCTTACCTCCTCGGTCGCTTGCATCACGGTAAATCAGACATCGGATCCGCGATCCGTGCAGGACATTTCGATAGCATTCGTACCTTTGCTGATTTTCGTACGGAACTCATCAGCCTTTGTTGCCAGCATTCAAATTCCGCGTCTCTCATGGGATTCATTAATCTCCTAAACCAACTAGATGAGGACTTGCGCGTCCCAGCGCAATATGCCAAGCTCCGCGAAGCTGCCGCCGCCATGAAAGCAACTAGTAGCGAGATGCTCCAATTACTGGTAGGCACGAAATGGTTAGAAGACAAGAATGGCGTTCCAATGCTTTCACTCACCAACTTTGCTGACTTAATTGGTTACCTCAGATTCCTTCACTGGCTTACTCCTAAACAGCGAGAGCTAGCCTTGGAAATCGGTTTCAATCCAGGAGATAAAATTATTCAGGTCACTAAAGCCATTCATGAAAGAACAGGATCGAACTACACGCGTCAGGGCACCACCCAACCCTTGGCCTCCTCCGTCTGTCACACCTCCACTGCCCCAGACCAATCTCGCTCCCGTCCCACCACATGCGGCAGACCTGCCACACATCGCTCTCCTACCGCAGGTCGTGATCAATCTAGTGCCCGACGGAACACAATCTTCGATTCTTTGCTGGTACTGTGGTCATCCTGGACATCGAGCATCCAGTTGTGACCGTACATACAGACGTCCTCACTCCCAAACCATACAGCGTACGCCTTCCCGCTCACGTCGTCCACACTGCAAATACCACAAATCAAGCACGACTCACACCACTGAGGAATGTCGTTACCTCAACCGCCCACAGTCGCGGGAAGCGCCGCGCCCGTATCGGACCAATATCACGTAGAACCAGAAACCCAACTCCCCATCCGCCATGTAGGTCCCATAACATCCTCGGGTTTAGTCATTCTCGGAAGCAGTCATGACATACCAACGTCATTCTTCTTGGACACAGGATCTATAGTAAATCTCATCTCCGAAAATTCCTTATACATTATTCATCGCCATCACAGCCATGTCAGTTTCCTAGAACCACCAGACATTCGCCTATGTGGTGTTAACGGCTCAGAGTTTAAGGTTAAGGGAAGAGTCACCCTTGAAGTCAAACTCCACAGAGCTTTGCCCCCTATCCTCATTGAATTTCATGTCACTAATGACTTGCAGTATCCCGCAGATGCCCTTATTGGTTTCTCCACCATGGCACAACATTCCATTGCATTATTACCTGCTTGTGGTAGTGTAGACATTTCTGGATTCCCGGTTTACACTATGGAATGTCCCCGTCCTGTTCTTACGATCAAATCAGTCCTTCATTTACCTCTGTCCCTATCACTACCAAAAAGTCCAACCCAGCCCAAACCACCACTATCTTCATCTGAGAATACAGAGGTCATTCCTTTACTGACTGCGAGCAAGGACATAAATTCCTCAATGTCTCCTGATACATCATCTCAGCCCTCGAACATGGCTCTTACATCCTCTCCCGACAACACTATCGCTGACTCAGACATGTCTCAGTTACCTACCTCACACAGTCTGAATGATCTTCTCCAACACGCAGAGACGAAACGTGCAGTAACGAATACATGCACAATTTTGTTACCGCATGAGTTCACCAAAGTCTCTGTTTGTGTTGCCAGTGCGAAAGAAGGAGTGGATGTACTAACCCTACCTGAGACGTGTTGTGTGAATGGCTTGACTTATGAGTCAGCGTGGTGTACAGTCTTAGAGGACAGTTTATGCTACCTGTACTTGCTCAATGTCACAAATGCTCCACTAAAACTTAAAAGTGGTGTAAAGATTGGAGACTTCCTAGTGTACCCAGCGGCCGTAAAGGTGTGCCAGGATTCCTCAATTCCTACTATTCAGACTGATGATACGCCAATCGGTGAATGTACTATTAACTCTACGGGATCTGCGCCGACGCATTCACCCGATATGCTCTCACATCTCACTTGCACAGATTTCCCAGAAAATACGCCTCAACTCCTCGACCTTCTGACCTCGTACAGAAACGTGGTTGCCTTACCCGGTGAGCCGATGGGTAGAACAGACCTTGTCAAACATACGATTGAACTACTCCCAGGAACTCAGCCGATTTACATACCAGCGTATCGATTGCCTCACAGCCAGAGAAAGCAAACAGATCAAATGGTACAGAACATGTTAGACCAGGACATTATTGAACCCTCCGTCAGTCCATGGAATAGCCCACTTTTCTTAGTACCAAAGAAGGACGGCAACCTTAGACCAGTAGTCGACTATCGTAAGGTCAATTCTGTCACCGTTCCAGACCATTTCCCGCTACCTGTCCTCACTGATTTGATAGAATCCCTTGGTGACAATAACTTAGTCTTTTCATCTTTAGACCTCCTCAGCGGGTACTGGCAGGTCGAAATGGAAGAGTCCTCTCGCCCAGTCACAGCCTTTAGCACCCCTTCTGGACATTTTCAGTTTAAGAGACTCCTTTTTGGTCTGAGAAATGCTCCTTCCGTGTTCATGCGACTTATCCATTCAGTCTTCAGCGGTATGATGGGACACTCTCTTTTTGCTTACCTAGATGATATCATTGTTGTGAGTAAATCCATCCCTGATCATTTTACCAAACTCCAGCAAGTCTTTGAACGCCTCCAGCTCGCAGGCCTGAAAATCAATCTCAGTAAATGTGACTTCCTGCGAAAGAAAATCAAATTCCTAGGCCATGTCGTAGATGCACAAGGCATTCATACTAATGAGGATAAAACTAAGGCGATCATTAACTTCCCAGAACCTACCACTACCGACGCTGTACGAAGTTTCCTGGGCCTCAGTGGCTATTATCGTCGCTTTATCAGAAATTATGCGCAGATCGCCGCTCCTCTGACCCACTTACTCAAGCAGAATGTGCCCTTTGTTTGGACTAACGACCAGTCACAGGCTTTCCAAAAGCTAAAGACAGCTCTTGTAAATGCCCCTATTCTAGCATTCCCTGATTATACCACACCCTTCCTTCTCTGCACAGACGCCTCAGGCACTGGACTTGGTGCCGTTTTGATGCAACTCGATGAAGCATCAAGGAAGCGCGTAATAGCGTATGCTAGTCGCACCCTTACAACCGCTGAACGTAACTACAGTGTCACAGATCTCGACGCACTAGCGGTAATCTGGTCCTTGAAACATTTCAGAGATATCGTCTATGGTTATCCAGTGCATATCCAAACAGACCACCTTCCACTATGTGATTTGTTCAGAAATCGCAACCTAACAGGTAGGTTAGCTAGATGGTCTGTCATCATCCAGGACTTTAATCCCACTTTTCAATATGTACCAGGCAAGTTGAATGTAGTCGCAGACGCACTCTCACGTCACGTAGCAGCAGCTATAACATCACTGCAGCCTGTAGTAACTGAAAACACTACACTAACGTCAGACGTTGTTCGAAACTTTCAACGCCAAGACCCCATGTGGTCCAAAGTCATTTATTTCCTAGAATCTGGCGATGCCTCGACCTTACCTACTCTGCCAGTATCACTAGATGAGTTCATGCTAGATGATGATCTCTTGTACAGGAAAACACTGCTAACAGGCAAAGATATGCCCAATCGCGAAGTACGCCAACTTGTTGTCCCCACTGCCCTGATACCAAAGGTTCTTCATATTGTTCATAATACTCCTCAAGCTTCCCATCCAGGTAAAGACCGATGCTTGCGCCAAGCACGTCTCAAATACTATTGGCCAACCATGCGCCGCGCTATCAATGCCCACTGTGACTCTTGCCTCTCCTGCCACCGCCACAAAGGATCAACCGGCTTACCAGCACCTCTCTTACAATACCCAATCCCATCACGACCATGGGAAACTGTCTCAATCGATCTCTTAAAACTACCTCTCACAGAATCTGGCGCTGAGTACTTGTTCGTAGCGGTCGACCACTTCTCCCGCTACTGTGTCCTCGTACCCCTCTCCGACAAGACCGTGAAGAGCGTTGCACGTGCCCTTGTAGATCACGTAATTTGCCCGTTCAGTACCCCTCATACCATTCTTACTGACAACGGTACAGAGTTCAACAATAGCCTTCTCGATGAGATCTGTCGCCACTTTCGGATCAGTAAGTGCAATGTCGTGCCTAACCATCCGGCTTCCAATGGGCTTGTAGAACGCCACAACCGTAAAATCTTAGAGTGCCTCAGACATCTAGGCTCCCATAGTTCGTCCTGGGATGACTGGATTCCCCAAGTGGCATCTTCCATCAATAGCTCCATCAATGCATCCATTGCTGAATCTCCCTTCTTCGTCCTCTTTGGTTTTGACAAGGACCTCCCATACTCTCTCTTATCCTCAAAGCCAGAACCCATCTACGACATGGATGATTATGTTAAACTAAAATTGGCCAACTTCCAGACAATCCACCAGTATGTCCAATCCACTTTGGCTTCCTCTCAGGAGGACATGCTGCAGTGCCAACATAAGTCCTCCTCTCCTATCACTATCAATGTAGGCGATCTTGTCTTTGCCCATTCCCATACGCGTTCCTCTAAGTTGGATGACAAATTTACAGGGCCCCACCGCGTCCTCACTCGACAAGGCAACAAATTTCACCTCCAGGACCTGTCCACTAGGGACACCAGATGGGTCCACGTCGATGACTTAAAGCGAGCAACCCGTGGCCTCGTGTTGGAAGAGTCACTTACACCACCTCCTGCCCCCTCTTCCCCTCCTCCCATCCCTCGGTCTACCTTCTCTCCACCTATCCCTCAGTCTTCTTCCTCTCCACCTCCACCTGCTCATTCATCAATCAATCAATATCGGTCCAAACTGCGCTCTGCCCATCAACCTCTTCACGACCTCCCCCATTAACTCTACCCTGATTTTCTAGGTACGATGTTAGCGATCTCCTTGCTGGCAGTGCTGACCCTCCTGGGGTCTGGGTCAGGTCAGGACGATGGTGGAGTACGTCCCGGGGCCTTGGTCGGCTCGGGAGGCGAGGTAATGCTTATCGACGACATCGCCTCTTTGCGCTACGATCTTGTGCCCCTGGCCGACATAGCCATTGCCCTACCTGCCTACGCGCACCAGCTCCACGGAATCAGGAACCATCTCACGGCCCTCATGGGGACACACAACCCGAATGAGTATCTCTATAACCTTTTCCTCCCACTCTCCTGGCAATTGCAATACATAAGTAACAGATTCACTGTGCTCAATGACACATTTTCCATTCAGACACCCGTGGGTCGTTCTCGTGTGAAACGAGGTCTCTTCGACTTCGGCGGTGAGATTCTGAGTGGCTTGTTTGGCGTTGCTACAGCCCGTGACATTTCTGGCTTCAAATCTGATCTCACTCATTTAGCTTCAGCCCTAGAATCACAACGCCGAGTCATTAAAATCCAACACACTATGTTACAGAAGCTCACAACCCAACTCAATGAAGTCACGTCCACTCTAAACAATTTCACCGATATCTTACAACGCCACCTTTCAGATCTCAACGTTATCTCTCAGTCCTTCTACCTCAAACTCAACATGGATAATCTCCAACTGGCCGTTGACTCTCTCCTGTCTCAAGTCTCTACCTTGGTTCGTATCCTGGTTGATGCTATCAATGGACGTGTCACTGCCGACTTAGTACCTGTCTCAGCTCTCCGTTCTGTCCTGAAATGGGCTCACTTCACCTTCGGTCTCTCCCCAGTCCTCCCTTACTCCTCCCTTGAATATTATTATCCTGTTCTCGAAGCCACTCTTCTCTCTACATACGTCGTCGTCCATATTCCTCTCCGTTCTGCCATAACCTTTAACCTTTTCCACATCATTCCCTTCCCTTTCCGCCTCAACAACTTGTTACAGGTATCTGTTCCTTCAGAATATTTCCTCCTCTCCCATGATCATCTTTCCGTTGCCTTCCTTTCTTCCACAGACCTCCAGCAATGTTCCTCCCTTACTACGACCTCTCGTCTCTGTGCTGCCCACCTTTTCGCTATCTTCCCTAGCAGTGCTACACCCTGTGAGTCTGCTTTAGTTCGCAACCATTCCATCTACTCGGCCTGTTCTTTTGTCCCAGCTCCTGACCTCCCGGTCCACCATGCTCACCTCAACCATGTCCAGTACTTCTTCTTTGCTGTTCCCATCTCTGTCACCATCATGTGTCCTGGTTCTTCCGTTCGCTCCGTCCCCGCTAGTGGTCTCTACAAAGCACCTGACTATTGTACCGTCAAATCAGAGTCCGTCATCACTTACGCCACTCGCTATCACCAAGCTGTTCGTACCCACTCCTATGACATCTTTCAACCAATCAACATGCCTTCAACCCTCCCTTCTGCCAACATTACCATCACCTCCCCTCACTTGCGCATGCTCACCTTCCTTAATGACAGTGATTTCATTATGGATCAATTTTCTCTGGCCTTCAGCCGTTCATGGGTTCATCCACCAGTTGTGTTTCCCCCTGTGGTTATCGCTTTCATAGGTTTTCTACTCATCATCTGTGCAGTGCATTGTTGTGTCAGAAAAATGGAACGTCGACTCCAGGACATGAGAGTCGCTACAGGCATAGTACGCCCTACCCACGACGTAGAAACTCCCCGTACTTAGTGCCCTCGCATTCCGTGCCTACCATTGCCATCTAACCATTACCCAAACTGTGAACAGCACTCTGCCTCTTAGAAAATGATGGTGTTTCTTTCATGCATTACTCAGTGACAGTGTATCCTACAGAAAATCCACAAAAAAAAAAACAATGAAGGAAGAACAACACTAGAACTCTCATATCTACTACTTGTTTATCATGTATCAAACTACTATTGTGTAATTCCCATTATGTTTATATATACCTTCGACCCTTACTGGATTTGTACCTATTATTCCTTGTATATCTTATATGTATATATCCTTCTACTTCCCTCCCCTCAGCATGGCCATGTCTCCCCTACTGCCCCTGTATCATACTTATCCCTTATACAAACCTCCCCGGTCCTGCCTTACTACTATAATCACCCATCATTTACCTCCTGGTGTCAGGAGACACCATCTCAGCTACCCTGGGGAGTAGTGTACCTGCTCCACAATATGTCTACCCCGGATGTATATATGTTCCCCCCCAATGCATACATGCCCCCACTAAATTTGCTAGGTCAGCATGCTCTCCCACGCCTGAAGACGGCGTTATTGCATCAGTTCTTAGCAGACAGCCGACACGGGTAGACTGTTTTACTGTGAGCTTGTAATAAACTCCTTATCTAGCTGTTTGAACACGGAGTTTCTATCACCAAAGTATTGCAAGTTACACAAAGTCCGAAACCCGCTGCAGTAACTAAGTCAGGCAGCATCACATATGGGCAAAGTGTGTGTGTGTGTGTGTGTGTGTGTGTGTGTGTGTGGTTTCATGCATTGGCAGAATACCAAGCGTTTTCTTTTTTTTTTCTTTCGAGCTGAATAAAGCAGTCTCAAAATAACAGAAAAAAAAAAAAAATCGGAATTCATGACTAGGCAATTTATCCATTCATTGTCAGGGAAACTCCAGTCTTCTGATCAGGGACGGTGGCTCAATCGGTAGAGAGTTGGCCTGCAGTCCTAACGGACCTGGGTTCAAATCCCACTGGGGCAGGGAACAGTTTAAGGATTTGAATTTCATAAATATCAGACTTTACTGATCTACCAGAAGACCCGCCGACATGTCGTAAAAATACCCCCGCTAATACCAATACACCAGTCCTGTATAAGACAGCCCCTAGCATGTATTCAGTATGGACGATGGGTATTAGCGCCGAAGTGGTGACATGTAGAGGTGTGCGGTACGTAGGAGGACTACTGGGCCCTGAAAGCAGGCTGTGAAGCCTATGCCCGGAGTCGATCACATAAAAAAAAAATTCCTTGAGGGGGGCATAGGCTATTTAGGAGGCCCCCCTACTCCCACCTCCCCACATGGGTGGGGTAGCGAGCGAGCATGTTGAAGCCACATGCAAAGCTATATTTAGGGAATTAAAGCAGTAAACAAATATATATACTGTATATAATTATTTATTAAATCAATTACTTCCTGACACACACACTAATAGATATTCTAGCACTAGCAAACGTTCGAATTTTTAACTCCGACTTCGAACCACAAAGTAAAACAGAACCATACTTTCGTATACAATTCTATGTTAATTTTATTTTTTGTAAAGCATAAATGTCACTCAGTGTTTGTGACTTAGATTTTGTCATATAGGTTTTGTAAAAAAATAGAAATACTTACATGGTTCTGATGTCACCCTGCCTCCACCCTAGCGTCCCCTTTTTCCTCAGGGTCTCACGGTACCTCACCGACCCCCTGGATCTTTCGGGACCACCTCCCACTTTGGGAACCAATGACCTAATGAACTCTTAAAACTCCTTCCTACAGGTACATGGTTTCCATGATGAATAAAAGCTTTTAATGATAGCCAGAATACAATAAAAAAGGCAGCTCGATACTGAATTTAACTGAACATTGGGCTAGGAACATATTTACATTGACATCCTTTAATATACCTAGTAAATTATTGTGATTATTACACACACACACACACACACACACACACACACACACACACACACACACAATTGGTCCTGACGAAATTTCAGGTTGGGTGCTACAAGAATGTACAGAAGAGTTAAGCAGACCATTATATTTAATATTCAAGGAATCATTATATCAAGGTCAACTACCTGATATTTGAAAGAAAGCAAACATTGTTCTCCTGTTCAAGAAAGGGAATAGACAGAATCCACACAACTACCGACCAGTATCATTGACCAGTGTTGTAAGCAAGATACTGGATAAGCTGATAAAAACAAGTTTGGGTAAGCCATCTGAAAGAACACAATATGATAAGAGAAAGGCAGTTCGGTTTTAGAAAAGGAAAATATTATGTTACTAATCTGTTAAGCTACTATGATAGTTACAGAAACATTACAGAAAAAGTGAAGGATGGGTGGACAGTATCTATTTAGATTTCAAGAAAGCATTTAAAAGAGTACCTCACCAAAGACTTTTATGGAAACTGTACTATCAAGGAGGTATCCAAGGCAACCTGTACTGATCGATGCAGGATTTTCTCAGGAAAAGGGAAATGAGAATAGTATTAAGGGGAAATTACTCATCATGGAGGGAAGTAACTAGCGGAGTTCCAAAGGTCTCAGTGCTGGCACCAATTGTGTTAGTATAGACAGTAACATTGGAAATGGAGGCTATCTAAATATGTTTTCGGATGATGCAAAAATACAAAGGAAAATTACTAACAGATTCTTGCAAAGACCTGCAAGAGGAATTAAATAAGCTTCAAGAATGGAGCAATAAATGGCAAATGAAATTTAATGTGGACAAGTGCCATGTAATTAAATTTGGTAAAAGTGAGAAAATACCAGATTGTGATTATAAGTTAGGAATATCAATCAGCACATATCAGAAAGGGAGAAGGACATAGGAGTGATTATCAGTAACAGACTATCTCTGGCTGACCATATCAGTGAGAAGGTACGTAACATGTCTACATTGCTTGCTAATATGAGAACAGCGTTCACATATATAAATGAAGACATGCTGAGAAAGATAAGAACATCATTCATCAGACCAACCCTGGAGTATGCATCAGTAGTCTGGAATCCATATCTCAAAAAACTCATTGATAAGATTGAAAAGTACAAAGGGCAGCTACAAGATGGGTACCAAGCTTAAGAGATCTAAGCTACGAAGAAAAGCTAGAAAAACTGAATCTACCAACACTACAGGAGGGAATGAAAAAAGGAGACATGATTATGCTATGTAAATGCATCTCAGGGAAAGAGAAAATAGACATAAGTGAATAATTATAACCTATGGGGAAGCATCAGCAAAAGGACATTGCGAAAAACTGCATAAAAAGAGAGGCGATAAAGACGTAAAGAAATTCAATTTCCCAAATAGGGCAATTGATCAGTGGAATGCACTACCAAATGAAATAGTGTGTACCAAAACTATTCATAAATTTAAGGATATGTATGATGAAAAGGGTTTAATACACAGGCAAGTACGAGCTTGACTCATATACAATTAGGTAAGAACAATTAGGTAAGAACACACACACACACACACACACACACACACACACACGATATGTTTCACTCAAAACGTACTGAGGCTAAATACAAATTATTTTTAATTTCACATTGTTAACCTTTTATTTTTTCATTAATTGTACTTGATTTGGAGACCCCCTCAGAAAGCTTGACGGTGGGCGAGCGCCCCTTGCTGCCCCCCCCCCCCAAATGACGCCCCTGCTTCTGATCTAGCAGATGTCAGATGATTTTATTGAGTTGGGTGAGTCATAGGAGCTTCAGTGTTAAATCAGGTCACATCGCTTATTGGGTGAAACTGACGCGGTGTATATAAGAGCTACATATTCATTAATCCCAGTTTCAGGTATTTTAATTGTGAACTGAATGAAATCTTTGGAGTTGCGGGAGCCATGTGAAATCTTTGTAAATTTCTGCAATAGATATGTGTTAACTCTTTCAGCCAGAGGACCTAGCTGTCATAGTGTACATACCGTATTAGCTACCGTATCCTTGCAGGCCCCAGACTTTTTTTTTTCCAACATAAGCGAGTCATTTCGTTCTTGGGGGTTTAGATATAGCCTCATTTAGCCTTCTTCAGAAGGTCGTATGTAGGTAGTAAAACCAAATCGATAGGAAACATCACCTGATACAAGAGTGCGTCACATCTTGGACACAATTGACTCAGTGTATGTATATAATACAATGGACGAGAAGAGGCATTTTACTTGTGAGCTGAATAAAAATCATTTAGAGGTAACAAAAATAAACCAACAGAACGTCAAACATCGAGCAGTAGTGAGGCAGTGCCTGTGGTGTGATACACTGGCGATAATTCCAGCCGCGGGTATTTTACTGCCTCTGCCGTCATGTCCCACCGTAATCCTCCCCGTACGTCACAGTCTGTTTATGTTTACCGCCACCATCGACAACATGATGGGGGTGCTCATTTGACCGCAGTAATATATTGCTTACAGCTCATATAGATCCTGATAATTACAGTGGAGGATGACGGAAAGTTGCCGTAAAAATTGACTGACTCCCTGGCTCTCCTGGATGATCAACGAGAATATTATATATTTATATATATATATATATATATATATATATATATATATATATATATATATATATATATATATATATTCCTTGGCTATCAGTCAGTCTCTGCCAAGTTTTGCCTGCAGACGTCCGTATCGCATCTCTCCACTTCCTCTCTGACCTTTTTCTGCTACCCTTGCAAATCTCTTGGAGTCTAGTCGGTCAGTCTCTTGCTGCATTGGTTATTCATTGTTTCTCCAACATGACCTTCTCTCTTCAATTATTGTTTGTTTATAACTTCTTTAATTTACATGACTTTAGTCTGCTCTCTCACCCAGGTTGATCTTTTCCTGTCTCGCAATGATATTCCCAACATTGACCTTTCCATTGCTTTCTAAGAATGTATCAATGTGTTTTCCATCATTGATTTTGTCAGAATCTAGGTCTCACATCCTTACGTCATAGCCGGGATTATATGTTCGTTATATATAGGCTACTTTTCGCTCCATACCCACTGACAACCTGATTTTCATGATGTCTCTGTGTTTATCAAAAATTTACCATCCAATTGTAATGCGTCTTTTTATTTCTTTTCGATGGTATTTCGTTAGGCATATTATTTACCTGAAGTAATTGTTTTTCCCCATCTTCAAAAGGTTTCATCATTTCTCTGATGACGCTCTTTGGTGCATTTAGATGAAGCATTCCTTTAATTTTACTCCGGTTCATCTCATATAGCCCTACATTGAGACTTTCTCTGTTTAGGTAATTTAACATTTCTTGCGATGTTTCTGCTGCTTCTGAGATTAAGCCAGTGTCATCTGCAAATCTTAAATTGTTTTCTCCTTCTATATTTAGTCGTTTGTTGTCCCATTCTAACTTTCTGAAAATGATTCAAGACTTGCTGTACATAGTTTTGGTGAAACTGTATCACTCTGCCGCATGCCTTTCTCAGTCGTAATTTATTCTGACTCTATATCTAACTTAACAATTCCCTCTTTGTATATATTTTCTAGTAGTATTACAATGTTCTCATTTACTAATTGTTCCCGCAATTAATTTTTAATCGCTATGTGCCCCACTGAATCGAAAGCCTTTTCGCAATCAGCAAAGCCAAAGCACAGTGGTTTATTACATTATGTAGTTTTCTCAGCTGATTCATTGTGTTGATGATCATTAGTCGAATACCCGTTTCGAGATCCTGCCTGTTCACGAGGTTTGTTTTATTCCAAAATTGTTGTTATTCTGCTCGTAAGAACTTTAGTGAACGGTTTGTTAATAACTGATAATTGGTCAGTAGTCTGGGACATCTTTTGAGTTGACTTTCGCGTAAAGCAAAATAACTGTTGTATTACACCATGTTTTAGGAATTTTCTTCTTTATACACTGAGTAAATTAGTGGGCGATCCTGTTCTGTACTTTTACTCCTGCATCCGAGAGTAAATCTGCTACTGTTCCATCTTCCACTGGGACCTTTCCACTTTTCATGCTTTTAAGAGAAAAATTTACTTCATCTGGTGTTAACGGTACCTATGGTATTTCACTAGTCCCAGCTGAAAAGTCAGCTGTTGGTAATATTGTCTTTGATGCGTTTTTTTTTTTTTTCACCATCTTCTCACTGCGTATAATGGCTTCATCTTTTTTGTTTTCCAGTGATATAATTTGTTGCTTTGCACTTGCCATTTTGCATCGGTCCCGTCTCAGACTTTTCCCCTTTTTATGGTTTCTTTGATCAGGTCCTTTGTTGTTCTTCTCCCCGTCTATTATTAATAAGTGCATTTAATTGTGCTCTTTTTATTTCATCTTTGTTCTCATTTTAATATCCTTTCTCGTTTCCATGACCTCGAGGGTTGTTTTTGAAAACTATTTGGCTTTGGTCGTATTAGCTTTCCCTTCAGCCCACCTCAGTTGATTCCCTTAACACTTTTGTCATCAATGTCTCACTCGGAATAACGTATAGCCTTAAATATGTTCGTTATTTCTAATTGAAAGGCAGCTTTGTTTACGCTTACCTTTATTGGGCATACATTTTAATGTTAAAAAAACTTGTTTCTTTCTTTCATTTAGTTCTGAAATTGAAGCTGGGTGTGCAACCCACCATTCTATGGTCGCCCCCTGTTTATACTTTGTTGATAACTGTGACATTCGTGATCGTGTTGTTCTTATCTGCTATAATGAATCGATTTCATTCTTTGTTTCTCCATCTGGGCTTCTCAAGGGCCATTTTCTTGCTGTGCTTTTGTGGGAGAATGTGTTAATTATTCTCATGTTATACATTTCAGCAAAGTTTTCCACCAATTCACCCCTCTCATTCGTCTCTACTACATCGGATTTTCCCATGATGTTTCTCCATTTTTTGATTTGCCAGCTTTTGCACTGGAGTCCCCCATAAGTATAGTATATCTGGTTTGTTCTTCTCCCATAATGTGGGAGATGTTGTCATAAAATGTTTCAATTTCTTCATCTTTGCTCTGAGAAGTGGGGAAGTGTGTGCATAATACAGTATTTGTATTAACCCATTAACTCCTAGGGCTTCTTTTCGAAGGACCGTGCTGGAAGGGTACTAAACGTACTGCCCTCCGCCTATCGGCTCATAGTCGCGAAGCTCGTAGGTCCCAACCCCAGGGTTCCCTTCGTTATTAACTTTTAAAAATGCCCAGTTCCGTCCTATATTGAGAACACAGCGCAAATGGGTTAATTTCATAGTTTATCTTGTGCATGGGCAAATTACCGTCCACGCAACCCTGCCAGACACTGCAGAATTTAACAATGTTTTCTGCAAAATTTGTGTTAATTATTAGGTTTACGCCACTATTTTTTTTTTCATTCTGCCTTCCTAAAATAGGTGGTTTCTTTTATGGAGCTGAATTATATATTTATATATATATATATATATATATATATATATATATATATATATATATATATATTTATATATTTTTACTCTTCTGTGAATCTCGCTTAGACCTGTCCCAACTAATGTTTTCTAATTCAGCCATTTAGCTATCAAATTTGTAATCTCCCGCTAGGTTTCTTACTCTGTAGGTGTAGATTTTCATGGATTTCAGTCTGTGTAAAATCCCGGTCTCTGATTTGCTGAGACTTTATCTGCTCGCCTTCCGTGGCACACTGCTCGTAAGCACAGGAGGCGGTGTGGTTGGACCTGTAGTTGACAGAGATCCAACTGGATCTCCCAAATATTTACTACCAGCAGAATAATTCGTATTTGGTGTGTGGAGGGGAACGGGGGGGGGGGGAGGATTGTGACAAAATAATCTCCCCTCCCTTCCGCCTACTTTCTGGTGGGATGTAATTTTTGTGCCGCCCTATGCAGTAAATTCGATGGCGTCATATATATCTATAGGAGGTTGCATGATCCACGCCGATAATGACCGTGCCATACACCATATGTCTGAGGCGTTCCCCTGTCTGCCACATGGGGACGTCCTAGGTAGCAGTGGGTCATAGCCAAAAAAATCCACTTTGCCACCATCAACACTTGGGGGCATAGTAAACTACCTTAGCGCAATAGTTTAACATACTAGTATGTAATTTACCTCTGATGGCATTACAAGATCGATAAATTTTCAGTCACCTCTTGTTTCTGATACAGAAATTCCATGTTCTTTGGTGTGGGAGGCTGGGACGCCCACAATTCACTCACTTGATGTAATGGTTCCTTCAGGTGATTCAGAGCTTAGCGAAAAGTCATGTTGTTTCTTGTAGCCCATGAAACCGTTTAGAACATTTGGTGGTAGCCATGTTACCAGATGGATGCCTGGTGATCTGATGGGTCAGGGTGCTCAAAAGGATTTTGAAAATAAAGAGTTTAGCTTCGGTACATTCGAGGTATTGTTGGAGTTTATTACTCTAATGCTACTCAGGGATGGGCGGCTGGCCAGTCTCCTTAATTGTCTGTACCAAGTAGCACAGGCCCGGACCTCTGCCCTTCTGAAGGGTCAGTAAAGAGTTGGATGCCTCGGTGTGTGTGTGTGTGTGTGTGTGTGTGTGTGTGTGTGTGTGTGTGTGTGTGTGTGTGTGTGTGTGTGTGTGTGTGTGTGTGTGTGTGTGTGCGCTTGTGTGTGTGTCCTTTTATCTTCTCAGTCTGAATATATAGAAAAATATAATTGACACTCCCTTTGTAGGCAGTATGTTCCTCTATATCTAGGACCATCGTTATGATGTTTTAGAGAAGCCAGCAGCGAGTCTTTGTCCACCCCCAGCTGCTAGCATCTGTTCCACAAAAGTACCATGGAACCAGCATCAAAGGAAACATTTCGAATAAGAGAACAAAGTCATTGTCGAGGGTGGGCATTTTCTGGCTACACTTGTTTGAACTGATACAAGGGCCAGGTCACACGAAATTGGCAATAAACCCACATACTGACAGTATCCCGTCCATGCAAACATCTATTACCATTCCCTATTAGAAATGGTACATCAGTGTTTCTGATGGAAAGAGATGTTTCTGTCTTTCTTTTCCAGACGCCCTTCATCCCATAAGGGGTGGCCACAATCAAATCGCCTCCATGTCGCCCTGTACCTCACCATTTCGCTGCCCTCCTCCCAGCTTACACACCCCTCAATCATATACCTCTCCACTCCATCCCTCCAACTCATCCTCGGCCTCCCTCTTCCCCTCCCCCCCTCCACCTCACTCACATACTCTCCTCATCTCTCCCCCCTCCACCTTACTCACATACACTCTCCTCATCTCTCCCCCCTCCACCTCACTCACATACACTCTCCTCATCTCTCCCCCTTCCACCTCACTCACATACGCTCTCCTCATCTCTCCTTTAAGAGATGATTGTACACACAGTTAAAATTCCAAGCAGTGAGAGAGTTGTTCCCCCTCCCCCCATATTACATTCTACAAAAACAATTCAAAGCACACGTTTCTGATTTCACACACATTAATTAAAATTACTTTTTTGACAAGTACAATATTCTTCTGGCGGAATATGAGGGTAACGCACATGAATATCCTGTCGAATGGAGGAATTTAATGTGACAGTTTTCATTCCCTCATACCCTGAAAGAACAACAGCAACAGTAATAACAAACTCAACAACACGACTTTTACTGGTATAAAGACGACGATAAAAATTATGATTGCATGACTCACAAAAAATAAAGTTGAGTATAATCATGGAATCGTAATTATACAACAGAACAGAGAAACAATCCATTCTTCCCCCACACCGCCATGTTCTTCCCGTATTAAGTGCCATCAGAAGCGCTTCAGTAAACGGTGATTAAACATGATGTCTTCTTTGTTTCCACCTTCATGCAGTTCCAGCGTTGTTAAGTAATTACTGAAGTGCGGTGAATGTTGATAACCCTTAAGTCCACTCGAGAGTATGTAAAAATGGCATAATTTACACACACACACACACACACACAGGAACTTGATTCCCACTAAGAATCCAGTCACGCGACCAGTCCAATAAAACAACCCGAACAAAACACAAAATGCACCATTCATTTAAGCAATCAGGCAATGGATTCTCCTGGACGATCTGCCACCTCGTTTGCCCATCATCCCCATCATATTTCCAAGTGTTCATTTCAGATGCGACAGACCCTTATTTCTCCTCCCACCCACCTACAAATCTCCAAAACCTTTATACTGCATTCTCCTGATGTCCCGCCCGGCCCTGCGAGTGAGTGAGACGCTGATTGGATGAGAGAGAGAGAGAGAGAGAGAGAGAGAGAGAGAAAGCAGTGTGGGAGATGAATGAGATGATGAGGGTGTGTGGATGCATCTAAGAGAGAGAGAGAGAGAGAGAGAGAGAGAATGCAGTGTGGGAGAAGAATAAGATGATGAGGGCGTGTGGATATACATCTAAAAGAGAGAGAGAAAGAGAGAGAGAGAGAGAGAGAATATATATATATATATATATATATATATATATATATATATATATATATATATATATATATATATATATAATATATATTTTACTTTCATTTAGTTAATTTCCTCTCTCCACTGTCTGGTTCCTGCGAGTCACTGGCATTGGCTCCAGGGTAAAATATTTTACTGCCTAAGAAATCTTGATGAACTCTGGTGACGAAGCAATGGCCCTCAGTCCCGTGCAGCCCTTAAGTGGGCAGGGGGTGCTAAGAATCCCACGGTGTAAAAATAAGTTCATAAATCCAAAAAGAACCTTAAGAATAGGAAACTGGAATGTTCGAACTCTCAATCAGGCTGGTAAAATGGAAGAACTTATTTCAGTGTTCAAGGAATACAAGATGGATATTTGTGCTCTTACAGAAACGAGGTTGCTTGGAGTTGATAAAATGAATTTGGAAGATGGTATTACTTTGTTGGTTTCTGGTAGGAGTGATGGAAATCATTACCAAGGAGTAGGCTTACTGCTCAGTAGAGATGCTTGCAAGGCACTATGTGAGTTTGAACCAATTAATGAGCGCTTGCTTTATGCTCGCTTAAAATCTGACCATGGTAATATCAGTATGGTTGTAGGGTACGCTCCGACAAATGAGGGTGCTGATGAAATGAAGGATGACTTTTATGAGAAGCTGCAGGATGTAGTGAATAGAGTGGCAAGACATGATGTGTTAGTTTGCATTGGTGATTTTAATGAGATTGTTGGCAGTAGTAGGGATGGCTTTGAAGATTGTATGGGTAAGGAGGGTGTTGGTATAAGAAACGAAAATGGGGTGCGAATTGCAAGCTTTTGTTTGGCAAATGACCTTATAATTGGTGGAACTATCTTTGAGCATAGAAAAATACATAAGACTACTTGGATTTCACCATGTGGTAAATATTGTAACCAGATTGACCACATTGCAATTAGCAGAAGGCATAGGAGTTATTTGCAAGATGTTTGCGTAAGGAGGGGAGCAGATATAGGTAGTGATCATCAACTTGTTGTGTCAAAGATTAAAATAAAACTTAAGAGAAACGTTAATGGTAATTGTACAGGAGGTAATAATTATGATTTTGATGAGCTGAGAAGTGATGAGAGCACGAGGGAAAAGTTTCGGTGCGAATGTAGAAACAGATTTCAAGTCCTGCAGACTTTGATGGAATCTGAAGACAATGATATTAATCAAATGTGGAGAGAGGTAAAAGAGGTTTTGCATGAGTGCTAAGGTTACTATTAAGAAAAAGAGAAAAGCGAGAAGGAAAAAGTGGATGTCAGATGAAACATGGAATGTAATTCAGAAAAGGAAAGAGGCTAAGTTAAGAAGTGAAGAACAACATGTTGATGGCCAGGTAGTTGAAGTACTTAGAGCAAAGTACTGGAGTTTACATTCTGAAGTAAAAAGACTCGTTAGACGTGATAAGAGGAGACTATATGATGAAAAGGCGACAGATACAAAAATTAAATTAAGTAAAAATGACGGTCAGAGCACAAGAGTAGCGTATCAGGCCATAAAGGAGTTAACTGGGACTGAAAGGAGAAGGAAGGAAATACCTGTACGAGATAGAAATGGTAATTTGATGACTAAAGATTTGGATATAAAAGGAAGATGGAAAGAGCACTTTGAATCTGTTCTAAATAGACCAATCCCAGCTGAAGAGGACATTTTGCCAGCCGAGAGAGATTTGCAGATAGAAACAGGGGATATAACTTTGGAAGAGGTAGCAAAATCTATAAAGGAGTTAAAGAATTTTAAGGCTCCAGGTGAGGATGGAATATTCCCTGAAATGCTTAAGGTGGAAAATGACGAGTTGATGAATGCGCTTTTGAAACTTTTTAATGTGGCTTGGGATAATGGTGGAATTCCAGAAGAGTGGAAGAATGGAGTGATAATAAAAATACCAAAAAAGGGAGATTTAAGTGTGTGTGGCAATTGGAGGGGGATAACTTTGACACCTGTAGTTGCAAAAGTCTTTTCCAAAATCTTGTTGAACAGAATAGAGCCAGTAATTGATAAAATTTTAAGAGAAGAACAAGCGGGATTTAGAAAGGGTCGAGGTTGTAATGATCAGATTATTATTGTAAGGCATCTAATGCAACAAGCTAATGAGATGAAAATGCCACTTAACATGTGTTTTGTGGATTTTGAAAAGGCGTTTGATAGTGTTTCACGTGGAGCTATGTTGAAAATTATGAGATTCTATGGTATACCAGAAAAGTTTGTAAATATTATTAGAAGCCTGCATGAAGGTACTTTTTGTAAGGTAATGGTGGGTGGTTCTTTGAGTGATCCATTTCAAGTTAGGTCAGGAGTGATTCAAGGAGGAGTTCTTTCGCCATTGTTGTTTGTTTTGGTTATGGATTATGTTATGAAAAAGGTTGTAAGGAGAACAGGTGCAGGAATTAACTGGAAAGAAAATAAGAAGCTGATGGATTTGGACTATGCTGATGATATTGTACTGATTTGCGGAAGTATTTGCGAGATGCAGAGTGTGCTCGATTGTCTGGTGGAGTAAGGAGAAAAAGTGGGATTGGTAATAAATTGTGGAAAGACTGAAATTATTAATATGAACGTGGAGAACCAAATCGATTGTGTAATTGGGAATAATGTGGTGAAGAATGTAGAAAACTTTAAATATCTGGGAACGATTGTATCATCTAATGGATCATTGAACAATGAAATTGAGGAGAGGATTAGACAGGCTTGGCGAGCTGTTGGGATGTTGAAATCTGTTTGGAATAATAATATGCTTTCGGTACATACTAAAGTGAAAATTTACAAGTCCATGGTTAGACCAATTTTAATTTACGGACATGAGTCATGGTACAGTACAATTGTAACAGATCAGAAAGTATTAGGATTTGAGGATAAAATACTGAGAAAGATTCTTGGGGTAAAGTGGCAAGACAGAGTTGCAAATGAAAGAGTAAGGGATATTACGAGAGTGGAACCAGTTAATGAATATGTGAGACTGTCTCGCTGGAAGTGGCTGGGGCACATATACAGAAAAGAAGGTTGTTTAATACAGGATGTGCCAGAGTGGATTGCTAGAGGAAGAAGAGGTAGAGGTAGGCCGAGGGAAACCTGGTTGAGGACAATGAAAAAAGAAGCAGGAGAGGAGTGTTGGTGGGACCTGAAGGAGATGGCAAGAGACAAATATTGGTGGAGAGAGTTCACTGAGGCCCTATGCATCCCGTGGGGTGCCACAGGAAATGATTGATTGATTGATTGATTGATATATATATATATATATATATATATATATATATATATATATATATATACACACACTATTGACCTCATCTATACGTTATCCCTTTTACTGAATATATTTTCTTATCAATTCCTTTAAAGAAATTGTTTTCCCGTGCATAGTTTTATGTGAATTTAAAGTAACTGCCAACCAGAGCGATCAGTTGAACCTTAGTTTACAGTGTGCTCACACATAAGGCTGAGCACTTTATTTCAGTATTTCAAGTGATTGGAATAATCTTTTACGCATAAGCTGAACTCGGTATTCCCGCTGTTCCTTACAATATAGCTGACGTGTGTGTGTTTACGATGCAGAGTTCCGACAGTGGCACTGGCGAAACCTGTACTACGTGGGTGAAACTACTGATGACGACCGCTGTGCTCTACACCATCGTAGTTATTCCTGGAGTTCGAATGCGACTTATTCCTCTGAATATCAATGACCATCAATAGACATAGGAATAACTCGAATTAGAACTCTCTGTTTACTGTTGGCCATTGATATTTTAGGTTTTTGTGAAAAATCGATAGAAAATGTATGCTAATGTTAGTTTTCCATACATTGGTATGTCACGATAGCCATATGTAATCAAATAATGCAATGTAATATAATAAGGATTCTTTTGTTCCAGGTAAGCAGTTGTGCAGTACCTGAGGGCCTACGGTCGTATGTACCAAGTTTTTATCCAGTTTAGTTCTCTCTTCAGAGGTTGCCAAGTCATTTCACTTAAGTCTTCGCCTTTTTGCTATTTTTTGGATATATATTTATATTTATATATAATTAAGTTCAACTTTCTGAAAAGGTATTTCTTCAAATATTTGTGTAAGACACATCCATACTTTTTGTTTGTTGTAAAGTACGACTGTCGAAGGATACTTTTGACTTGGCTCCTCAGATCTCCCGGGATGTTCCAAGGAGAGAAACTCAGCATCCATTGTTTACTCCACCTACATTAGCTTCCAGTAGTATTTTACATAATACATACGGTGCTCATGAATGCACTTCGGCATTTTTTTCCCCTAATATTTCACTCATTTTCCCGACTCTCATGTGTTGGCTAAGATCCTAAGTTGCGAAACGTTTGTTTTTTACTCATAAATTATTCTCTCCAATATTTTGTGCTGTGAAAGAAAAAGAAAAAAATGGGGGGGGGTGGCATGGCTCAAGTGTGAGGTAGACTCAGTGGAAGTGGAAGTGAACTTTTTTCCATAGGTACATTTTCTTATTAACAGTGTGTGTGTGTGTGTGTGTGTGTGCTTGCCTTTGTAGAGAAGTGTATGTATGAGTGCCTCTGTAAGTATCCATTTTTATGACCGTGCGTCCGTCTGTGATGTGCATGCTACTGCCTTTATATGTATCTATGTATACTGTAAGTGTTCAGTGTGTTTATTTTTGTACGTTCTGTTTGTTATTATGTTTATTGTGTTATTTTTGTGAATATTAATGTATATGAGTGGATGCGTGCCTATGTTTATAATTTTAGGAATATGTACAGTAAGCAACAATAATCGTGTCGTGAAATTTGGTGAAAACATAAGCTAACGGGCTAAGCGTCTGGTACATTCCGCCGTCTGTCATACGGACGGTTCATAATGTTTCACGAGTTACATTTAATCTTCGGACAAAACCGCGACACGACTACTGTTGCTCACTGTACAGTAGTTCCCAAAACTGTCTCTAATGTGCGAAGGATGGCTTAATGAACAGTATGAAACATGCTGCCTGACCACTTGTCGTCTCGGTAAGGTTGGTAAGCGTGGTTAGTCGTCGTAGGCTCTACTGCTAATAAGCAAATCAACGCCACCATATGTCTGCAAACATCCATCGACATGTAAATGATAACCGTTCCGTAATTTTTTTACCTCTACGTTGAAGAATATAACCCATTACGGCATAATATACCTTGTTACATGCTTCTTGGGAAACATAGTAACAACGATGGGCTGAATTGCCATGTTCGAATATGAGTGAAACCACAGATAACTAAACAACGTGAGAGAAATATCCATCGCAATTGTTTCGTTATCACATCCACAAATGGGTCAGCAGTGCCAAGATTCATAATATAGGGCCTGCATGTCGGACTATCTTAACCACGCACCATTATTTATCTATACCATGTGGGCGATATCTCAGTGTCGGAAGGTGCTGTGGATTTTGTGTTTCGCAGCGTGAATAGCACAGCCTCATGTAGGTGCAGGCCTACCATTTGTTGCCACACCACCAAACGCCTGCCAGATAACTTAGTCCATTGTGTCAGATTGTGCAGCACATTATTTTAAAGTTGGTTTTAGGTGCTACTGTACGCCCACAAAAAAAAAAAAAAAAAAAAAAAAAAATCGTTATCCTTGTGGTGTGATACAGTATGACATAAGGACCAAGGGTTCTGAACTACTACCAGTACCAAATAAACACAGTTTCACTTTAACAAATCATTTCAGAGTTCATCGCACCCAGAGGTAACGATAATTTTTTTGGTTGGTGTACATAACTATATATTAGTGTGCGCGGGTGTTACTGTGTCATGATTGTTTTTGTTCCTGCACAGACTTGTTTGTCGCTGTGTGTTATTTAATTTCTCTGAGAAAGAAAGAAAAAGAAGGACAGAGACACAGACAGATAGACAGAGGGATACATAGACGGGTTAGATTGTGGTTTTGACAGTGTTTGTCGTATTGCTTACGTAATAGTTTTGTGTACTACATGTTTATGTGAATGTGAATTATGTGTGTTGGGGGGGAGGGGAGGTGGAGGGGGAGTACCCATTAGAAAGCCTTGACAGCACCCTCCTTCATTAACTCTAATATGATTAACTTAATTTGTATGATAATGATTCTCTTTACCAGTTTTTTCTCGTCTTTAATCCTCTTAAATTGAACTGAAAAATAGAACGCAGGCCTTATATGTAAATTAGCTTTTTATGCAAATTGCGGAGAGGGTAAAGAGGGGTGCGGCAAGGAGTGCGGCTGGCTCTTAAAACCCTCAGAAATACCTAATGAGAAAAGTTTCCATTCATTAAGTTTTTTACATTTTGGGCTGTTACTTTATTTCTTTATATCAAAGCTTAAAAATTCTTTCACCTATTAACTACTCTTTTTCTTTGTAGCTGAGAGGATTGTATTGCTTTTTATCTTAATATACGAAGCCCATTAAGAAATTAGCCGTCCTCCAATAATATTTCGTATATTGTGGCCTCGTGTCTGCATTTATTTCTGTTTATGAGAACCTTAAAAAGTGCCTTTTTTATATATTTTTTTTTTAATTCTTCAAAGTAAAGTTTTCGTTATAAACAACATCTGGTACTCAATCTTAGAATGTTTTTATTTCAACATCTCAAACTGTCTTCTAAATTATTATTCTGAAAACTTTATTTGTATATTCCTAAGAATAATGTGAGAAGGCCCATAGATGACAAAGAAGACTTCTTCGCCTCGGTAGTTAATCTGGTCTTGGGGTCAGTTTCATGGACCGTTCTTGTGTAACCTGACATTATGAATCCCAAACATGGTTAGCATTAAAGCAAGCCAACACAATTACAGTAGTATTATTTCACAGACATCATTTAGGTCAGCGGTTCCCAACCTGGGAGCCATGGCCCCCAAGGGGGCCATGTGACATTGACTGGGGGGGCCATGGGCCTTATTGGTAATATAAGATATTATAAGGCATTTGGTCTGGGTAAAACCTGACAGAAATCAAGTATGAAATATACCTCACCGTGCTGGTTTAGCCTTAAGTATATTGGGGTAATTACCGTTTTCTGCACAATATCAAATATTAATAATATATAAATATACGATCTGAGTTATATAGGGGCCATGGAGCTTCTCATAATTTTCTCGGGTGGCCACAGGACCAAAAAGGTTGGGAACTACTGATTTAGGTGGTTACGATCTCCTCAGTCCATCCCATTTGTTTGGTTGTTAGTGGCAAGATCTTATCAGGTTTGGACACATTGTAGGTAATGTAAAGGGAGCATTGACAGCAGCTGCCCAGATTGGAACACAAATTACTTCATATATCACCACCTCTCACTTACCTCTGCCCACAAACATTCATAACCTGAAAGTAGACTTTGTATGTTTCTCCATGTATGATGTTTCACTGATGAACATACTGTAAGTGTGAAATAGACTCAGTTGAATAGTAGACAGACATTTGTCCCAGATTGTAGATAATACAATACCCATCTAACCACAGCCTTAACTGTGATACGATGGTGGTGATGGTGCTGAGTACGGAATGAACTGTCTCTTGCAAGGCAGTGTAAAAGAAATACTAACCGCAGATATACTGTCATGATCAAAGTTCCGCGATATTGTGCTCTGTCCTGTACATCTCATTCCTCCCACAGCGTCGGAGAGCATCCTTCCTTTCCATACACTTTTGCTGTGTGCCTCATATTGCTATCACTTTATGCGACAACTTCCATCACCCCAGCCGGTAGGAAAGTGTTTGCAAACTTGTGATCGTGATAGTACATGACAGTATGCCCAGTTACATGAAGTTATGCCCTGTTATATGCAGCTGTGATTATGATCCGGCATTGGCGATGGTGCAGTAGTTTTAATTGCTCGTGTATGAAAATGACTCCGGTCTAACCTTTATTGTCACAGTCACGCAATTATGAGCTTCGGCTCAGGGTTTCAGTGGCACTGATTAAACAAACAAACGAACAAGCTGGCAGACCCTTTTGTTACTGCCATTCACTCATAGGGACAGCGTTGTCGTGCACTTAATCCCATTCACCCAGACGACCTGTTTTTCAGTTGATCCCCATCAATCAGAGGACGCGCTTTTATAGTAGCCTATATTCTTTCTATCACCAGGCGATTTTATTAAACCTCTGGAGTGCTCTCACATGGGTCCTGTTGTGCTCCCAGGCTCACCTGAACGTAAACCCGATCGAATGCAAGCTGAAGATATCTTTCTCCTGCAGTCTTTCAGGGGACAGCGAGAGGGTTAAGGTACGTTTGCATAACTGGGTTGCAGACCCATAATATCAGTGCCACCGCATGAAGGCGTCCATCTCCTGCATCGAACTTTAATTGGGAATGGGTTAATCAAGGCTATATCGAACCCTTCCAGTCTGGAAAGTGTATGTTACACACTGTTGATTATGTCTGAATTTAGTGAGAATATAGAAAGTAGGGCATCGAAATGAAGTGGATTGATGTAGATTCGTCCATCTTCGCCTGAAGAGTGAACACAGGCAGAAAATGGATTACCTCGTCAACCCGACGAGACACTATCGACTTTAATTAGGCCACAACCAGACGACCTTTCAGCTTGATGGGCAACATTTGCAGTGGGGTTAATGACAACTGTACCCCTATTGAATCTAACTCTCCAGTTCGAAAAGTCTCTCTTGACTTAAAGAAAATCGTCTGGAGATTGCAGAAATAATAATGATAATAATAATAATGATAATAATAATATTAATAATAATAATATTAATAATAATAATAATAATAATAAAATTTATAATAAATAAGTACCACCACCAGCACCACCACCACACCACCAACACCACTTTTCGGCTCTCAAGAGACCTCTTCTTCCCCGGCATTTCTGTCCCAACCTCAACAACGATGACAGCATACCACCCTGCTCCAGTATTTCACCATCTCGTCAATTCTTCTTGGCCTACCTCATCAGTATTTATGTCCCTACTCAGGAACGATCCTTTCTCACAGTACACGACGTTACACCATGAACTTTGCCATCTCGTTTCACCATCTGATTTTCGATCTAACTCATCTTTTCCCAGTCATATCACACACTTTCACCCCAGACAAATCAGAATTTCAGTACTGCAGTGTGACCAAACCCTACTGTACAGTGAGGCCATCCGTATTTTATTATTGCAACTTCCCGACAACAGTATTGAGTATAACGGAGACCCCTTACAGTGAAAAAGTTAACCCTTACAGTATGATGGTGTTTCTGTTTTGTACCTGCTAATACCTGATGTTTTATATAGCTTAGAGCGCCCTGTCGAACCTCTCGCTTTCGAAATGTGTCTCTGAATCAGCTCATCAGGAAATAGCAGAAACAGAATAAAAAGTCACCGTAATGAACAGGTAAGATCTGTAGAAAAATAAAAGTGTATGAAACTCCCCTTCGCTTGTGGTTGCAGTGCTTGTTATTGGTATTATTATTATTATTTACTGTCAGCCTTTCTAGTTACTTTATATATCAGCCTCAGGAGATCGTTTATAGCTCCCTCAGTCAAGTGGGCCTATCTTAAGTTTAAGAAAATCGCCTGATGGTTGAAAAAAAAATCATTATCGTGGTACAGGAATAGTAGTAGTTTTAGCCTAGGTTCATTTGCATATGAACCCAGTGCAGTGAAGGTTTTAGTTGCCCATCTCTTGCTGCCCACCATCCTCCTGTAAGAGAACAAAGGGGAGTTGAGGGACGTTTTTATTACCAGTTATCGAAACTGTCTGATCAGATCCGTGCTACCATGTGAAGGCGTTCCTCTCCAGCACCTATTATCGTGCGGAAGGGCTTAAGTGGATCCAGGGAATAAAGTGAGCAGCATGTACCAATATCACTTACGTGACGACTTGCAGGTTCATTTGGAATATATGTTATAAGCAGACACTAAGAAACAGCCTTTTTTTTTATTTGTTTTCATTTCTCTTGCCATAGACTAGACTGCGAATTTCCTTAGTCCCAGCAGTCCTCCTGCTTGCCGCACACCTGTACATATCACAGTCTTGACGCTCATACCCAGTGCCTGAGGATGTCTTATCCAGATCTGGTGCGATGATAATAGTGGACTGTCTGTCTGCCTGTCTGTCTGTTCGCTTTTTTTAGATGTTGGTGGGTCTTGCGGGAGACCAGTAAACAGTATTTTGGCGAGATTCGCGTCCCAGAAATGCTCTACCCCTGCATGAGGCCAATATCATATTTCTTCGGACGGCAGTTAAAAGTATTCTTCCGCTTGACCAATATATACCTGCCTCACCTTCCTGGTATTTTAGCTTACTCTTTTTTCCGCTGTAAGTATATATTGGTGGATGAGTTTGAGAGAGTGTGTAAGAAACGGAACCTAAAGGTGAATGTAGGGAAGAGTAAAGTGATGGTCTTTGAGAGAGGTGAAGTTAGTGAATGTACAGCGAGGTTAGATGGTGAGGAATTGGAAAATTTGAGTACGTTTAAGTATTTGGGTAGTGTGATGAGTAAGGATGGAGGTTTGGAGGGTGAAGTGCTTGAAAGGGTACAGCAGGGAAGAAAGGTTGCTGTTCCTTGAAAGCAGTGATAAGAAACAGGGAAGTGAGCATGGAAGTGAAAAAGTTACTACATGACAGTATTGTGATACCAACTCTAACGTACGGAAGTGAAGCTTGGACATTGTTGGAAGGACACAAGTCAAGAGTGAGAGCAGTGGAAATGAGTTATTTAAGAGGAGCCTGTGGAGTCACGTGGAGAGACAGGCTGACGAATGAGGATATAAAGGAGCGTTGTGGTGTGGATGTGGATGTGATAGGAAGCTTTATGAGGAACACACTGAGGTGGTTTGGCCATGTGGAGAGGATGGAGGGTGAAAGACTGACGAAGAGAGTGTATGTGAGTGAGGTGGAGGGGGGAAGAGGGAGGGGGAGGCCGAGGATGAGATGGAGGGATGGGGTGGAGAGGTATATGAGAGAGGGGTGTGTGAGTTGGGAGCAGGGCAGTGAAATGGCGGGGGACAGGGCGACTTGGAGGCGATTTGTTTGTGGCCACCCCAAACGGGATTGAGGCGTCTGGCAATAGATAGATAGGTAGAAGTATATTAATATGCTTTATTCCTTTCGGTTGGCCGCTCCCTGTACTCTTTCTTCTTTGGAATATCTTTGTTTCATCCCCCACCCATCTAGAGCTGCTATAGTAGTAATTTTGTGGGCCAACTGCCATCGCTTGTTAATGATTCAAGACAGAGTTACACGGAGGGACCCGTCAGATACAATATTCCTGCCTCCTGAAGCCCGACTTGAACTTAACAATATAACATGATGACATTTATTTAAAATTTTTATTTTGCTTCTGCTAGACCAGTATCTGTAATTTAGAAGTGACCCCTTTTATAGAAATGATTGATGAGGGCTGCGTTTAACACCCCTAGTTCTGAAAGTCTCTCTTAATATGAAGAAAATCGTATGATGGGAACAACAAAAAACAAAAAGTATTTCATGTGATACAGGTAATTAGCTTCTTCATTCAAGTGCCTTGCTTTATTTATTATTGCTATGCGAAAGGGAGAGTCTGGGAAGGAAGAGTGATGAAAAGCAGAGGATAGAAGGATGTTAATTGAGATGGATGCAGCAAGGAAGAGATGGGCAGAGTATTTTGAAAGATTGTTAAATGTAGAGGAGGAAAGGGTGGCTGAGATTGTGGCGGATGGAAGGGTGCAAAGAATAAATGTGTTGGGAGAGCTGAATGATTCTTTGATCACGAAGGAGGAAGTGGAGAAGGCAGTAAAGGAGATGAAAACAGGGAAAGCTGCGGGTATGGATGGGTGTGCTGTGGAATGCCTGAAGGGTGGTGAAGTGAATAATGTTGACTGGTTAGTAAGATTGTTGAATGTGTGCTTTGTGAAAGGTATGGTGCCAGTTGACTGGGCAAGTGCTTGTGTGGTCCCGTTGTATAAAGGCAAGGGTGATAAGCATGAATGTACAAGCTTTAGGGGTATAAGTCTGTTGAGTGATGTAGGTAAGGTGTATGGTAGAGTGCTAATTATGAGAGTTAGAGAGGGTACAGAGGGAGTGGTTAGTGATGAGCAGTGTGGCTTTAGAAGAGGGAGGGGATGCATGGGTCAGGTGTTCGCTGTGAGACAAGTGTGTGAAAAGTATTTAGCGAAAGGCAAGGATGTGTTTTGGGCATTCATGGATTTAGAGAAAGCGTACGATAGAATTGATAGGGAGGCTTTGTGGACTGTTTTAAGATTGTATGGACTTGATGGTAGGTTACTAAAAGGAGTGAAAAGTTTTTATGTAAATAGTAGAGCGTGTGTAAGAGTGGGAAATGCTGTGAGTGATTGGTTTCCCGTGAGAGTGGGGCTGCGACAGGGATGTGTGATGTCGCCCTGGTTGTTTAATATTTATATGGATGGTGTTGTAAGGGAGGTGAATGGAAGAGTTTTAGGTGGAGGACTGAGTCTGGTGAATGTTGATGGTGGAGAGTGGAATCTGAAGCAGCTGCTGTCTGCAGATGATACTGCACTGGTGGCTGATTCAGAAGAGAGATTGAGACAGTTGGCAGAGGAGTTTGGACGGGTGTGTGAAAGGAGGAAATTGAAAGTAAATGAGAATAAAAGTAAAGTGATGAAGTGTACGAGGTTGGTAGATGGTAGGGGGATGAATATAGTTTTGAATGGTGAGTTGCTTGAGGAGATAGAGTATTTAAATATCTAGGGTCACATGTTGCTGTGGATGGAAGTATAGATGCAGAAGTGAAGTTTAGAATAAATGAAGTAGGTAAGGCGCTGGTAGGAATGAAAAAAGTGTTTAGATGTCGTTCGCTTAGAATGGATGTAAAGAGAAGGCTATATGAGGGTGTTGTGGTACCGACTGCGTTATATGGGGCTGAAACATGGTCTGTGGGCGCAGCAGGGAGGAAAATTTTGAATGTAATGGAGATGAAGTGTCTGAGGAGTATGTGTGGAGTGACGCTTATGGATCGAGTGCGAAATGATGAAGTGCGAAGGAGAACTGGAGTTGTTTGGGAGATGGCTGGTAGAGTTGAGCAGAGGGTGTTGCGATGGTTTGCACATATGGAGAGAATGGATAATGAGCGATTGGTGAAAAAGATAACCAGATCTGATGTGAGAGGTGTAAGGCTGAGAGGGAGACCACGAATAGAATGGATGGACAATGTGAAGAGAGCGCTGGATGCGAGAGGGATGTCTGTTGAGCAAGGAAGAGTGGCTGTGCGTGACAAATAAGTGGAGAGAAATTGTGAATAAATAAATGATGACGCAGCCCTGAGGGGATATTTTCACGCATTCGGTCTGATCAGCTAGTCAGGTCAGGTGCGGGTAAGGGGATGGGTCTATTATGCTGTGGCAGGTGTAAACCAGCTCTGCTGTCGGGCCCTGCTGTGGATGTCACTGATTGCACTGCACAGTTGACCCTTGTGCGGTATGATGCGGTGAGGATCTGTTCCTTCTCCCCTTTGGGGCTAAGGTGCGAATGAATGTGTTTGAATGGATGAGTAAATGGGGAGTGTGTCGTCCTGTCTCGGCTACCTCCCTTTCCTTGGGGGAAGCAGCCTAGGTATATAGATACTGTAGATAGATCTTCAGATAATTTTTTAAAGTAGAGAGCCTTTTCAAGCTGGAGGGGTTAGGTACAGCCTCTTCCGTACTCAAAGCCCATCCTAGCTGAATGTAGCCGTCAGAATTAGCAAGAGTTATTAAAAATGTCACCGGAGTCAGGGTTAACTACTTGACTCAGGTGGCGTATTTTCTATTTGTGCTACCTTCAGGTAAGTGGGAGCGCTCACCATCCACTCACTCAGTGTAGTGCTGCTCTCGAGTGTCTGCCCTGTCCTATCCTCCATCCTTCTTTCCTTCCATCTTCTTCTATCTTTCTTTCCTTCATTCTTTCCTTGTCCTTCTGCCTACGGGTGACTTTACACTCCCTCTTCTGTCTTTGATTCCTTCATTCTTTCTTTTTTCTTCTGCCTATGGGTGACTCTACACTGAGTGACAAGTCAAATGGTTTCCTGTACACCAGGAAACTATTTACTACGCTGGGTGGTAACCATATAACCAAATTTTGGCGCCTGGTCGTTTAGTGGGTAATTATTGTGCTCTAATCGGATTGAGCCGGTGAAGGTTTATATCCAAGGGATGGTTGGGGTTTATTGCTCACGTAATGCCACACAGGGATGAGTGAGGTTGGTCACTCTCATCATAAATGTCAGGACCAACTGCCTAGCCCCGGGCTCGTACGCTCCTTATGAGGCAACGTAGGATTGGATGATGGATGGATGGATTGCTCTCTCTCTCTCTCTCTCTCTCTCTCTCTCTCTCTCTCTCTCTCTCTCTCTCTCACACACACACACACACACACACACACACACACACACACACACACACACACACACACACACACACACACACACACACACACACACACACACACACACACACACACACACACACACACACACACACACACACACACACACACACACACACACACACACACACACACACACACACACACACACACACACACACACACACACACACACACACACACACACACACACACACACACACACACACACACACACACACACACACACACACACACACACACACACACACACACACACACACACACACACACACACACACACACACACACACACACACACACACACACACACACACACACACACACACACACACACACACACACACACACACACACACACACACACACACACACACACACACACACACACACACACACACACACACACACACACACACACACACACACACACACACACACACACACACACACACACACACACACACACACACACACACACACACACACACACACACACACACACACACACACACACACACACACACACACACACACACACACACACACACACACACACACACACACACACACACACACACACACACACACACACACACACACACACACACACACACACACACACAAGAGCGGAGCGCCAAATGCCGTGACTGCGATAAACAACTGCAGTGCGGCATCACCGTTAACAGTGTCGGTCTGGTGGCGTTTCCGTCATTTAAGACGATTTCATGTGGTTTAGACCAGGGTTTTCGAACGGGAGGGGTTGGATATTGTCTTCATTAATTTTTTCACTAATAGATACCTCCCCTAAGCTGAATAAAATCGTCTGAGGTAAAAGACTATAAAGAAACTACCCCCATGGGATTGAAGGGGTTAATTTGTCATTCTTGTGATGTATACTTTGTCTTACTACCTCCAGACGATTTTATTTAGTTTAGGTGAGGCTTCCCGAATCAGAGGGGTTTGATGTACTGTAGCTGTCACTGTTTTCTACAAAGCCGCTCCTAAGATAAAATCGTTTGGAAGTAGAAATAAAGATGAATAAAATTGTCTAGAAGTAGCAAGAAATGTAAATAAAATTGTCTGGAAGTAGCAAGAAAATAAGGATTAAATCATCTGGTAGTAGCAAAAAAAATTGAGTAAAATCATCTGAAATGAGCAAGAAAAAATTAAGAAAATTGTCAGGAAGTGGCAAGAAAGATGAATAAAATCGTCAGGAAGGATTAAGAAAATATTTATAAAATCTTGTGGAAGTAGCAAGAAAGTGTTAATAAAATCGTCTGGAAGGAGCAAGGCAAAATGAATAAAATCATCTGGCAGGAGCAAACCAAGATGAATAAAATCGCCTGGAAGGAACAAGAAAAGATGAATAATAGTGTCTAGAGGCAGTCAGAAAATTATGAATCCCTCGCCTGATCCAAGGAGTAAGCATAACAGATAAGGAAAGTTTACCTAGTGAGGGGTGAGGCGGGCAGCTCCAAAGTTACCGCGGGGTGTAGGGGGTGAGAAAGGAAGAGAAATTGGAGGGAACGTTGGAGGAAGGTTGGAGGAAACGTTGGCGGAAATGTTGGAGGAAGGAAGGAGGAGGAAGGTTTGGGTATGGACGGAATATTGATAGAAGGAGGAAGGTGCAGGGAAAGATGAGAAGTTGAAGGGAATGTTGGAGGAAGGAGAAGGTTTGATGAGAGAGGGAATCTTGGAGGAAATGTTGGAGGCAGAAGGAAGGTTTGAGAATGGAGAAAAAGTTGGAGTAAATGTTGGAGGCAGGAGTAGGGTTCAGGGAAAGATAAGAAGTTGGAGGGAATGTTGGAGGAAGGAGGAATGTTTGAGAATGGAGGAAAAATTGGAGGGTATGTTGGAGGAAGGAGACAGGTTTGAGGAGGAAGAAAAAGTTGGAGGGAATGTTGGAGGAAGGAGGAGGGTTCAGGGAGAGAGGAGAAGTTGGAGGAAATGTTGGAGGAAGGAGGGAAGTTATGGGAGGAAGAAAATTTTGAGGGAATGTTAAAGGAAGGAGAATGTTTTGAGAGGATGGAAAACTGGAGGAAAAGCAGAAGCTTGAGGCAGGAAGGGAAAGTTGGAGAGAAAGTTAGGGGAGGAAAAAACTGGAGGGAGTGTTGGAGGAGGGAGGGGAGACTGATGAAGAAAGAAAATTTGAAGGAGGAGGAAAAAAGGTGAATGAAAAAGGATAATGTAAGAGCAGAGGAAGGCCGAGGAAATGAAATTAAAATTGAGGGAGAACATGGAAAGAGGAAAAGCTGGAGGAAGGAAGAACGGTTAGAACATGGAACAGAAGTTGGAGGAAAGCAGGTAACCTTTGAGATGAGGAGGAGAGGTTGGAAGAAAAGAGGAAACTCGAGGGGAGAAGGAGAATTGGAGGAAAAGATGGAACGCCAGAGAGAAGTTGGAGGAAAGAAGGAAATGTTAGAGATGAGGCAAAAAGTTGGAGGGAATGCTGGAAGGAGGGAAACAGTTTGTGGAGGGACGAAAAGTTAGTGGGAATCTTTGAGGAAGGAAATTAGTTAGACGTGTTGAAGGAAGGAGGAAAGTGGAGGAAACGTTGTAGGAATGATGGAGGAAGGAGACAAGCTTGGAGAGGGAAGATAAAGTTAGTGCTGGAAGGAGGAAGAAGTATTAAAGGGAATGTTACAATAAAGGAGGTTAGGCTGAGGAAGAGGGAGCAGGTAGTGGAGGAGGAAATATTGAAGGAAAATCGATGCCGAGAAAACAGAGGAAAGATTAAGGAACTGGGCGAAGTTGAGAGGAAATGAGAAAGAGAATAAAAAATGCCTGAAATGAAGGAAAACTGGAAAAGGGAATAAAAGTATAAGAAAATGGAAAGGTTGCAGAAAACTTGAAACAAAAACAGGAATTTGTGAAAGATGGAAAAAAGTGGATGAAGAAGAAATATTTGGCGGAAAGATGAAAGGAAGTCTGAGGATAACTGAAGAAGAGGAAGGCTGGAGGAAAGAAAGAAATTGGAAGAAAGAGGGGTAGCTGAAGGAAGAAAGAACTGAATGGAAGGAGAGGAGGAAAAGTTGGAGTTGAGGACGGAGGAAAAGTTGTAGGAAAGAAAAAAAGTTTGAGGAAGGAGTAAAAAGTTTGGTGGAGGACTTTATCAGCTCCGTCACCCGGTAGGAGGAAGGGAGAGGCAGTGAAGAAGGGGCGCAGGGGTGTATGGATGGGACGGAGGGAGTGGTGGTGATGGTGGTGAGAGTGGCAGTGCTGTTGGTGGTAAAGTAGTATGGTGATGGTGGTAGCGTGATGGTGGTGGTAGGAAAGTAGTGGTGGTGGCGTTGGTATGAGAGTAGCTGTAGTATTGGTGGTGGTAGGAGAGGAGTAGTAGTAGTAGTTGTGATGGTGGTGGGATAGCAGTAGTGGTGGTGGTGGTGATGTAATGGTGATGATGATGATTGTTGTGGTGTGAGAGCGATATAGTGATGGCGACAGTTGTGTTTGTGAGAGCATTAGTGGTGGTGATGGTGGTGATGTATTGATGGTAGTTATGGTGGTATAACAGTGGCAGTAGTGATGGTAGTGTTGTTGGAGGTTGTTATATAAGTGATGTTAGTGTACTGGTGATGTTAGTCGTGATGATACTTATAGTGAGAGAAGTAGTGGTGTTGATGGAGACTGTATAATAAAGAGCGTGTATAGCTGCTGGTGCACTAGTGTTGGTAGTGGTGGAGAATGAATAATGGCTGTGGTGGGAACGTAGTAGTGGTAATGGTGGCGTCATCGTGGTGGTAATTGTGGGGGGGAAGTATTGGCATTGGTGTTGAAGGTTGTGGTGGAGGTAGTGTTGGAGGACTTGGTGTGATACTGTGGTTATGATGGTGATGTGCCCATGGTGATTTTATGGTGGTGGTGGAGTGGATAATCATGGTGGTAGTGGTTTACTTCTGGTGGTAGTGGAAGTTATGTTTACTGGTGGTGGTGTTGAGAGAGTAATGGTGATGAACTGATGCTGGTGGTGGTGATGATGGTAAAATAGTGGTGATGGCGTTGTATTGATGATGATGATGGTGGTGGTGGTTGTGGTGAGTGAAGCAGTGATGATGATAATGAAGATGGTGGTGGTGGTGGTTGTGATGGTGATGATGGTGGTGCTGGTGATGGTGCAAGTGGTGGTGGTGGTGGTGACTTGTGAGAGTGGTAGTGATAGGGGTACTGTACTGTTGATGATGATAGTGTTGGTAGTTGTGAGAGAATAATAGTGCTTGTACTCGGGCAGTAATATTCCATTGGTGGGAGTGCACGGTTTGTTGTTGGCAGTGGTGAGAGAATTGTAGCAGTTTTGATGTTGCAGTGATTATTCAGTACCACAATAGTAACAAAACCAATATAATAATAAACCTCATAATAATAGTTGCAACATTTATTCTCGCGGTTTATTAAAATGCAGTGTTAACGCGGCACATTTATAACTCTGGAACATTAATCATATACGAGTAATAAATGGAGAAGTACGGTAAATTATTTAGCGTGTAGCATAAAACATGTAGTATGGAGCTCAGCGATAAAACTTTTGGGGCAACTACTTTCAACACACAAATATTTCGGTTCATATAATTCACAGTATTTTCTGTGGAAAGTCTGTCCCATAAAACATGTATTACACCACAGCCTACAATATGCAACAACAAAAGTACCACATACAATAGCTGTGTTTTGGAATCACACACACACACACACACACACACATATATATATATATATATATATATATATATATATATATATATATATATATATATATATATATATATATATATATATTTTATTTCAGCACAATTACAGCAGTCATAGATTTGATTAATGCAAGTTTTGGGCTACAAGGAAGTTGAAAATATCGACAATGAATTTTTTCGTAATATTAGTACACACTGCGTTTAAAATAGAAAAAAATCGTATGAAAATAGCTTTCACATAATATCAAGTACTTGCTGAACAGTGTTATACTTCATTTTGCTGTAAACAAGAAAAGTATGATATCGAATACCATCTGTTTAATCTTTACGTAGTGGCTGAGGAATTGCTTATAATCCTTACGTTTATACAGCTTCGAAGCACAAAATTACTCTGCAAGTACTTGATAATATGTCAAAACTATTTCCACACAATACTTGTGTTTTAAAGGCGGTTTATGCTGGTATCACGAAAATTATCAGTGTCAGTACATTCAACATCCTTGTAACCCAAACTTTCAAGTGGCCAATTTGCTCGGGTAATACCCTGCGTAGTTGGTTAATGTTGCTTCAGTATATTTTTTATCTTATTTTTTTCCCATCGTTGTTTTTGGCATGGTATGATATTGACATGTTTCAGTTATACGGTACAGGCATATGTGTTAAAGCTTTGTAGCCAACATTTTTATATATGTAACTCTTAATTCTTGTAACAGGTGAGTCTTGAGTTAATTGAAGAGCAGGAGGAGTTAAAGATGAATACAGGGAGTTGATCTTGATTTATTATCTTCAGAGAAAGTCTAAGTTGAGCAGCGTATGTATTATACAGAGACTTAATATACTAAGTAAGTCTAGTTGGACCCCTCTTCTTATTCACTCTCCCTACTACCTGCCGGTTCTATGGCCAGTCTCCTTCTGATCTCAGATTCCTACATTCTGGTGTAGCAGGGGTCGTGTCACGTGTGTTCTACTGCCGTGGAAGCTTCTAGAACACTGTATGTCTGTGTGTATGTGTTGCTTCCGGTGCACGATCAACATTCCTTCACTTCAAGAGTTGCAAGCTAATATCCCGTTCCCACACCTTTTCTGGTGCTCTGTCTATCTATCTGTCTCTCTATCCATCATTGTTTCTGTTATTATTTGTTTTTATAATATGGAGTCCTGACATCGTTCGGTCACGTAGCTGGCGATCCTCCGACAGCAATCATCGTTGACATATGCTAATCTATTAATACATAATAGTCTTCTTCTTCACTCTTAATACATAATATTGATTATAATATTGTACAGGTATAATATTCATGATAATATTGCAATGATCCAGTAATATTACATTTTAAACAAGTTGTATACATTATTGAATATGGTTAAATTGGTTATTGTATTACATTTTGTAAAATGTGTATGTATAATAGTAAAATGCATGTATGCAAAAAAAAAATAGTTCAAAGCTAAAATTATGGTAAGAGTTATTAATATTTCATACTGAGATAATGATACTGGTATACTTCTATATCATAGGTCATTCTTCTTCTTCTTCTTCTTTTCTATAAAATTCATACTATAGGCCTATACAAAATGTGTACACTTCATACAGGGGAGTTGGCTTGGATGCAAACTCTACCCCCACTAAATACTGACTCCAAATTTGCAATTCTTGCATGCATTCTGTGCATTGCGAACAGCACTACTAAGCATTCCAGGCACGATATATGAAATGGAAGATTAGTTATAGGCCAGGTTGGGAAGTGTACAGGCTACTCCAGAAGGAAAGTGCAAGATTTTAGATGGGGGAGGGAGAATTTGGATATCGTTGTTATCTTTGAAAAATGTGTAAAATCCTCTGACAAAGAAGAGGAGCCTGTATGTAAAATGTACGGACCTGCAGAAGAGTTGCTATTATATTGGGTGGAAGAAAAGTTCCAGGGGCACACGTGGATGTAAGGACGGGAAGGTCAACCAATTGTAATATACAGAGAACGTATCCAGGGTCCCGGTCTCAGAAACTAGAATACAACATCTGGTGTCTGAGTCTGAGTCAGAGTGTACCTGTATGTGAGGGGAGAATATTGCGACTGAATGTGAGAAAGTGTTAAATAACGAAATGTAGCAGGGAATCTACACAGATGAGGGTAAGAATTGGCGTAAATGGGAAAGATGTGAAAAAAGGTGGAATGTTTTATTAGAGAATTAACAAAGATTAGGATTAGAGTTGTCTTTAATTAGAAAGATGTGAAAAAAAAAAAAAGCGTATTGTTTTAGGTATTTGGGAATGCAAGGACATCGTCAGCTGACATTTCGCCACCAAAGAAAACGTCATCAGTCAGTTCGTCACCATTTAATTTACCACTTCTCACGTTCCTCAACCGACTTTTTCGTTACCAGTTTATACATATATAAAGTTGCGTCGATGTCAGTGAATAAACAAGCTTAAGCTCCCTTACTGTATCATTGCCCAAATCTTCAGTGAAGTTACGAATATCCTATCTACCTGGCTATCTGTCTCTCCATCTATGTCTGTCCATATCCATCTGTCTACAGTATATCTGTCTCTACAGTCTACTTGCTTGTCTATTTACCTATCTACATATAAACGATCTTAACATTAGTGTAAATTGAATATAGTCTTGTATCTGCAGTGCATGGAGATCGTGAGAAACGGCTATCGGGAGTGTCATTTATTTATGGGCAGTGGATAGTGTTGGAGATAGCACCAGCCAGATGGAATTCAGTAGCTTCACCGATATATATATGCCAAAGGGAGCGAGATGGAGCGAAAATTTAGGTGCATCGAGCAGTGTGTGGAATGGGAGATTAGTGTCAGCTCAGGCAAAAATTGGTACACACGAAGTCTTACTGTCGTCGATTGAGTTGTGTAGAGGCCAGACGTGGCTCCTAAGTGCTTAGAATGAAAGGAGGTAGAAATGTTGTTGTGCTTGAAGTGCTTAAAGATAATGTGTAGCCTATGTGGAGAGAGGTGGGTTCGGAGAATAAGCGTAGGGTAAGAACAGTATTGGTATGGAAGTAGACGAGACATATCCTAATGGAAAGACTGACCCGAATGTGTCAGTAGTATGGCCTGGCAGAGAGAAAAGATTATAAGTGATTGACAGACGATGATAGATGAGGAGGGAGTGAGAGTCTGGGGAAGGCCAAGAAGAGGGTAGAAGGATGGTTTTGAGAAGTTGTAATCACAGAAACTTGATAATCCAGGAGAGTGAGAGATACATTATATAAGAAGCAAAGCAACTTGGATTGAAATGGTGTATGGTGAGACAACTCATCGTCTGTAATACGTAATATGTGATTTGACGAAGCAAATGGGGTAAACTATAGAGTAATAAATTGGACATGGATTTGAGAACTGAAGTGTGTTGTGTTGAACAGTTTACGACGGCTGACAGAGTGAACATGAGTACGAGTATATGAGATTCATTTATCCTTTTTCGGGCAACGCGCTGCCAACGCATGTAATAACGAAGCTTTTATCATCATCATCATCATCAAAGTGGTCGTCGTTGTCTTCGTTGCGTCAACCGCTTTCTTATAGTGTCTCTTGCCGGCAGTTCCGGGACTCATCAGGCCATGTATTTTGTAGGTCTGGGGGTCAGTTATCAAGTCTTTCAGTC
This sequence comes from Coenobita brevimanus, assembly GCF_032717465.1. Classification (NCBI taxonomy): domain Eukaryota; kingdom Metazoa; phylum Arthropoda; class Malacostraca; order Decapoda; family Coenobitidae; genus Coenobita; species Coenobita brevimanus. The sequence continues at coordinate 29,512,782 of NC_136991.1, read as the reverse complement.
TGCTAGTAAGCCCATTATTCTCAGTAAGATAGTGTTTCAGTCAGTCGTCAAATTGTTGATCTGTGTGACTGGCAGACAGTCTATCACTAATTTATTAAGTTTGCCAACAAGTTAAGAACTCTCAGTAATTCTAATGTGTCTGCATGTCCAGCATGGATATGTGATATGTTAAGGTGTTTGAAGCCATCTGTCTTTCATATAAGGGCTGCTTGACCACAGGGACTGTCTCATTTACCCAGATTTGGACACATTAAAAGTAAAGAAGGGTCAGTCTGTATGCAAGTCAGTTTGCAAATCAGTAATTTAGCCTCTTGGATTGATTCAGCTCGGCAGTTCTTCAAGTGTACAATATCATCTCGAGTGCCCACAGTATGTATAAAGTAAAACAGCCATTATCGAACATTTACAACAACTTTGGCAGAAATCACACGATGCCCATCACCTAAGGAATGAAATATGTTGAAACTACCTACAGCATTATAAACCAAAAAGTCTGGGTATAATTTTTACCGTGTCACAGGTACATATAACCACAGTAACTGTCTGACACGTAACACGACCAGTCACAAACCCTACCGAGAACTCACGCTAAAAAATAATAATAATAAAAAAATAAAATAACACGACGCTCGCACACATTATTACCAACTACAAAACCCGACCTAAAACATCAGGTATATCATTATCAGTCACAAAGTTTGATTGACATTTGATTACGTCACAATCACCATAAAACCTTCCTACACATCAGTGGCACCACATCCAACCAAGCTATAATATTTAAACTTTAACGTGGACAAATTTGCCGTCTCAGCATCTTGAACGCTGAGCTGTAACAAGAGAAAACACATTTGAATATGATACTAATCATGAAGAAGTGTTATGAAGTATGTTGAGCTGTAGCAGCATCCTCTGCCAGTGAGCTCTGTGAGGAAGGCTACAGAAGCACGAAAATCTGGGCCAGGGTAAGGAGAAAAGAGTATAGAATGTGTAGTAGGCCGTTGCATGGCCTCACTGGATGTACCATTTTTACTGTTCCGCTAAGCCCCTGCGTTTCAGTTGCATCACTCAGTGGAATGAGGATCTGTACACAAGACACGTTAGCCACAGCCAGCGAGCATAAAAACCTACCAGGAAGTGCTGTCACACCTCAGCCAGCAAAGAACAGCTTGGAAAATCGACAGACAACCAATCACCCACAAAAACCCGCATGACTATGCAATCGCATCTTTATCAAGCACAGCACTAGCTTGGAATATCTTCAGACACTGCAGCAACCACAAAGCCTGTCTGCATATCTGCCGCACCACAACCAGCTAGTGAGTGAGGTAGTCGGGTTGTGTAGCCTAGGTTCACTGGATATGCTCGCTATTTTTGCCGTCCTGTTAAACCCCCCACCGCTCAGCTCCATTAGTGATTGGGAAGATGATCCTTACACAAGACTCTCGTTAGACCGACCTTCAGCCGTCATTTTGTTACCTGACAGAAGCGTTGACGAAAGTATATCCGACCGTAAAATTATATAGAAGCTCAGCAGACCATAGCCACTGCAAAAATCTGCTTGAAACTTAAGCTGCAGATTTAGGCTGAAACTGACCGCACCATAATCGGCCAGCACAACACCTGCCAGCACTTTGACCGCACCACAGTCAGCCACAGAACTAGACTGAACCTTTAACTATGCCACTACTAATCACAAAGCTTGCCAGCATATCGACCACACGACAGCCAGCCACAGATTTCTGACGGAGCTGTACATCTCTTACCAACGACAAAACCTGCAAAAAACATAGACAGACACGACAGTCACAACCCCACGGCCACCGCAAAACCTACCAGCATATCGACCATGCCACGATCTAGGTTGAAACTGAGTACACCACAACAAACCACAAAACCTGATTAAAACATAACAAACACCCCACCCGTAATCCCACAACCACCACATCCAACCACATATCTAGGCTGCAACTGAGCTCTTCACAACCAACGAAAAACTTGACAGAAACATGGGCAGACACGACAACCACAACCTCACAACCACCACAGCCAGCCACCAGTGATTGGGAAGAGGATCCGTACACAAGACACTCGTTAGGCCGACCGGCTGGCACTTTGTTACCCGATACATACAGACTGCCACCATAAAACTCCACATAAAACTGCCCGCCCCCTTGCTGTTGACAATGCCAGGGTGGAGGTTCGTAAGCTGACTTGACTTTTACGGTTGTATCCTAAGCTGCTTTGGAGATTTCGTTATACCGTTTCCTTGGCGATTTATTTTCCTTAATAAACGTCGATGTTTTCTATTTTCTATTAGTGATGGAAACTGTGTCGATATTTAAACAATATAAATAACATACAGTACAAAGCATGATAAGTTTAATAGCAATTTATACTGCATATTATACGTCGATAATCTCTTGTATGTTACTGATGAAAACTGTCGATATATATATATATATATATATTGTATGTTACTGATGAAAACTGTCGATATATATATATATATATATATATATATATATATATATATATATATATATATATATATATATATATATATATATATATATATATTGTATGTTACTGATGAAAACTGTCGATATATATATATATATATATATATATATATATATATATATATATATATATATATATATATATATATATATATATATATATATATATATATATATATATATATACATATATATATATATATATATATATATATATATATACATATATATACATATATATATATATATATATATATATATATATATATATATATATATATATATATATATATATATATATATATATATACATATATATATATACATATATATATATACATATATATATATACATATATATATATACATATATATATATACATATATATATATATATATATATATATATATATATATATATATATATATATATATATATATATATATATATATATATATATATATACAGTATATATATACATACAGTATATATATATATATATATATATATATATATATATATATATATATATATATATATATATATATATATAAACATACATACAAGAGTGTTACGGTGTAATGTGTAAAATATGTCGCAAAGGAAGAGGTGCTACTTAGCTTTCTCTGCCAGGTACAGTACAGTCTTTACCCCTGTTCGGCCCGATGACATATCTTTACGTTGATCACGCTACTACCAGGCTGTTTTACTCAGGTTAATAAGTAGGGGTTAATGAAAGCCATATCTAACCCAGCCAGTTATTAAAATCTTACCCAAAAACTTCCGTTTTTGGTGGGGTCACCGAGTTGTATCTCACTCCTCCAGTTCGAAAAGGCGCACCAAAACTAAAGTCAATCATCAGGTAGCAGGAAGAATATACTGCCACCATAAAACTTCACATAAAACTGCCTCTTCCCCCACTATCTAAGCTGTTGACATTACCAGAGTTCAGTTTCGCATACTGACTACTTTTAGCCCGATGACATAGAATGATTATACAGTTCTCTTTTTCCCCTCCTCGTCAAAAAATAAGTCATCACATATCTTAGATACGAGAAGATTATTTGTCTTCTATGCGTCCGACTATAGACATACATCTGAGTCTGTTCCCTGCGTCTTAGGGCACACGGTCCCTCGAACATGTGTTGACAACACGGTTGGCAACACGTTTGGGTACATGTATGCAGCAGTATTTGGACAGTTGTATGCAAACACGTTTCAGTGCAGCTTCGAACACTGGCAGCAGAGGCGATGGGATGTGAGTGTCCATACCAGGCAGCTGAGACTTCATCATAATGTTGTCAGCATGATCTGGACGCTGCTGTTCCCAACATGTTTGCAGCGTGTTCGTTATTGTGTTGCATACATGTGCCATTACACGTGCGGACACGCCGTTATGTGCCACACACTCTCAGGACCCGGACATACTTGCCCCCGAACATGTGATCGTCAAGAGGAAACGAGGCTCAGGGGTCTGTCCAACGTTCAGACTCGAATATTGAAGCAGCTCAAACCCGGTGCTTCGTTTCGACTTGTCGATCACATGTTCGGGGGCAAGTGTGTCCGGGCCCTCACATATCACGTCCTCAACGCATTTATCCACCCTCTCTATTGAAAACATACTTAAGGCTTTCTCATTCAGGACTGATGTGATGGTTTTGGAAAAGGAGTTTTTATGTCATGCTGGAGGGTATTTTTGGAAGATCAGTAAATGCTGTTTTAACGAAATTGTAATCATGCATTTCCCCTCTCCAGCTTGGAATAGAACTCGGATCCTTTCAGAGAGCAAGCCATATTTCTTACAAATTGACCACGTCCTCCTGCTTTTCCATCTTCCCCAAATATCTCAGCCCATTTTTGTGAAATTCAGCCCCGAAGGTTAGCGTTCATTAAAAGACACAGGTGATTTGCCTAATGGTCAGATGTCAGTCAGTTAACAAACGTTAACGAGACTGCCTCTTTTCAGTTGCACAGGTATCACTTCAGTAATTTAGCTACAACCTGGCTTTGTTTCATAGTTTTTTACGCATTTCGAAGGCATCATGGATACATGACCCATTTTGCTGGGTGCTCTGATTTTTTTTTCCCCTTGTACTCAGCCGTCCATTCACTCGATGTAATGCTGCCTTCAGGTGAAAAAGACTCAGAGGGTTTCCTGTAACCCAGGAAACCATTTACTCCGCTGGTTGGTAACTAAATAACAAAATGGCGTCTGGTGGTCTAGTGCGTTCAGACTCTCCAGCCGGATGGTGCTTTCGATAGTTTACATCTGAGGAGTGGTTGACGTTTATTGCCCACCTATTGCTACCCACGGGCGTGCGAGAGACTAAGTAGCATGGCCGTGGACCTGTACTTTCTTTGTGGGTCAACAAAACAAAAGATACCACTGATAGTTGCACCAACTCCAACCATCCCAGGAAGTGTCCTTCATCTCTGAACTCACCCTTCAGACACAATGCAGATGCACACTACACACGCACTTGAGATACTCCTCAGATACACACCACACACACCTGACACACCACCCAAGTCACTCCGCAGACTCACACCACAACCACCAATACCCCCCCCCCCACCCTTTAACACCCTCCTCATAACTGAGATAATCATACAGCTCTGCGTTTGCGACTTGTCACATGTCATCCTTCAGAAACGTACAGTGACTTGGTGAGTGGGTGAATGAGTGAAAGTGTCGCTGGATTTTACCGCTTTTGTGGGTGCGGCAAAAAATAAAATAAAATGAATTAAAAATAATTACATAGAATAGCTGGAAATTACAGGACTCTGGAATGTTTTGGTGAAGAAGTAAGGGAATGAATTGATGGTTGAATGCATGAGTAATTAGGTGTATGACAATTTCCATCGGGCACTGTGCTATATTTTTTGTGTATTTATAGGACTTTCGAAGACTAGATGAGGTAATAAATGGGATAATGATGGATGGTGTTTGAAGGCTTGCATGGTGTATGAATAAATGTAATAACTATTCCACATAGGCACTCTGATCTTGCTTTCTCTTGCATTTTTGCTTTCCATCTCGTGCTTCTGGATCCTAGATTGTGGTATATGATGATGATGATGATGATGATGATGATTGCTGTTTGATGACTGATGATTATTGATGATAAATAATTATTAGTGATTGTTACTGATTGGTGATTAATGTTGATTGATGGTTATTGATAATTGATGATTGATGATGATTTATGATTATTGACAATTGATGATTAATGATAACATTATTGATGATTGGTGAGTTTTGGTGAATGATAAGTATTGATGAATTGATGGTTATTGATTGCTGATGATTACTGGTGATTTTCGATGATCAATAATTATTGATGGATGATTATTGATTATTGATGGTTGATGATTACTGATGACCAATGATTATTAATTACCGATGATTATTGATGATTGATGATTATTGATGACTGATGATTACTGATGATTGATGATCATTGATGACTGATGATTATTACACTATAACAGTGGGAAAAAAAAAAGCAAGAATTGCATATCGTAGGGTAGTTTCATACGTAATGAAAATAGCTTTATTTTTTGTGAGTTGCCCACCAATTCCATGCAGATGATTGTGTGACATATAATATTATTTCTCCAAAAATTCTTTATATTATATGCAAATCACGGATTGTTCATCTATCGATTGTGTGAATATTACTTTCTGAAAAACTCGAAGTGGATTCAGATATTCCAATTTATATTTCATTTTGCTGATGTCATTAATTTATCTTAAGCAATAATGCATAGAGAATGTAAGAATTCTCCAGACAGTTTCTGTTATATGTGTATATCGCTGACAATGAAGTAGCATAAAAGACGATTGACTCCACACGTGAAGAAACTATATTAATTGTACTTTGGATGCAAAGTGGGTGATCAGGACAAAATATGTTCACCTCATATATGCTGTGTCCGGAGCACAAGTTCATTCTCGGTATATATTAAGGTCGTGGTCTCACATTTGGTGTGCCAGGAGGGAGCTAATGGACCATTCATGTAACTGATAATGCTGCTTAACAGATATCACATGTAAGGTTTCATTCCTTCATCCCCTTTGTTAATTACAATTTTTTCACAAGAAATCTCATTTTCTGCAAAATATTGGATTACTTTATGGACACATTGTGCAGTGCAAAACTGTGTGCTAGCCAGCTAATATGTATGGTGTTTTCCATTTCTTACTACAGGTCGCAACCAGAAGGATAAAAAGGCTATTGTATCCAACATAATTCAGTCTGCTATTCACCCTCTTGGACATTCCAGAGATATGCCTGTCCCTCAGCCTCTTTCCGAAATACCAAGCGATGACACGGTTAGCAATGACGAACCAGGATCACAAGATCCGACGTATGAGTAACTGCCTGAATCTTGCAAAAAACTGCATCTCATAACCCAGCCTGAAATCGCTGATTTGGTTGGTGATCTAAGCCCCACTAAGTAACAGTGAACTGCTAGCCTCCCGTCTGTAGGAATGGAATCTGTTGAATGAAAATGTATTTATTGCAACATTTCAGGAAACGCTTCTCAGATTTGCAGCCATACTATTTTGTGGAAAGCAACCTATGTTTTTGTAGTTATATCAGGGGACTGTTTGGGACTCATGGATTGAGTTATGAACCAGGCCTTTGGAGCTTGTTTATTGATGCATCTGTAAAGCATTAAAACTGTTTTACTACACATTGGAAACACCGTGCCTTCTATTCCAATTGCTCACTCAGTCATTTTAAGAGAGACATGAAAATCTTTCTTTCGTTCTACATCACATAAATTACAATGAGCATGAATGGTTCGTTTGTGGAGATTTAAAAATTGTTGCCATTTTTAATGGGTTGCAAACTGACTACACCAAGTTTATGCATTATCTATGTAAATGAGACAGCCGAACAAGATCAGAACATTACCTACAATCAACATGGTTACTGTGGGATTCACTGACACCCATATCTCACACTGTTATTCACGAACCACTTGTACAGATCATTTTGTTATCATTCCTCCTAAAACGGGGTGTAATAAAACAGTATGTCGAAGCTCTGAAACAACATAAACCGGCTTTCCAGTACCTCAAGGAGAAGTTTCCTAAAATAAGTTATGCTAAAATCAAAGAAGGCATATTTGGTGGCCCTCAGATTCGTCAGATCATGTTTGACAAGGATTTTGAATCAGTGAGAGTTGAAAATGAGTTGGCAGGATATTGTGCATTCAAGAGTGGGTGCATTGGACCACTGGGAAACCACAAAAATGACCAACATAATGTTTTCGTGGATGAACCAATCAAATGTTACCAACGTTTTGGGTGTAAAATATCACTGACTCTTCATATTCTACATTACCATTTGTCCTTTTCCCCAAAGAAGGCAGGGAATGTAAGTGATGAACACAGAGAGAGGTTCCACCAAAATACGACAGAAATGGAGAGTGGGCACTGGAGGAAATTGAGTCTAGCTATAGTAGCCGATTGCTGCTGGAATCTGAAGCACGACCAAACAGAAGCATCATACAGACGAAAAAGGAAATACCAATACTTACAGAAAGTCACTGTAAATTGCTTGTTAAGTGTTTATATTGTGTATTATGTCTTGAATAAGAACAGCGATGATCTCTTTCAGTTGGCAGTGACAGTATAGCTCAGTATGTATTCAAATTTTATTGTATGAACGTTTAGGAAGATATTATAAGAAAATGTGACGTGATAGGTGGCTATGGTCACCAGACTCAGAATTAGCACACTTGAATTGACTGAAAAAACAAAGTGGATTATGTTTTTTTCTTGATCCTGAAAATTATTTCAGTGTCATTAATGGGTGATAATTATTGATGTTTGTTAATTACCTGTATTGATGATGATTATGAATGATTGATGGTTATTGATGACTGGTGATTATTGATGACTGATTGTTATTGAAGATTGATGATTATAGATGGCTAATGGTTATTAATGATTGATGATAATTGATGACTAATTGTTATTGATATTTATGATGATTGATGAATGGTGATTATTGATGACTGATTATTTTTGATGATATTATTATTCATGATTGATTATTATTGATGACATGATTACTGATGACTGACGGTTACTGATGACTGATGGATATTGATGTCTGATGATAATTGATGTCTGATGATTATTGATGATTGTAACTATTGGTGCAGATGACTGTTGATGATTGATGATTGACTATTACTGATGACTGAAGTTGAATGATAATGATGACTAATTATTATTGATGATTGATGATTACTAATGTGTGACGATTATTAATGATTGGTGATTATTTATGTTTAATGATTAATGATGGTTAATGATTACTGATGTTTGATTATTATTGATGACTGATGATTCTAGGATGTGATGATGCAAAGCAAGTAAGTGTTTGGAATATCCCCCGGCAGGTGAAGCCAATCCTCCAACCATTGTTTGTGACTGATGTGAGCGAGAACACGACCAGCAAAAAAGTTTTTTTACGAACTTATATCCGTTTCGGGTGGTTTGCATTGTAGTTTGTGTAAAAATACCGGTGTATTGATCTGGGTCCGGATTCAAACAAAGAGTTAATTCCCCAACGTTACTATGATTTCTTCATACAGGAAAGACATAGAGTGCATTAGATTTGTGTCTGATATTAACTGCAGCAGTAATCTATCTATCTATTGCCAGACGCCTCAATCCCGTTTGGGGTGGCCACAAACAAATCGCCTCCAAGTCGCCCTGTCCCCCGCCATTTCACTGCCCTGCTCCCAACTCACACCCCCCTCTCTCATATACCTCTCCACCCCATCCCTCCATCTCATCCTCGGCCTCCCCCTCCCTCTTCCCCTCTCCACCTCACTCACATACACTCTCTTCGTCAGTCTTTCACACTTCATCCTCTCCACATGGCCAAACCACCTCAGTGTGTTCCTCATAACACTTCCTATCACATCCACATCCACACCACAACACTCCTTTATATCCTCATTCGACACCCTGTCTCTCCATGTGACTCAACAGGCTCCTCTTAAATAACTCATTTCCACTGCTCTCACTCTTGACTTGTGTCCTTCCAACAATGTCCAAGCTTCACTTCCGTACGTTAGAGTTGGTATCACAATACTGTCATGTAGTAACTTTTTCACTTCCATGCTCACTTCCCTGTTTCTTATCACTGCTTTCAAGGAACCAGCAACCATTCTTCCCTGCTGTACCCTTTCAAGCACTTCACCCTCCAAACCTCCATCCTTACTCATCACACTACCCAAATACTTAAACGTACTCACATTTTCCAATTCCTCACCATCCAACCTCGCTGTACATTCACTAACTTCACCTCTCTCAAAGACCATCACTTTACTCTTCCCTACATTCACCTTTAGGTTCCGTTTCTTACACACTCTCTCAAACTCATCCACCAAGCCTTGCAACTCCCCTTCGTCTTCACTCAACAACACAGTATCATCTGCAAACAACAGTACAGGGAGTTTCCAAACACTATCCTCTCTCACCAGGGCCACTCCAACATCCACTACCCTACCTTGTACCTCTTTTATTACCCCATCCATGTACAGATTGAACAACCATGGAGACATGACACATCCCTGTTTCAAACCAACTTTCAAAGAGAAAAATTCATTTAGTTCACCATCCACACGCACTGCAGCCTTCGCACCATCGTACATACTCTTCACAGCATTCAACAACTTCCCATCTACTCCATATATTCTTAACACTTTCCACAATCCTTGTCTATCCACCCTGTCATATGCTTTCTCCAAATCCATGAAAGCCGCATACAACTTCTTTCCCTTCTCTAGAAATTTTTCCACTAAAGATCTAAGAATGAATATCTGATCTACACAACCTCTTCCCTTCTTAAAGCCTCCCTGTTCTTCTCCAACTAATTCCTCTGTTCTTTCTCTAACTCTGTCTATAAGTATCCTACCATACACTTTTCCTATTATACTAAGAAGACAAATGCCCTTGTGATTACCACACACTTCTTTTTCCCCTTTTCCATTGTACAAGGGAGTAATTATACCTGACTTCCAATCCTCCGGGACTCTACCTTCCTCCCAGGCCAATCTGCACATCTTCCACATCCATTCTACTACTATCTCTCCCCCATGCTTCAGCATTTCACCACACACTCCATCAATTCCTGGGGCTTTCCCCGATTTAACTTTCTTCATTGCTTCCACAACTTCTATCCTACTGATTTCTTCCTGTCTTCTCACCTCCCTCCTTCTCCCAGCCATTCCCCAGCCACTTATACTCGCATTACTTCCATCCTCTACGTTCAACAATTCCTTAAAGTGTTCTCTCCATCTTCTCACTTTTTCTCCCTTCTCCACTAGTAATCTACCATTTTTATCTTTCACTCCCCTGCTAACTTCACTTCCACCCTGTCTTACTCTTTTCACTTCTCTCCAGAACATTTTCTTACAGTCCCTCCACTTTACACTCAAATTCCTTCCAAATTCCTCATCCACTCTCTTGCAGCAGTAATAAATATTAATATTAATGAGAAGCAAATGAACATAGAGAAACCTGTGAATGTTGGCCTTCTACTTCATTCATTATACAGGGTTTAGATGTCTGGAATTAATGGCAGTTTCGTTCAGTTTTCGTCGGAAATCATAGACTCATTTCGAAGACTGACGTACCAGGAGCGTCATACGGATGTGTTTATTCTTGAATTGTGGCAAGGAGCTTCTCTTGACCCCAGCAGTCTTGCTGCATCCAAACGATTATATTTAATTTAGGAAGACCTTTAGTAGTGAAGAGGTTATTATGAAAAGTATTGTCACAGCCGAGCAAAAGCGTCTGACAGTATTCAGAATAAAAAAAAGAAAAGTCATCAGAGTGAAGGAATTTACCCACTGACAGCTGTGGGAGTCCCACAGCTTGAAATCCGGTGACTTTTTATTTATTTATTTTTTTGTTTATTCTCTTGGTATTTGCAGTTTTATTAAATTGAAAGTTTCGTACTGAAAGGATTAATGTAGGGTAGATATAATTCCATTTCAAAGAGTGTCTCCTGAGCTGAACAAAATAGCATGAAGACAGCAATGATGGTAGTAATAATTAGTGATGGTAGTGAAGAGGTTAAAGAGTTTTGAGACAGCCAGCATAAAATACCTAACCTTTCACTCCAGGCCTCAAGTAGTTTCTGTAAAAAAAAAAAAAAATGATCACATATTTTCAAATTGCTCTGTGGTCTCTTTTGCCTTTGAGGAAATACATATATAAGTAATAAAGTCAGGCTGGGTATGTGTGTCTGGCAGTGCATATGTTGGTTTCTTTACGAGAACTGTAATAGATATCGATCAAATTCGTTAAAATTAGGTCGGAGTAAGTCCTGGGAGTGTCAGAAAAGTACCAAATACAAATTTTGGCGATGGTGCACAACGCGACATCGCGATATTGTCGGAAATCCCGACACACGACGCATGCGAAAATAATTTTTTCGACTATTTCAGTCAGAATTGGTCTTTGTGGCCTCACGAATGGTATGGAAACAAAGAAATTGCTATTTGCAAACATTTTGTGATGATAAGGCTTTAGGTTAGTCCCGCAGATTTATGCGGGCAAGTATTAGTATACTGTAAAACATCGGGATAATTATATATACTAGGATTAATCTGGGTAAAATCGAGAACAATGGTCGTCCAGTGTTTCATCATTTTTACTTACCACACTAAGATGAGCTACACAAAAACTACTGGACGGATTTCCACGAAGTTCGGTGGAAGAATGGGCCATGGCTCAGAATAGACTCCATTAAATTTTGGTGCGGATCCGGATAAAGGTGCGGATCCAGGATTTTTTTTTTTTTTTTCACTTTCTTTAACATTGCGAGACAGGGCGTTTTTCGACATTTTCGTAAAGTTTTCAGTGAATATTGCATGGATCTTGATTTTTAAAAAATCAGGCATATTTAGGATGTTGGTAGCTACGAATGTGTACAGTTTGGCTCGGATCCATATAAAATTCCGGATCTAGTGGATTTAAATATGCTGTTATAGGGGGGTAGACCGAGGATGAGGTGGAGGGATGGAGTTGAGAGGTATATGAGGGAGGGGGGGGTGAGTTGGGGGGAGGGTAGTCGAATGGTGGGTGACAGAGTGACTTGGAGGCGTTTTGTCTGCAGCCACCCTTTGCGGGATTAGGGCGTCGGGCTATAGATAGATAGATGTTGGGCCTTGACGGAGGTATGCGCTCTACTGAATGCCATTCTAATTCTCTGTGATATGCTGTGTCAGGAAGGAAACTGACAAACACGCCGTTAGTGTGAAGTAGGCGTTAGTGTGAAGTAGGCAAACTTTTATCCTTGAATGTACTGGTATAGATACAGGAACCGGGATTGAAATAATTCAAGTTCAGGAATGCATACAGATATACTGCAGGGACTGGGGTAGGCATAAGCGTGGGTATTTGGGCCCGCTTCACCTTCCGCCTACACCCACCCACCCAGCAATAACCAGGAGTGTGGCGGTATAGAGGCGAGAAATTGGCCCTGGGGTAAACGTAGATGATGAAATAGATAGTTCTTGGAACTGAGATAGATACAAACACGGCAATAGATAGACACGGGTACTCGCCATATCCGCCTTTCACACAACCAGCCAGCACTGACAATGAGTTTGGCAGTATGGGGATGTCAGATTGGTGCCGGGATAGATAAGAGAACGGTGATAGATACCAGAATAGGTACAGGCAGATACTGAATAGATACAGGTAAAAAAAAGCAGCTGTGTTTGGACTCGCAACGTCCGCCTCTCACACAGCCAGCCAGTAATAACAAAGAGTATGGAGCTGTAGAGTTGAGAAATTGGTACCGGGATAGATATAGGAACCACGATAGATACCAAAATAGAAGTAGATACATAATAGATGCAAGCAAATATAGACACGCGTGTTTAGACTCCCCACGCCTATCTCCCCAACATCCGGGAAGCAATAACCGTGAGTGTCGCAGTGTGGAAGCGCGAAATTGGGGAGCAGTGTTGAGCTGAGAGGCGTGGACAGCCTCTCCGGCCACCTGCCACTGACACCTGCACTCCCTTCGACTGAGTGAGTTTCGTAATGAATCGCTTGGGGCTGAAGATAGGTGGTAAGGTGGTGATAGAGGCTGTAACAGGTGATGGAGTTAGACTGTGTAGTAGAAGAGATTAGGTTAGGTGAGGGAGTTCGGCGCTAGTGGTAGTGGCCAAGTTAGATGGTAAAGCGGTAGGCAGGTGGTGGTGGCAGATGCTGGGTTGAGTGATTGGTAGGATAGGTGTGGTGGTGATGTGGTTAGTTGGTGGTGGTAATGGTTAGGTTAGATGGTAAGACTTAGTGTTGATGGCAGAGGCTAGGTAAGGTGGTGAGTAGATGGTGGTAGTAGAAGCTTGTTTAGGTGATGAAGTTAGGCGGTGGTGGTAGTGGCTAGGTTAGGTAATGCGAAAATTAGGTGGTGTCATGGTAGAAGCCAGGTTAAGTGATGGGGATTGGGTGGTGGTGGTACCGGTAGTGGCAGTATTAGGTGGTAAGGTGGTAGGTAGGTGGTGGTGGCAAATGCAGGGTTAGGTGGTAAGGTTGTTGTTATTGTTATTGTTGTTGTTGTTGGTGGTGGTGGTAGTAGTAGTAGTAGTAGTAGTAGTTGTAGTAGTAGTAGTAGTTGTAGTAGTAGTAGGAATAGGAGTGGTGGTGGTGGTAGTAGTAGTAGTAGTAGTAGTAGGAGTGGTGGTGGTGGTAGTGGCTAAGTTGGGTGGTTGGGTGGTGGTGGTAGTGGCTAAGTTGGGTGGTTGGGTGGTGGTGGTATAGGCTGTGTTAAGTGATGGGGTTAGGTTAGATGGTGTAGCGATAAAGGCTAGGATAGGTGACTGTTTTAGGTTAGGTGGTGTAGCATTGGAGACCAGGATCATATGGTTTTAGCTGGATGATGGTAGTTGGCCAGGTGGTGTGGTAGGAGAATAGGTGATGAGTTAGATTAAGCTAGAAAGTTTGAAAGAAATAATGCAGGAAGCTAAGTAGTGTGGAGGAGGGTGTCTTGGTGATTTGGGCTACGTAGTAAAGTGGTAGTAAGGGGTGGTACAGTAAGTTAGACAGTATGGTGCAAGTTTAGGTGGCGGTAGTAGAGGCTAGGTGATAAGGTGTTAGGTCAGTTGACAGAGGTTAGGTGGTGATGTGATTGAGTCAGATGGTGGTGTGATAAGTTTGGTGTAATGGTAAAGGCTAGGTGGTAAGGCGGTTGTTAGGTGATGGAAGTGGTAGAGCCTAGGTGGTAAGATGATGGTGACAGGATAATTTGTGTGGTAGAAGATCAAGTGATTTGTTGGCCAGTGAGGTGGTGGTAGTATAGGTTAGAATATGATGGTCATAGTGGCAGGTAAGAAGATACTAATTTGAGATTTAGTTAGCAGCATTGGAAGCCTGGAAGATGTGTATCAAGTAGGTTGACTGCTGGACCTTCGGGGAACGGAGTGCCTAGACTATGCCTACAGGAGAGTGAGAGGCACAGAAAAAGGCCAAGAAGAGAAAGTCAGATCAAGTGGGGGAAGCAATACCCTACTCGAATCATGTCAAGAAATCAGGCTTGATCGGTTGTTGGTATAGGAAATTAGCAGAAATTACAAGTAGTAGGGCCAAGTCTGGTTGTCTAGTAGCAAGCTACCAGCCCAGAACAACTGTAGCCCCCCCCCCTCTTCATTCTCCTTTCCCTCCTCCCAGTTGTGTCAAAGAGACAGGCTAGGCAAAGTAGCCGGTTTAGGAAGTAAACAGTCAAGTCAGTTAGTAGAGGAAGACCTGATTATGTCAAGTGTTCACTGTATGTAGTTAGCTGCCAGAGCAAGTTGTAGAGTCAGGTCAGGTTGCAATACACCTAAGTCAGGCCATGAGGAGGCAGAGGAGGATCAATATTCCAGTTACCCCTTTCACTCCATGGACGTCACATTTTTCTTATTCCCACTACTTCAGACGATTTTATTCAGCTCAGGAGAGACTTTCGGAAGTGGAAGGTTTAAATACAGTCCTTATCAGCTTCATCATTACAAAAGTCGAATAAACTAATTCTTGAATAAAATCGTCTGGTGGTAGTCTTATTGACAAGAGAAATATCATCGTAGTGAAGTGGAAAACACTACTCATGATCAGGTTAGTTCAAATAATCAGTGTAGGAGTAAATACTGTAAAGTATGAAGAATACCCACAATCCTGTTTATAGAATAAAGGAGTGTTACGGCAGACTCTTTAGAAGCAGAGTAAGATTAGATTGTCACGAAGCAGTTCCTCAAGTCAGATCAAGTACTACTATGGTCGCGGAGCGCGACTCTGAGGTTATTATCGTGCTCTGGCAACCTACCCCTCAGTAGTGCGTCTGATTTCATGTATAATATGAGACGCCTGTGATTCGTGTATAATATGTTCGTGTATAATAATAATCGTGTTTAATATATTCGTACATACTAATATGATTCGTGTATACTATGATAAGAAATCGGACTCACTTTTGAACAGTAATTTCCCAGGGTACGATAATGACAGCCTTGGAGTCGTGCGCCGCGACAATAGTTAAGGGGAAAAAAAGTTTGGAGAAGCACTGACATACCCGCAAGATAGATCATGGAGCAATGGAAAAAGATCCTAAGCCAAGTCATACACTACAGGTGCAGTACCACCGGTCAGGTGCAGTGACTCAAATCAGGTCAAGAAGTAAAATAATAGTCAAGTCATGAAGCAGAGCTTCCATACATCAGTCACATCTTGAGAACGAGAAATTGTACCCGAAGTCTGGTTAAGTAGTTAAATTAGCGGAGCCAACAGACACGGGGGAGACAATTTATCTAGGGTCAAATTTAGTCAAACAGTTAATGCAGGATGTAACAGCGCAAGCTGTCATGCCATCAAGAGTAAGTTCAATGAATCACGAAGCGTAGTTAGCTAAAGCTTAGTTTGGAAGGGCTATTTGAGTACTTCTAAGCTGAATCATGTCTCGTTGCCTACGACCATTATCCAAAGATATACCATGAAGCAGAGAAACAATGCCACCACGTTAGATCTTGCAGTAAGGGAATAATACCTCTCCCCCCCCCTCTACCCCGAGTAAAGATAGGGAGCCAGAGAGGCTATGTGGGACCTCGTTAGATTCAGTAGCCTGAGTAGGAGGTAATGGTGCAAGTTATGGAAGAGCGGTATCCCAAATCAGGCCATGTACCGTAGTATGGAAACGATACCGCCCCACTTTCTACTCCGAGTCAGGACAAGCGAAAGTAAGAATTAGGTCAAGTTCGAGAAATAGTACCTCAAGCCAGGTCAAGTAGTTCAGACAGTGGCGTCAAAGGAAATGGCGAGGAGCATTATCCAAAGTCAGGTCATGCGGAAGTGGTGCAATACCCCAGCCCAGGTATGGACAGGGAGGGGCAGGTGGGAGTGTGGAGTGCGTGATTCCTGCCTATAAACTTCCCCCCCTGCTTCATCAGCGTGGCCCAGGCATGACCTCCAGGACTGCCTTCGTGTCGGGGTCTTATAACCACGTATTTTTTAGCCGCACTTGAGGAGCCGCGCAATCTCACCCAACGACACACTCCAGAAAATCGGCATTTGGAATTAAGGCGAATTTCGGCGTGATATATTTCCCTGATACGTTATGGTTGTCTCGGGTCTCTATATTTTAGGGTTGTTTTCACATATCGCTTTTGGAAAAGGGTAATGGTTGAACTGCAAAATTACTTTTGTTTATGTCGTTGTTTAAAGAGAATTATATTTCATGTAAAAGGAAAATAACGAAGTTTTCAAGTTTTTCATGTTTATTTATGTACCGAACTAGGTACTTGTGAAAGAAGTTAGTCTTCTACATTTTTTTTTTACCTTATTTGTTTTTACGTTCTGAGTACGAAAAAGGTAACCGACAATATTTTTTAAAGTTAAGGCTTTTTCAGTATTTTATGGGGAAAAATCGTATTGCGTTTCTGTATTTTTTTTTTTCCCACATACCGCGTGCAACACTAAACGAGGAATATTCCCACTTACTCATTTAAGCTGAAAATACAGCAGAGCGGTTTTTGTTTTATCCTGTTGCTCTACACGTGGGCAACATTGACTTAATTTATCGCCCACAGTCACTCAAGCCAAGCAAAAAATTTATCGCCCACAGTCGCTCAAGCTAAGCAAGAAACTGTAATTCCGAGATACCGAAATCAGTTTTGAGATAGAGACTATAATTTCAAAATACCAAAGTCAGTGTTGTGGTAGAGACAATAATTCCAAGAGTCTGAAGTCTGTGTTATGGTAGAGAATTCCGAAGTACAAAAGTCAGTATTGGGGTGAATGACTATAATTCCAGCTTTTGAATTCAGTGTTGTGGTAGAGATTATAATTCCGAGATTTTGGTTGTGGTAGAGACTATAATTCCGAGATTTTGGTTGTGGTAGAGACTATAATTCCGAGATTTTGGTTGTGGTAGAGACTATAATTCCGAGATTTTGGTTGTGGTAGAGACTATAATTCCGAGATTCTGAAGTATGTGTATTTGTGGTAGAGACTGTACATCGAGATTATGAAGTTAGTGTTGTGAGGAAGACTGGTAGTTCCTAAATAAGAATGGAATTTATGGTTGAGACTATAATTCGGAAATACTGAAGCCAGCCTTTTGAGGAGCTCAAAAGAATATGCCTCTGTACTGTACGTTATTTATTTCTGCTAACACCTCTTTCTTAAAGATTTTTCATGCATAATACACCTCTTTTATTTATTTTTTTTTTAAGTTGCTACTGGAGATATATAAATAACAGAGAATGTCATGGCGTAAAGAGGTACTCTAGATGCTGCCATGTGTACACTCTTGTGTATTGTCACTTATACAGCGGACTATAGGCCTAAATAGTGTTTGGTCTCCCTGCAGTCACTGTTCGTTGAAACTGTGTGTGTGTGTGTGTGTGTGTGTGTGTGTGTGTGTGTGTGTGTTTCTCTTTTTTTCTGAGTGATGCGTGAGGTGGAGGAATTGGCGGCTTGGGGATCTGAACTGTCGGTTATGAACGTTGACCTTGACTTGAAATTGCAAGCTACCTCTTGTAAGTCTTCCTTTTCATTCATTTTCTTATTTTTAGGTGACCTTAAAATCTAGAAATTGGGGAAACTAGTTAAACCTAAAATTTACCATAGCTTCACTAACCGTAACCTATCAACCTTAAGGAATGCATTCACCACTGCATTGATTCCGATGAAACAGATTGTGGACATTATGCAAATATGCAAATATATGAATAAAATCTTTTTTCTCGGATAGTTTTTTTTTTTTTTTTTTTTCTTTAATAAGGGCCATCCCATATCATATCATTTTACCTTATGACGCTGAGTTTGATGAAGTCCTGAACAGTATGTCTCCCAGATTTGTATAATGCTGAAATGTAGGACGAATTGAGCATAGCATTTGGCCTGTTGTTAGTATTTACTGACAGGCCAGGCCAAAAAAATTCTGACTATAAGGTAGGCGTTACAGTGACTTTCGTGTCCAGTGACTGACACACACACACACACACACACACACACACACACACACACACACACACACACACACACACACACACACACACACACAGAATAACAGAGTGCTTGAACAGTAAAGATACTTTCCTGTATTATCCTGCAGTATTGTGCTCTGCTTTATGGTAGTGGACTAATAAGACAAAATTTTACACGAATAGCCAGATAGCAAACTGGTGAGCAATAACGTAAAACCAGTGTCAGTTAAACGGTGCTTGGAAACAAGGTAGGAACGGCTGATAATTCCCTGGCCGGCCATAACAGAGAGATGCTCATTAGTGATAAGGAGTTAGCAATGAGTGCTGCTTGTCTCACCATTACTTTGACACGCACACACACACACACACACACACACACACACACACACACACACACACACACACACACACACACACACACACACACACACACACACACACACACACACACACACACACACACACAGACTTCCATTATTAAATGTTTTTAAAATACACCGTTGTTCTTCAGTTCCTTTCACCTCGAGGGGAGCCCCTTCTCCTTGCTGAATAAAATATTTTGACGTTGGCCAGAATAAAATACACACAGAACGAAAACTGTATCAGGACTATGTCTTAAAAATTAAAGTGCGTACGCTTTTGTTTCTCAGTGGCCTCTATCTGTATGTATTCATGTGTCTTTGCGGGCAGCTTTTGTGTTCAGTGTATCTTCGCGGTCAGTGTGTATTAACTGTAAACAGGGACGTCCGCAGGAGTTTTTGTAAGGAGGTAAAATAAATTATACATATATGCGCGGGTATATCAAAAATACACACACTCCAAATAGGCATAGGCATATACTTACATTAGTTACATGACTTACATCAAATGCACAGTGACTGCATGAATCTGACTCAGATCACTCAATCATCCCTGGAACAAGAACTGCAGCCAGTCGAATTCCAAGCGAGGGGGGGGCAAAATGCCCCCCTTTGTCCCCCCTCCGGACGCCCGTGACTGTAAACTACTGTGTCATTACACAAAAGACTTTTTGTGTGCGACTCTGGGCATAGGCTTCCACAAGCTGTTCCCAAGCGCCCAGTATTCCTCCTACATACCATACACCTTCACTTCTTGACACTAATTCGGCACTAACACCCACCGTTCATCTTGAACACATGCTAGGAGCTGTCACACAGCGACTGGAGTACTGGATACAAAAAGAACGTACGATTTCCGCATTTTGAGAAAGTTAGGTTTGAACGATATGATGTGGTTAATGTTGGGGGGACATAGGGGGAGGGAAGTCCCCAAGTTAGGATTTTTTTTTTTTGGCTGGTATCGTATTGTAATGATGTTATTGACTGCCTTTATTTTTATTGCAGCACAAAGTAAGATGTGGTGCTGGACAGAACTATGTTGGCAATTGGTGCTGTTGTGGTGCTGGACAGAACTATCTTGGCTATTGGTGCTGTTGTGGTGCTGGACAGAACTATCTTGGCTATTGGTGCTGTTGTGGTGCTGGACAGGACTGTCTTGAAAACTATTGGTGCTGTTGTGCTGAACAGGACTATCTTGGCTATTGGTGCTGTTGTGGTGCTGGACAGGAAGGTCACCTTTCTCACGTGGTGGCTCCGCTGTTCGGTTATGCAAATGTCCCTCATCTCTCCCTATCCCCGCAAAGGATGATGGAGCACTGCTAGCGGATTCCCGTGCATAGCCAATAATGCACAAGTTATCTGTGGCTATGGGGACTTGTGTGCTTTACTAAAGGCCCCACGGTGCACAGCCAGGCACACCACGGTGCACAAACAGGCACACACCACGGTTCACAGCTAGGTACACACCACGGTTCACAGCCAGGCACACACCATGGTGTACAGACAGGCACACACCACGGTTCACAGACAGGCACACACCACGGTGCACAGACAGGCACACACCACGGTGTAAGACAGGCGCACATCATGGTGCACAGCCAGGCACACACCAAGTTCACAGCCAGGCACACACACCTACGGTACACAGCCAGGCAAACACCCGTGACAAGTGTAAATACAAGAAACTAAGCACTAGAATCCTTGCACAAACACCCAGCGTCAGAGAACAATGTAATCAAATAGTAAAAAGCTTCCTTAAAATCAACTTGTGGTACCAGAGAACATCGAGAAGAGTATAATGTCAAGAAAATATGAAGTCCTTTAAGAAAAACACTACCAGGGAATAGTTAGTATTATAGTGTCTGTCTTGGCCAGATTCATTTGAAAAGTAAACCCAGTGGACTGTGCTGAAGTTGCCCTTATCCCGCAGCCCACCATCCTCCTCTCAAGGGACAGGGAGGAAGTTGAGGAGGCGTTTGTCTAACTGGGCATTCAATCAATCAATGGCGTATAGAAAAGGGAGGAGAGAAAAAGGAAGAAAGGTGGAAAAGAATGAGTGTGTATATGTGGTGAGTGTTATGCAACCAGGGCGACGACGCATGATGACCCACATGATGACACAGGAATTAGGACTTGAGGTAGTAGACTCCTGGCATTGCTGAAAGTTCAGGGTTCCTGGTCGCATCGATGTAGTGTGCATTTTTTTAAAGTGGGAGAGGAAGAAAATGAGATTAAGAGGAAGATTAGTCGGGGCTTTACCCAGCGTGCGTGTGTTTGTTGTTGAGGAGGGGGGGGCGGATCTCGCACGTGCAAAGTGTTTTGTTAAGTAAGGGTGGCATGAAGGAGACAGCTACGGCTTTATCGTGCGCCAAGCATTCGCATATAGGCTGGCCTCTCCAGGTTCATCTTATCAGGCCCCAGGAGCTTGGGCAGGGATTGGCTGTTGTTACATTGAGGAGCTTGGATAAGGGGATGAGGAAGTAGGGGGTAGGGATGTCGTGTGGGCTCTGAGTAGCTTGGGCAGGGGGATGGTGGGGAATGCGGAAGTGGAGGTGTGACCTTGAGAAGGGCGGAGGGAGAATAGTGGAGGATGCGGGAGTTTGGGTAGGTTGTCATTATCCTAGACTTCTAAGAGGATGGGCGGGGCTTTGGATGGTTGCCATGTGATCTTGGTAATGGATGAAGAGGGCGATTCAAGGGTCCTTGGGTGGGTTGCTGGCTATGAACTGAGTAGCATAAGAAAGTAAATGAATAAATAAATGAGTAAATATAATAAATATTGATCCTGTGAACAATGGGATTGGTGCAGAGTCTTGCGTCAAGTGGAAGGAGGTTGGCTAAGAGGTCGTGTGTGGGCTGTGGGTGTGATCCGTGTGAAGAAGTCGATGAAGTGTCATTATGAATGTCAATGAATTTTGTGATTTGTTTTTCTTGTAGATGATGTAGGTATGTGTTGATGGGTGGGATGTTGGCGCGTTCATGAATGTGTATGTTGGTTTCAAAAATCATCCCACTGTATGTTTAGGTGCCCAACGAATGGCTTTTGTTTTGAACTCTCTGTAGATTTAGGATGTGTTGCTTTGGCCGAAAGAGATAGGCTTAACCGCGGTGCATATGTGAGCAGTGGTCTGACCAATGCTTTTGTAAGGACGGAATTTTGATTTGTGTAGGCGCTGCATCTGCGAAAGCGGTATATTTGAGTTAATGCAGTTCCAGCCATGGCTGCCATGCCTCTTATGTAATGTGGTGAAATTTCAGAGTTTTTGTCATATGTAAGGCCAAGTACAGTGCAGGTATTTCTAATAGGAATGGAAACGCGATCCGGGTCACGCAAATAAAAAACTGGGCGGGGGTTAGGGTGTTTTAGTACGAAGAAATATGTGATTGTGCACTTCAAGGGATTCGCTTGAAATCCGCCATTTCTGCTCCCATCGTGCAATTCGGTCCAGCTCTGGTACTCGCTTTGTTGGTAATTCCGTCATTTGTCGTGGAACGTACAGTACCAGTTGAGTAATATCGTCGGTGTACTGGAAGGTCAGTGAATCGTCGTGTAGTTGGGTAGGGATGTCATCTGTGTAGAGGGTGCAGAGGGTGGGTGCGAGGACAGAGCCCTGAGGGTTTTTAAATTTAATGCGCATTGTGCGCTTGTCTAAAAAATTGCAAAGTAGTTTTTTAATTGGCTCTAGGAAAAGTGAAATTGTTCGCAGAATTTGTGTATTTCAGGCCAGCGTGCCATACTGAGTCAAATGCGCGTTTTATGTCTCGAGTAGCGTAAGGGGAACTGTCTTGTATGAATTGCGAGTTGTTTTTGGCTGATATGTAGGTAATTGGTGACGATGTTTAGGGCGAAATCCTGCGTAGATCGTCTGGGTCTGAAGCCAAACTGCTTGGGAGAAAAGAAGGTTCCTCGTCTTCTACTGCTGTAGGTGTTGGCGTAATCTACTGTTCATGATTCGTTCGAACATTTTTCCTAACAATCCAAGTAAACTGATGGGCCTGTAATTTAAGGGGTGCTGTTGTTGTCCTGTCTTTTTGGTGGGATTAGAGTTACAGTCGAAGTCTTAAACGTATCCGGAATGTAGCCAGATGCCAAGGCAGCGTTGTATAAGTGTGTGGGTGCATTTATGAATGTGTCTGGAAGGTGTTTGAGTATGTAGTGCCCAATACCTGTGGCACCCGGCGCCGTTTTTTTTTTTTTTTTTTTTTTTTTTAGTAGGCATAGACTTGATTTCGTCGTCTAGAATGGGAGCAGTGAGAGGGTTATGTAGGCCTATGTCTAAGTTATTTATGTGTATGTTTGCGTCTGGTGTGATGTGGTCGTTGATTGTGTGGAGGTGCTGTACTATGTTTCCTATGTGTCGTGCTGCGACAGGGTTAGGAGCGTTGGGGTGGTATACTTGTTGCCAGACGTTTTTGAATGTGTTTGTGATCTCCCTGGGGTCTGTGATTTCTCTGTTATTGACAACAAATTTACGTACAGATGGTAAGCCACCGCCCTTAAGTCGGCGGATGTGTTTCCAGAATTCCCAGGGCTTAGTTTACCTGAGTTGTTGTGCAGTTTTTATGAGGCGTCCCCAGTGTGCTATGTGGTCGGATTCAAGGCTGCTGATTATATGCGTCCGAACGTGGGATAGGTCAAACCGTACTTGGCCGAAGTTGTGTTTGTTTAGTTCAAATCGACGACGGTAACACACTAGGAGTGTTTTTGTTGATGGTATGAATGTGTGAATAAGTGTGTGTGGTGATTTTGGGTATGGTAATGTTGGCAGTGTTAAGTATGCATGTGTGAAGATGCTTACACTGCTCTTCTACGACAGCGCGGTGTTTTCCCTCATGAGTAAAGGCACGTATTCCCGTTCTGAAAG
>NC_136991.1:29477356-29488429 GCF_032717465.1 Coenobita brevimanus | reverse complement strand
TTAAGCTGATGATTTTGCTGGAGGATTTCAAAAGGTGTGTTAATAAAGATGTAAGCCTATATCTTGATGAGAGAAGAATAGATCATTTGTCTGATGCTGCAGTTTTAGCTGATGAATATGTTCTCACTCACAAGAGATATTGTAAAGAAAAAAGGAAAGCTGAGAGTAAGTACGTTGCCTCTACTCAGAGTACAGGTAACAGGAAAGAGAATAAAGATGATGTTTCTCAGGAAGTAAATATCAGCTTCACCTCTAGATTTCAGAAAAGTAAATGTACTTATTGTAGTAAGCTTGGTCATACTACGGAGAAATGTTTCAGGAGACAGCGTGATGTGAACAAAAAGGAGTCTTTAAATATTCAGTCAATTGGTCTAGTGTCCACCCTTGAGAGTTCCCAGAATTCTTTAACTGAGTTAACTGAACCTGCTTTGAGGGGTAAATTAAATCCTCATGATGAACCTCCTCTTTTGAGCAGTAACGTGGGTGACACTCTCAAGAGTTCATGTGCTAATTTCCAGTCTGATGGTTTTGTCAGTCCTCTGGACAGTAATGACAGGAAATCAGTTCAAATATATCGTGATACAGGTGCTTGCCAATCCCTTATGCTGACCAGTGTTTTAGGCTCTAATGTTAATTCCTCTGATGAAACTGTAATCTTACAAGGTGTAGGGAATAATTACTTCTCTGTCCCTCTGTGCAGAGTGAATTTAGAGTCTGGTTTTGTTAATGGTTCCGTTATGGTTGGGTTGTTTGAGACACTCCCAATGTCAGGTGTAACTTTCTTACTTGGAAATGATATTGGTGGAAGTCAAGCGTGTCCAGCTCCTCAGTTGTCTAGTGAGCCAGTGGCTGCGGCCAAGGATTGTGATGTCCCTGATGTGTTCTCTGCATGTGCTGTCACTAGGACTAAGTCTAAAGTTACTGGTGACTTAGAGGATAATGATGATGATGATGTTATCCTAGCTGACACTTTTCTTGCTAATTTGGACCACTCACCAGATGAGGCAGTACTGCGTAGTGTTGATAATTTGTCTCGTCAAGAGTTGGTTGAGTTGCAGGTTGCTGACCCTGAGTTGAAAGGTCTAGCTAACTCTGCTTGCAGTGAGGAAGAGTCAGCCGGTGCTTCTACTTGTTATTATATAAAGTCAGGAGTACTTATGAGGAAGTGGAGACCCCCAACAGCATCAGCCGACTGTGAATGGGAGGTTGTACATCAAGTTGTCGTCCCTCGTGTTTGTAGGCAGGATATCATTAGAGTGGCTTATGATTCCAGTTTGGCAGGACACCTTGGAGTGAGGAAGACTGTGGCACGCATTTTGAAACACTTCTACTGGCCAGGTATCTTCAGGGATGTTTCCTGGTATTGTAAGTCTTGTCACACCTGTCAAGTGGGGAAGTGTAATCAGACCAAAAAGGTTGCACCTCTAGTTCCCATTCCACCTTTTGAGGCGCCATTCACCCGTGTGTTGGTGGATATTGTGGGCCCTCTTCCTAAGACTTCTTCAGGATTTTCTCATGTGTTGACCCTGATTGATATGGCTACTCGTTATCCTGAAGCCATTCCACTTAGAAACATCTCAGCAAAGAACGTGGTTAAGGAAATGCTAGGGTTCTTCACAAAGTTTGGTCTGCCCAAGGAGGTACAGTCAGACTGGGGAAGTAATTTCATGTCAAATGTTTTCAAGCAGTCTCTGAAAGAGTTGGGCATCACCCAGATCACGTCTTCAGCTTACCATCCCCAGACCCAAGGAGCGTTGGAGAGATATCATCAAACACTCAAATCGATGCTCAAGAAATACTGTTTGGAACATCAGAAAGACTGGGATAAAGGTCTTCCATTCATTGTATTTGCCGCAAGAGAACCTCCAAATGAATCACTGGACTTCTCACCCTTTGAACTACTGTTTGGCCATGAAGTAAGAGGACCCCTTAAGCTAATCAAGGAATGCTGGCTGTCGGAGGAAGATGATGTCAACCTGCTGGAGTATGTGATGAAGTTCAAAGAACGGCTGTCCACTGCTTTACAGCTGGCGAGAGAGAATTTAGGAGCTGCTCAGGAGAAGATGAAGACTTGGTATGATAAGAAGTCCAGGTTACGCCACTTTCAGCCGGGAGATCAGGTTTTGATTCTGCTACCGGTTCATGGGCAACCTCTTCAAGCCAAGTTTAGTGGTCCTTATTTCGTGGAGAAGAAACTCAGTGATGTCAACTATGTCATTGCCACACCACATCGTAGAAAGTACAAGCAACTTTGTCACATCAACATGCTAAAGTTATATCACAGGCGGGACGAAAATAATCCAGTCTGCACTGTAGCTGTTCCACCCGAGTCTGCAAGTGAAGCTCTCCCATGCAGTATGAGCCTGAGTGATAGTTTGAGGAAGAATCCTGATATCATGAATGATCTCCAGACTAAGCTTTCTCATCTACCTCCCGAGGAAAGGCAGGAGTTTTCGGCATTACTGCAGGAGTACCCGCAAGCGTTCCGTGCCACTCCGGGAAGAACCACTGTGTTGATGCATGATGTCGATGTTGGAGACGCAAAGCCAATTCAACTGCCTCCTTACCGTGTGAACCCAGTGAAAGTTCCTCTCATCCAGAAGGAGCTTGGCTACCTGTTGGACCACAAGATGATTGAGCCCTGTCAGAGCGAGTGGAGTTCTCCTGTCACTCTGGTCCCTAAGCCAGGGGGGTCACAGCGGCTTTGCATTGACTACAGACGTGTTAATCTGATAACCAAAACAGACACTTACCCTCTCCCTCGTGTGGAAGATTGCATAGACAAGATCGGAAAGGCTAGGTACATAACTAAGTTTGATTTGTTAAAGGGATACTGGCAAGTACCTATGACTGAACGTGCTAGGGAGATCTCATGTTTTGTAACACTAGGAAAGACTTTTGCATGTTCTGTAATGCCATATGGTATGAAGAATGCACCAGCCACATTTCAGAAGCTTATGAATGTTGTAACAGAGGGTTTGGCAGGGTGTGTTGTTTATATTGATGATGTATTAATCTTCAGTGACAACTGGAAAGATCACCTATGCCATGTCAGTAAATTTCTTGAGCGTTTGGTTCAGGCTAATCTTGTAGCTAATTTATCAAAGTGTGAGTTTGGTCAAGCTAAAGTTCAGTACCTTGGGTACGTAATTGGTGATGGACATGTTGCACCACCAGGAGCTAAGGTTCAGGTTATAAGTGATCTTCCCAGACCTAAAAGTAGGAAAGAGCTACAAAGATTTTTGGGAATGGTAGGTTATTACAGGAGATTTGTTCTTAACTTTTCAATTCTTGTATCACCACTTACAGACCTACTGAAAAAGGGAGTTAAATTTGTCTGGACCGATAACTGTGAATCCTCTTTCAGCAAACTTAAAGCTCCTATTAAGTCAGCCAGTGCTCGCTACTCCAAATTTTGCTAAGCCTTTTAAGATGGCTGTTGATGCAAGTGATACAGGAGCTGGGGCTGTTTTGCTTGAAGCGGATGATCAGGGTATTGAACACCCTGTATCTTATTACAGTAAGAGGTTCACTCCACCTCAAAAGAACTACTCAACTATTGAGAAAGAGCTTTTGGCCTTGATTTTGGGTTTACAGCATTTTTCATTTTATTTGTGTTCTGGTTTTGACCCCATAGTCATTTACACCGATCATAACCCACTGAAATTCCTTAGTCAGTTTAAAGATAAAAATCAGAGATTGACAAGATGGAGTCTACTTCTTCAGGAGTATTCATTAGACATACAACATGTCAAGGGGAAAGAAAATGTTATTGCAGATTGCTTATCTAGACTTTAGACAGATTGTTTTAGAGTAATAAGAAATTTCCTTTGTAAATTTCTTTTTCTTTGTGGGGAGGTGTTACATAGCCTATGATTTCATCATCCTTTGTGTAATTCTAACGTACAGTATGCTGCATGTTTGATCACGAGCGTGTTCTACCTCACTCCCCCCCTCCTCCCTTATAGTAGAGTAAGTCGTTCTTTCTGTTGTTCAGAGCAGGAGTGTCAACTCTTTGTCCCCTCTGGCTTCATTTGCGCGTCCTTCTTACAAGTTGTATCAAGCTCTGCCGGCCTCTATATAATGACCTCAGTCTCTGCATTAATTGCCACTTAGATCTACTCCTCATTTTGTTCACATCTCTGTCCTCCCCTGTACAGTTATTATTATTGTTAGTGCTCAGGAAGTCTCCAACCATCTAGCAGCTGTGTAATTTGAGTATAACTGTTATTGCATTTTTTCTGGTACTGCTTAGCGTAAGGTGTTAATTCTTAGGCCTAGTGAGGTTTTTGTGATTCATGTGTTTTGGGTGTCAGCCCTTATTAATAATATTTTGTATCTGTAGTAATATATCTTGCATTCACTGACTATTATCTGGTATTCTCATTTATCAGGGCTGACTTAGATAAATTTACTCTTGCTAATTTCGTGTTAATAGAGGCTATTGCAGGTAACCATATATTGAACCTGGGGTGTTGCCATTACATTATCCTTATGAGTCCTGCATGTTTTGTTGTTAGTTTGAGCATTAAGCTGTAACTTGTAATTTTACCTAACTCTTTTGTTCTGAACCTGGAACTTTGCGGGACAGTAGTGATTTTTAGTATTCTCACTTGGAGTGTACATTATCTTTCTCAGTTCCGTAACAATATATATATCTATATATATATATATATATATATATATATATATATATAGATATATATATATATTTCCTTACCTGTTCAAGAAGCTGCCGCTGTGGTCATCCTATCGTCTCTCGGTCCTCAGGTGACTGCGGCCAGGCCAGGTGTACTGAAGGTGAGGTGAAAGTGAAGGGCACGTGAGGTGTAGGTGAAGGTGGTGTGATTGAAGATGACGATGTGAAAGTGGGTGAAGCTGAGGTGTGACTGAAAGTGAGGATGTGGAAGTGGATGAAAGTGAGGTGTGAGCGAAGGAGAGGATGTGGATGGTAATGCGATGTGATAATGAAGGGCAGATGGAATGTGTGTGAAGGTGAGGTTTGGTTGAGGTTTAAAGTGAGGTGTGATTGAAAGTGATGGTATATGTGGGTATGAGTGAGGATGAAGGTGAAAATGTTTGTGTGAAGGAAGGTGAAGGAAGGTGTGGCGCGTGTTTAAGGGTGAAGTTGATGGTGAGGGTGAGAGTGAATATGATGATGTAAGGAAGTTTGAGGGGTAAAGGTGTAAATTGTGGTGAGGTGTGTGGGGGAGGGGGGTGATTAAGACGTGAAGATGAGGGTAATGAGGTGATAATGGCAGTGAGAGTGAAGTATTGGTATGAGATGTGAAGATGAAGTGAAAGTAAGTAATGAGGGGTAAGGATGTGTGGGTAGTCGTGAAGGTGACAGTGAGGATAGTGAGGAAGGATTGAAGGTAGATACAGATGGAGTAAAGTCGACTAAGAATAAGAGAGAAAGAAGATGAGAATGATGATGATGTAGGAATGGAATATGTGTGTGTGTGTGTGTGTGTGTGTGTGTGTGTGTGTGTGTGTGTGTGTGTGTGTGTGTGTGTGTGTGTGTGTGTGTGAATGTGAACGCGCGTGCTTTGAACTGAATGATTGGTGTTTATAAATGAGGTAAGAGAGGAAGGTGGAATGTGACTGAGAGGAAAGGCAATGTGTGAGTGGAAATGAGGATGGGATATGGGTGATGACAAAGAGTGTATCTACTCGTAAGTGAAGTATAAGTAATGGTGTAAGTGTGATGTGTTGGTGAATGTGAAGCAGAATTCGATATGAAGACCTGATTTTGCGATGAAAGTGAGGCAGGTGTGTAATATAAGTAAAGACCATGAAAAAGATATGAAATTAGAAGGCTGGAAAAATGAAACTCTTGATTATGAGTTACTGTCACTGAATATAATGAAGGAAAAAATCTGGATCTGGCATGAATAGTGATGTTAATAGCATATGAATGATGACAATGATGAATTAGAAAGATTGATGGCACATAAAGATCAGACAGTATATGCTGCATGAAAGTGACTAAAAATGAATGAGCGTCCACAAATGTCCGTGAAAATGTGAATAGATGTAGAAGAGAAAAAACAAAAAGTGAGTAAGCTTGACTTGAACGTACCGGAGGCGAAGATTAGACTAAATATGCAAGATGAACGTGACTGGAAATGAGTGAGCATACAGGATGATGAGGGAAAGTGATTAAGTGCTTAGTAAATAATAAAAATGAGAGGAAACATGATGAAAGGTAATTGTGAAATAACTGAGTAAAATTGAATGCAACCGTACATGAAGATGCTGGAAAATGAGCTTGGTGATACTGGATGAAAGTCACAGCGTTCACATATATGATTGAACACGTGCAGAGATTAATGATACAGTGGCTGAACATACATGAAAGTGAGAGAAAATGGATTAGATTAAAGGGAATTAAACTGAATGACCGAAGGCAAGGTTGATGGGTAGTTAGAAAAAGAATGAAAATGAGGGCCCAAAAGTGAAGGCTTTTATAAATGAATTATAAGAAAGTGAAAGAAAGTTGGTGGCCAGAAATGAATGTGGGGGGAAATGAGATGAAACTGAATGAAAGTGAAAGTGAATGAGTAAGTAATGGAACAAGTGAATGAATATGTGGATCGATATATGGGCGATGCAAGTAAAAAAAAAATGAATGAGCGTACATGAAAGTGAGGGAAAAATGAGATGGAAGTAAGCAGTAATGTGATTACTTATTAAACTGAAGAACAGTATGTAAGAAATTAAGAAATATGGGTGAAAGTGAATGTGTAAATGAATATGAAGTTCATTTTTTTCTTGTACATCTACTGTAAGTAGGAGAAAATGAGTATGTACAAGAAGGTGAGAAAAAGTAAGCAGCTAAGGATGGGTGAATCTACATTATAATGATCCGCTTTCTGTATGTTTGTTGGTTTGTTGGTTTGTCCGTTTATGACCGTAACACAGCAAAAACGGCGCGTTGTAACGCAATTTTTATTAGCTCAAGGTACCGTTAGTATGTTCTTGAAGATTAAAACAATTTCCAGTCTAATCGGGCCACCGGTTCCCGAGATATAACTCATATCTGGCCTTTTACTCGGCGGCCTTTAGGCGGATCACTTACTTTGTGGTATTGAAGTTACCGTAATACAGTCGAAAGTACAGAACGTAGTGCAATTTTTGTTATAGGAAGGTACTGTTAAAATGCTCAAAGATGAAGAATGTAAACAATTTCCAGTCCAGTCGGGCCACCGCTTTCCGCGTTATGACCCATTTCTGGCCTTTTGACATCGAGCGGAAAGGCCGCCGAAGGCGGTCTTTAAGCGAGTAATAATAATAATAATAATAATAATACCTTGCGAACGTACATACATGAGAGGCATATGAGCTGCATGAAGGTAAATGAAAATGAGAGGTGATAATGCAGTGAGTGAGGATGGATGAAAATGAGTGAAAAAGCATTGAACCTGTATGAAGATGAGAAAAATGACTGGGTAGTAGTGAATATGAACGAAATTATTGGAAGTGAGCATACATAAGGAGAGATATAATGTGAATGAAAATGAGTATGTGAATGTAAAAGAAATGATTGAATATAAAGGTAATGAAAGGAGTAAGAATGGTAGAAAAAATGATTGCATAAGGACTGATGAAGGGTGAGTGAAAATGCCTGAGCGTACGGTACATGAAAGTGAAGGGGAACTGTGTTCGTACAAACGGAAATGGAAGAAAGTGAAGATGAATGTTTCCGTGAAAATGAAAGAGCGAATGAGAACAAATGAAATATATGTGAAAGCGATCGTTGGCTACTTGAGAATGAGGAGGGAAGGTGAGTCGTTACTGATGAAAGTGAACGAAGATGAGTGAATATGAAGATGAGTCAAAGTGTGAGAATCAGTGAATGGGGAGAGAGAAGGAGTGAGGGTATAATTATGAAACAATGGGTAAGTGAATGGACGCGGTTTGAGATGAGTCAGATGTATATGAAACTGAGTGAATATGAAGATGAGTCAAAGTATACGAGGACTGATGAATGACTCTTATGAATAAGGGCATATGAAGAGACGAGAAAATGAGTGGCCGTACATGAAAGTGAGCAAAAATGAGGCGGTGCAGATGAAAGTGAATGAAAATGAGTGACGTACTATGAAAGTGAGGAGGAGGAAAACGATATGGCGCAGATGAAGATGAGGGCAAATGAGTCGGTACAGATGAAGGTGAGGGAAAATGAGTTCGTCAGTACAGTGAAGGTGAATGAAAATGGAGTGAGGTATGGAGAAGATTTAGTTGGTAGAGATGAAGATGAAGGAAAAAATGAATGAGCAGTTGTTGTAGAAAGTGATTGAGCATACATGAAAGTGAATCACAAATGAGTCGGTATACAAGAGTTGAACGTGAAAAATGGAGATAGTGAGTTATGATGTGTGGGAACATGAGTGAGCATTCTTTATGATCAAAGAACGATGAGTCGATCGGGGAATGTGAATGGATAATATTATGAATGAGAGAGCTGGCATGAAGATGAGGGGGGAATTAATAGTTACAGCTGAAGATGAGGGGAAATGAGATGGAGTATGATGGAGATTGAGTCGTTGTAAATGAAAGTGAGCGAGAAAGCACTGATGGAGGTACGATGAAGGTGAGTGAAAGTGAGTTATTATTAAGACAACTGCGTGTGGTGGGCTAGGGGAGTCGAGGCAGGGTCACTACTAGAGCAAGCCAGCCAGCCACCACCAGCACGTCCACGCCACCACCGCGACTATACCCACTCCATCACCACCTCCATCACTTTCCCGGCCCCCGCTATCTGTAAGGGAGAGAAGAGGAATATGAGTATAAATTTATCTTACGTGACTACAGCCGCGACACCACCACCTCCAGTCTTCTCCCAGCCCCTGCTGTCAGTGAAAAGAGGGAAGAGAGGAGTACTTGGGGGAATATATTGATTTTCCTTTCCCTAGAATGAAACCACTACACTGCTATAGCCATTCCACCACCACCTCCATCATTCAGCCGCTGTTATCTGTAGAGTAGAGGAGGGAAAAGCACTGCAATGAATATACTGATCCTGCTTCCACGAAAGTCAAACCACCACTCCATATAGCCATTCCACCACCACCTCCGTAACTCTACCACCATTCGATATAGCTATTCCACCACCACCTCCCTAACTCTACCACCATTCGATATAGCCATTCCACCACCACCTCCGTAACTCCATAACTCTGTCAACGTCCTCTGTCGGCTAGGGAGAGAACAGATACTTTGTGTTAAATACAGTTTACCCCATCAGTACCAGAAGGGCGTCAGTTTCGTATTTTACACTAATTTACGTGAGTGCGAGGACGTCATTTACTTTTAACAGCACTTAAACCTTTTAGCAGTTTCCTTATCACAGTGCTGAACGCATTTACTCAGAGCCACATGAATACGAAGACGTGTTTTAGTACGGACGTCTCTTTATATTGTACTCAATTCTTTAAGGAACCCTTCAATAAGAGGACGTCTTTCTTTTAGTTTACGTGCAAAATAAAGGTGCTGCCTGAGGGTTTTATTCGCACAGGCGAGACCCTTCGTAATGAAGGGGTTAATACCATCCATACTAGCATAATGAATTCGATATTAGAAGTCAGGGTGGGGATGGAAGGATGAAAATGAGTGAAAATGAGATGCTCGAAATCAAAGTGAAAGCCTATATATTTCAATTGCTTTCGCTGGCACAGTCATTAAATTGTAAATTTCCTTCAACAGGACAGTATCATCACCACTATCGTCGTCGTCGTTGTCGTCGTCATCTTCATTTATATTCATTCTCACCATCATCGTCATCACTGTCATTATTATTTTCTCGACCAGTTTCGCCTATAGCTTCTTCAGGGGTGCTGAAAAACTCACGGACTGGCTGAGCTTATATGCAGGTGATGGGGACTCGCCCTCTGCCGGCTGTCAGACTATGCCCTGAAGAAGCCACAGGCGAAACTAGTCGGGAATAAAACTCACCTCTGTTTCAGCCGTGTTTCTTTCCACCTCCTTCCCACACTTGTCATAGTGTCTCTACATTATGACTTTCATCAGCGTCTTCGTCGTCCTAATTCAGTTTCCTGTTCCTCCAATATATTACCAATATGCCGGGAATCGAACCCGGGACTCTCAGGTGAGAGCCAGACAACATACCACTACACCACGACCAGGTCAAAGTTATCTCACTTTGTCACAATCTTGTAACCAATGTCCCTCCACCCCCACTGTGGGCATGAAGAGGATGAGATAACCCCCTGGCACTTGGGCAAGTAATATATTGGATGATTTTTCCTGTGTACAAAACGGGTTTCTCTCTTCAGTTTCCTGTTATTTCAGAGAGGCTGGTATGATTTTGAATCTGGCAGAGAAAAAACGAAAAACATGGGCTGTCACCAGATTGCCCCACCCAGTGAGATATGCAACACATCTATTCATTCATTCATGCATGTTTCAATGCATTCATTTATTCATACATTCCATACATTCATATAGCCATTCATTCGTTTATTTATTATTACTTTTCATTCAAGGCTTCGAAATGTTCTCAAGTAGATAATCAGAAAAAAAGGACCAATATATATATATATATATATATATATATATATATATATATATATATATATATATATATATATATATATGTATGTATATATATATATATATATATATATATATATATATATATATATATATATATATATATATATCTATATATCTATATAGAAACTGTGGAGAAACACACATAACACGCATATGTGGAGCTCTTGATACTCAAGCCAGGAATCGAACGGGAACTCCTAGATAGGGGCCAGACGCTGTTGCTGTACCACGGCGTGATATAAGCTAAATCACCCGATTTCTGTGACGAACCAGCTAAATCCATTATGGGAGAATATTTTGCAACTCGAACTCAGATGATGATGGCGTATTTTAGAGTTATCTGGATTTTTTGCTTAGCGCCACGCAACTCGGCAAGCGACATACATTGCAGTTTTAATCTGTTCCAGGCAATACAAGCAAGTTCCTATATATACAGTATACTCACTCTCTCTCTCTCTCTCTCTCTCTCTCTCTCTCTCCCTTCTTTATATATAT
>NC_136991.1:29457356-29472356 GCF_032717465.1 Coenobita brevimanus | reverse complement strand
TAGAGAAGTTTGCACGCAAAACTTGGCAGAGATTGGCTCAGTGAAGAAATTCGTGGAAAAAAGTGGGGGAGGCCTTTGTACAGCAATGGACTTCCAATGGCCGATGATATATATATGTGTGTGTGTGTGTGTGTGTGTGTGTGTGTGTGTGTGTGTGTGTGTGTGTGTGTACTCATTACTCTGCTTTTTATCCTGTTGTTAAAGGCGGCGATGTCCTCTGTTGTTACCCTGCCATGATCTTTTTAATAAACTAATTTAATCAATCAACCAGTCAGTCAGTCTGTAAATAGGAGGGACAGACTGGAACAACACGTCATCGGCTTAGGTTTATCCTTCATTAATTACCTTAACACTAGAGATCTTAATTGTAAACTCGCCTGTAAATAGCATAAAAGAGAGAGAGAGAGAGAAAGAGAGAGAGAGAGAGAGAGAGAGAGAGAGAGAGAGAGAGAGAGAGAGAGAGAGAAAACGCAGAATTGGGTTGAAGGGGTTGATGAGGTTATTTTGTTAACCCCTTCTGTACGATGATATCTTTTTTCAGTAGGTTTTTGTTGCCTCTGGACGACTTTCATTGATCTCATTAAAATCCCCCGAGCTCCACGAGTCTTTTCAAAGTTGACAAAAAAGCGTCTGAAGACAACAAAAAGGATTAAATGCTTAATCGTAGTGAAGTGGTTAACCTCGGTGACGTCAGAAAGTTACTGGAGCTAGTTGATCTACAGGTTTACTTAAATCTGATTACAGTTTTGCCCTTGCTCTAAAAGGCCCGTATTCTCGCTGGTCTAGGAGACTTTACTGGAGCTAGTTGATCTACAGGTTTACTTAAAGCTGATTACAGTTTTGCCCTTGATCTAAAAGGCCCGTATTCTCGCTGGTCTAGACTTTAACTTCTTTTTTCTCAGCAATTTGCTTTGTCTCATGCACATTAACCCCCATGGTCAGGGCTAACCTTGTAGTGTATCCCAGCTAAAGTCAGGTGATTTTTTTTTTTTTCTCACCCGAGAGGGTCATAGGAACTTTAGTGTTAATACTGTCATCATTAACAACTCCATGGTCGTGACAACTCTGGTATGTTATTTCCGCTAACGCCAGAAGATTTATTCAGCCGTAAGTCTTAAATGACTGGGAGGGTTGATATCCTTTTGCTGGAGATGCAGTTATGCCGTTATTAAATGGATATAAATAACATACCAGAAAATATTAAGATGTAATAAGACACGATTCCCATACGATTAGCATTTCCAGGTACTAAGCTGTCGGCCTGATAACGTCAGGCTCAAATCCTGGATGCAGACTGTTGGTGCCACTCGACTCAGTTGTCCATCCAGCCTTTGTGTGAGTACCGAGGGCAGCACATAGGGGAGATAACTGTGGTAAGATCACTTTATGTCCTTGGATGATGCAGTGGCCCTCTATCCCAGGGTAGTTGGTGACTTAACTTGCCATAGACCCGAATACCTAAGTTATGGAGATAACACCAGCTATGCACCTCATGGCGTCTGTCCTCAACTTTAAATGAAAACACTAAGTCTTCCGTACCAAAGAGAACACGGCTCAGTATAAGAATAGTACCCAAACCCTTCGACTGCGATATTCCTCCTGTGTATTTTGTGCACGCTAACTTTATTCGATTTTATTATCATTAAGCCCAGAGAAGCCCATAGTGGCAAAAAGTTAAAAGAATCAGCTGGATAAACTTTTGGAGCAAGAACTGAAAACTCATTAATTTAATTCAAGCTGAGTTCAAACGTTTTTATTTACTTATATTCACCGCAGCCAAAGAGTTATTCCTTCAGTCCGATGACGTATTTTGTCTAGTTTACTCTTGCAACTACCAGACGAATATATGCAGCTTTGGGGAGAGCCCTGTTAAAGTAGGGGTTAATGATGGCAGTATTGAACCAAAGCGGAAAAAATCGTCTGGCGATGACAAGAATGAATATAAAAGACGTCACCATGTCAAAAGGAGTGAAGCACTTCACTTGGATGAAGCATTTTACGTTATTGCTAATACCAGACGATTTTATTCTGCTTTGGAGAGACTTTCCAACTGGTAAAGTTATATATAGCTTGCATTAACCCCTTCGCTGCTAGAGTGCTGTTGTAAGCAGAATAAAATCGTCTGATGCTTGCAAGAATTAAAAAAAAAAATACATCCTCGGACTGAAGGGGCTGACATTAAACGGAAAACACTAAAACCAATAGGAGGCAGAATATCTTACTTGCTTTGGTGTCTAAAATATTTATCCTAGCTATGTTTTTGGACTTTCTGGTGCCATAGTGTTGGTCCCTGGAGGGCGCTGACTGCACCCCTGGATCTGGGCGCGTCAGGACAGAGCAGAGAGCAGCAGTGGCAGAGACAGCAGACAGCGGCAAACAGGGCAGGGGGATGGATGGTGACAGGACGCCGCCAGGCAGCACGCAGCCAAAAGTGAAGGAGAGAGGGAGTTACTATGTTGTCTTAATTTAGGAGGAGAAATGTGTGGTGCATGTGCTGGGCCAGAATTCTCGTCAGCATGGAGGCTCTCTGATACCTCTTGCGTATCAGTTGGCACACTAATATTTTCGACATCCCGGAGGGGGAGGGACGTGGGAGAGCCAATAATAGGCTACCGAGGGCCTGGTCATTTAACCCGTGGGAGACCAGCCAACGTCCCTGACCTGATTTTACACGACAGGAAAGCCTCCAGCATAACATGTTAATTCGAACCGTGGCCCGTTATCGCCCGGTTTCCTGCGACCATCACTCAACCACTGTACTGCCGAAGTGTAACATGAGAAACATACTGCCAAGGAAAAGATATAAGAAAGCCTCCTAAACGCATGAGAATACGGCCCTTGGTCTAGCGACATGATTCTTTGTATTGGCTAGTTATGCATTCCTTCACTGAGCAGACTAAACTGGGTGAGTATGGCATTCATATTTGTCCAATAATGCTTTATATTGTATGGTAAGGGACAGATACAACACTAACCATTGTTATATAGGCAGGAATGCTGCAGTTATCCAATTTAGTCTGCACAATGAAGGAATGCGTATGTAGCCAGTACACTCTGGCTACCTAGGTGGAGCAACTTATAAATAACCCCTTCAGTACGATGGATGTCCTTTTTAATCTGTTACCAACACACGATTTTAGTCAGGTTAGGGCAGAACTCTTGTACTGAAGAGGTTAGAGGCAGTCTCCATAAACCCCTTCAATACGATTTCTTGTTTATATAGACAGGATGGTTCATATATAACACTCCTCTTCCACTCCGCCGCGTGATTTCTCATGTGTTGCAGGAGCGGCTGAGTCTGCGTTATCAGGCAACGTTAATTAATTTCCTACTCCTGCTAGCACACCCACGCTCACATCAGCAGACTGAGCCGTCTCCGCTGCATGCTACATATCGCCAGGTGAGTTGGAAATGGAACACTGTTTACCAACCATCTTGTATGTTCTTGCCACTGCTGGACGATTTTATTCTAGTTAGGAGAGACCCCTCGTAGCGAAGGAGCTACAGCGATATTGTAAACTTCTAAAGACCAACAGACTGCAGTGGATTGAATGATTAAGGCTGTATTCTAGGTTGTGTGGGAAACTTTGTAGCACCTATTTCATAGCGATTTTTTTTTTTTTTTTTCATTGTAATATTTTACATGATATATATATATATATATATATATATATATATATATATATATATATATATATATATATATATTATCCTCTTGATTATAGTCTATCTATCTATTGCCAGACGCCTCAATCCCGTTTGGGGTGGCCACAAACAAATCGCCTCCACGTCGTCCTGTCCCCCGCCATTTCACTGCCCTGCTCCCAACTCACACCCCCCTCTCTCATATACCTCTCCACCCCATCCCACCATCTCATCCACGGTCACCCCCTCCCACTTCCACCCACCACCACACACACATACACTCTCTTCGTCAGTCTTTCACCCTCCATCCTCTCCACATGGCCAAACCACCTCAGTGTGTTCCTCATAACACTTCCTATCACATCCACATCCACACCACAACGATCCTTTATATCCTCATTCGTCAGCCTGTCTCTCCATGTGACTCCACAGGCTCCTCTTAAATTACTCATAGTTTGTATAAATAACATACAAGATGACAGTGACATGTAAGGTGCAGAATAAATCATAAATCGGAAAGGTGGCGGTGTTACAAAATCTTCCTATACACCTAGAATACAACCCAAAATAAATGAATGGACAAATAGGAACCCACCGTTAGTCTAAGATGATAAGAATATGACAGCTAAGAAGGCTTCTTAAGCATTGCCCCAACTACCACTTAACCCTACAGAACCATGACGTGTGAATTTAGGGTTTACACTGGCTACAACCACACGATTTTATTCAGCTTATGAGAGACCCTGTGTGGTGAAGGTGTTTGAGGTAATCCACATTTATCCCCATTCCAATAGCCAGACAATTTTATTCTGGTTTTAAGAGATTTTTGGTAGTGAACCGATTAAATCATGACAGTAATACTAAACATATACCTTAGAATGAATTTATCATTATTCAGAAGTGATCCTCCAAGCCGTTTAACCAGTAAGGTATAATCAGTTATATAATGTCCGTACACATGTTTATGATCCACTCATTAATAAGATAAGGATTCTACTTCATTACCATGTTGCCATATCCACGATCAAAAACCGGTCAGAACACAGTCAAGGAATGGATGGCAGTATTAGAGAGTGCCAGATTATCGTCCATTATTTAACCTTGGCCAAGCTGGACCACGCCCCTAACTTTGAATGCTGAGCCGTGACTGGGTGAATCTTGAAGGGGCACGAGCGAAAAAGTTTGCAAATTCTCATTATACGGGTAAATGTGTTATATCACCATCAACATATACGGTAGCACCATTTATTTTTTTCTTTTTAATTAGGAAAGAATTATAAATTAATATTCCTCTCGTAAGACCGCCGTCAGCGCTTTTTTGGTCAGTCATCATTTGTTTATTTTCTATCTATCTATTGCCAGACGCCATAATCCCGTACGGGGTGGCCATTTGACTGTGAGTTATTTGTTTTACAGGGAGGGGCACTAACCCTCCACCAACCCACTTGACACGTAGGGAGCACGTATGGTTTGGTTATATGGTTACCACCCAGTGTTGTAAATGGTTTCTTGGCTTGCAGGAAACCATTTGGCTTGAACTTTAAAATAAACATGTGTATGAATAAACTAATATATGGTAAAGCCCGAAGAAAATGGACTTGGCTCCGTTAGAGAAAAGAGACCATTGAGGGGTTAACGATAAGAATTTCGCAAATAAATTATTTATTTTGAACCATAAATGTTTTTGCAAAGTCTAGGATCGTAGGGAGTGTTCCAGCATAGTTTCATCAAAAT
Source organism: Coenobita brevimanus (assembly GCF_032717465.1). NCBI lineage: Eukaryota > Metazoa > Arthropoda > Malacostraca > Decapoda > Coenobitidae > Coenobita > Coenobita brevimanus. The sequence goes on along the minus strand of NC_136991.1, from coordinate 29,466,977 downwards.
CAGTCCATGCGTCTAGGAGTAGCTGGCTAAACTTAAATAGATATATTGTTACACAGATATGATTATTACATAGATATGATGTGTGGGTGATGGTGACACATTAAGCTAAATAATGTACATTTAGCGAAATGAAACTGGTATTAGGAAGAGCTGATCCAGTACCTTACTCACATATACAAGGTGGCCAATATGTAACTCTCCGTTTGCACTCCGCTGGACGATGTCTGGTGTGTTGTGGGTATGGCTCAATTAGCATTATCAGTATCAATCTTCCGTCATTTATTAGTTTCCTGCTCCAGATGCCACAACCAGGCCCACACTAGCCGAATGACCCGTTCCCGCAACACACATGATACTGCCACGTGAATTTCTAGAGGAGCGCAGTTTACGGATCATTCATTATACGTCAGTTGAGTAGATGCAAGGGGGGCGGGGTACCTTTGCCTAAAAACTTAGCGAACTATAAACATTTTAACCTTTCTGAGGACATGTCACTGCTATGATGAAAAAAGACTATAGAAAATAAGGAAGTTGAGTATAATTAGAATTTTTGTGAATGTAACACAGAATATTTAACCAAGTGAAAATGGACGTCCACCACTAAGAGTTATAAATGAGAGAAGGTTCACATTAGTGCTAGAGGAAATTTGTGTTTAGCAGGTTATGACTAATTAGAGTAGTACAACACCATTACACCCACCACAATATTACCACCTGTACAAACACCTCCTGATTCACACACACACACACACACACACACACACACACACACACACTTAAAACCAGACAACAGAATATTCCCTCTCTGTCAGACGGCTGTTTACACCTGGTCATTGTTCTGGTGGGTGCAGTCTCAGTGTGCGCTCCTTAATATTCCGTAATGGGCTATAAAGAGCCGGCGTCAGACTCGGGCATATTAGTACGGGGCAATCACAGCAGATGTTGCTGCAGTTCGCGGTGCTGGTTGTGTCTGAGAGCCGTAGCATGCCCTGCTTTGCGATTTACTTCGCGTCTTATGCCGATTCATGTGTACTACACCCCTTTCACCTTAACTTGGCCTAAAAATGACATATTTTTTAAATGCTGAGCTGTAGCAATAGATTAACGCCATCATTATGTTGCAAATCACGAAGAAATGCTATAGAAAGAATATAGAGTCACAGTAATGACATTTGCTGCCACTAAGCTGCCTGAAATAAGCTGCAAAATGAGAAAAATCTAGGATAGATTAGGGTGAAAAGAGTATATTATTTAATATCGACAAGGCCCTGGCTTGACATCCTGGTTCAATCACGAGATCTTTGGATTTTGTCTCGTTACTCCAGCATATTAAATTGTACTTCGAACAGAAATAGGCACCTTGCTTTGTAATCGACGGTTGCGTGTTTCTTGGGGATTTTTTTGAGTTATTTCCGCTCCAATTACATTGTTTTCGACTAGACTAGAATAATAAAATCGTTCATCATCGTCACCATAATCCTAAGCCTACTTTGCACTTATTTATGGGGTGAGATGACTCCAGAATGAGGAACAGGGGAGCAAATAACTTTACTCTTTTTTTCTCTAACTTTTCTTAAAATTTCCATCTCTGCATCTTGAATGCTGAATTGTAACAAGAGATTAACACTAGGATGTGATGCTAGTCACCGAGAAGCGTTATGAAAATGGTACTGAGCTGTAGTGTTGTCTTTTTCTATAACTGAAGTACAGTTACCTCCATTTCTAACGAGTACAGCGGGTGGTGTGTTTGGTGAAATGTGGCATCACTGTGTTTGTTTACATCGCAGTAATAGTAAGTGAATGGGCAGACCCGGCAGAGCTTCCCCTCAGCTACAGCATCTAGTACCCACAGAAACTATGTTTTATCAAGTCATACTCTGTTTGCAAATACAAGTGTTTGCCACGTATGTATAGTGGAAGGTAGAAAGAGAAACAGAGATGCCATTGGCTCCCATTGTTTCTCTGACAGGAAATTACTGTGAGGCGAGGTGGAAAGGAGGGGAGGGGGGAAGGGTGGGGGGAGCCCATGTATCGAAACTTTGTCGTGTTTCGTTTAGAAAGATGAAGGGTGTGATTATACAGATGTTCTGAGGTTATTGCTTAATCCGTATGCAATAACTTATATTGGATGAATGTTGGCGACTTAATGCTCGTCATACAATGTGGTGAACAAATGTAGTTAAGTATAAATGTTAGAAGGTGTGATGTTCGGTGTCTCGAAACGTGGTTCACCTGACTCTAGTGAGTGTGCGACTCAAATGCTGTAACATTTTTGTGGCTGAACCAGGGTGGCCATAAAAATGATTCGTGACTATCCATGTGACACAACGGTCGTGCCATGTTGTGCATCATCTAGTCTGTTTTATTGTGAGGAAAAACAATCATTATATTCTCAAACCATGGTAGAAGTAGATATTCTGTTGCATAGGATTATAGCTACTTTGAGTGTTGGACAGCTAGTGGCTTGTTGTGCAAAAATGTTGTGCAGTCATCATACTGATGGATTACATGGAGATAATGAGATACTTTATTTGCATAATGAATGCATATCTTGTATTACAATAACCGAAATGACGGTGTTACGGATGTCCAGACCCTAAAATTATAATGTCGCTTTCTTCGAGGTGCAACTTCGTTAGAGTGGATACTGTAGTTGCGACAACATCCACAAACATTGATCATCGTATATTATATTCTCTTTAAAACATTCATATATTAGTTTTCATGCAAGATCTGACACATTCAGGCCCTCCTTAGCTCCAGACGCATTATTCTATTTAATCGTGTGTCTACACACACACTGTTCATCCTGAGGGACCAACATTCCTTTACCATTAATGTTTGTCGGGTGTCTGCCATTATAAACAAAGGTTTTAGTATGTAGCCACGGCTACACAAAATATATCGGTGGCGTGGTGCTGCTGGGAGAGTGTAAAACAGCGTATAGTCTGTGTGTGTTTGTGCAGGGAGTCTGGTAATACACTTCGCCGACTTATTCACACTCATGCCAAGATAGCAGACAAAGTCGCAGTTTTCGTGACTATACTGACTGACCATTGAAAACACTTTGACATCCCAGCAGCCTGAATGAGATCCTGTTTTCAGCCAACAGAAACATTAAGTAATACAGTGAACAATGCAATTAAATATGTAAAGTAAGGAATGTTTTATGCACCGTGTCATCATACAGGCTTATACAGTATAACACAGCCAAGAAGAAGATGGACCTACAGTAGGATAAAAGTTGAGTGTTGGTGGAGCGTCCAAGTAAACGTAAGCAACATTGGTGCACCAGCACCTGGAAGGTAAAACTCAACCACTGCGCTTTAGGCAAAATACTCCCGGGTTCTGAAGCTACCCCACTTCATCCAGTAGATTTACACAAGGTCACTGATAAGACTGCAGTCTCGTCGTAGTGATGCAATATGATAAGGGATATCTACTTATACCATGGTTTGCGAATATAATGATTGTTTTTCCTCACAATAAAACAGACTAGATGATGCACAACATGGCACGACCGTTGTGTCACATGGATAGTCACGAATCATTTTTATGGCCACCCTGGTTCAGCCACAAAAATGTTGCAGCATTTGAGTCGCACACTCACTAGAGTCAGGTGAACTACGTTTCGAGACACCGAACATCACACCTTCTAACATTTATGCTTAACTACATTTGTTCACCACATTGTATGACGAACATTAAGTCTCCAACATTCATCCAATACACGTTATTGCATACGGATTAAGCAATAACCTCAGAACACCTGTATAATCACACCCTTCATCTTTCTAAACGAAACACGACAAAGTTTCGATACATGGGCTCCCCCCACCCTTCCCCCCTCCCCTCCTTTCCACCTCGCCTCACAGTAATCTCCTGTCAGAGAAACAATGGGAACCAATGGCATCTCTGTTTCTCTTTCTACCTTCCACTATACATACGTGGCAAACACTTGTATTTGCAAACAGAGTATGACTTGATAAAACATAGTTTCTGTGGGTACTAGATACTGTAGCTGAGGGGAAGCTCTGCCGGGTCTGCCCATTCACTTACTATTACTACGATGTAAACAAACACAGTGGTGCCACATTTCACCAAACATACCACCCGCTGTACTCGTTAGAAATGGAGGTAACTGTACGTGAAATGAGCTGTAAAAGTATAAAGATTAGCGTCAAGTTAGCGCGAAGGAAGTATCGAGAGTGACGAATATAATGTTTTACTCGGTCGTTCGAAAATCATTGTGAAGCCATTGGTACTGTACCATCGCCAAGGTGGTAATATTTTTTATTATTTTTTTTGTCTGTTTATCTGTATGCATCTAACATCAATAACATAACTGTTTAATGGCATTACATCAATTTTGATGCGCTCGCGGGCTCGCGCGGACACACACACACACACACACACACACACACACACACACACACACACACACACACACACACACACACACACACACACACACACACACACACACACCATGACCTATAACAACACGACCTCGGCTTCGGATTCACAATTAAACCTTCAGTCACTTCCTTGTTGTTCCTCGCATATATGCAGAAAGAACAAGAGCCAGGTAAAGAAATAAAAAACGTGCTGTCCTATTTTCGTCCTCCCTACGAAAATAGATCTAATTTATGATAGGAAACTGATTGTAAATATGTTTGTGAATGAACGTTCGAGTTCACAAGAAACTTCAGATCAATTCCCTTTCTTTACCGTGATTTTCATTTTTGCGCAGAGAGAGAGAGAGAGAGAGAGTGAGTTAATGGTAACCTGTCAATGAATCTTCGTCTTTACCTGAATAATAGTTAGTTCTTGGCTCTTCCTATTCCATACACATTGTGAAGCAAATGTTCAGCTTCGGAGGTCTTTACTAGTCCGTAGTAAATGAATAAATCGGTGGCGGTGGTAGCCTACTAGTCGTGGTTTTGTTATGAAACCTTGCGTTCGATCAGGGTAGCCGAGCAACATATCATCATCATCATCATCCACATATCTATCTACCTATCCACCCATTCATCGATCTATCCGTCTATTAATCTTCATCACCATCCCCACCACCACCACCACCATCAGCCTCCTAGCCCTAACTTCCACTACCGATATGAAATATGATGTGTCGGATTTTACAAGAGCGTAAAAATATTGGAAACAGCATCCCTATGGCTTCCGACCTTTGTGCAATACGTTTATGATGTACAGCGTGGCCTATGACATTCCACTTCCACTCCGCCGGGCAATTTCTTGTGTGTTGTGGGGACGGCTCAGTCAGTAGTATCAATATCTACCCTGCGTCTTTTATTTTCTAATACCACTGACACATCCACTCCCACACTAGCCAACTGATCCGTCCCCGCAACACATAAGATGCCGACTGAGCCTCACCTGCAACACATAAAGTGCTGAGTGAACCGTCCCTGCAACACATAAGATGCCGACTGAACCGTCCCTGCAACACATAAGATGCCGACTGAACCGTCCCCGCAACACAAGATACTGGCATGTGAGTTTCTAGTGGAGTGCTGTTCTTTTACGAGCCAGCCTGTAATTTCCTCTGGTTGCCGCTAATGTGTGGTTTAATAGTGCCCCTCGCTGTGAAGCTTTGTATCAGTCTACTGTTATATGACCTTTTTGTGCGACGGTGAACACTGTGTGTTTCTCTTACTGCCGGCATTCGATTTTATTCAATATAGAAGTTACCTCTTCGTATTGAAGGGGATAACCTTTGCTAGCTATGGTAAGGAGGATTATATTGAGAGTTACTATACGCATTTCACTCTTGCTTAGCCTAAATTCTCTCCATCTTGAATGCTGGGTTGTAACGGACAATTAACGCAAGAATACGGTGCCAGTCACAAAGAAGTGCAGTGTAAAGGATGCAGAGCCGTACTGTTGTCCTTTTCTAGCACCAAGCTGCGTGAAGCAAGCTGTAAAAGATAAAGAATATGGGCCAAGTTAGAATCAATGAAGTAAACCTCCACTGACCTCGATGATGACTTGTTCATATTATCCTTGCCACCTACAACGATTTTAGTCAGCTTACTAATAGTCTCTCTCACTGAATAAGTTAGGAAAAATCTCCATTATTTAATTCTGTAGCATGACATTATGTTTTTCCGTACTCTATCTCTTTCCCAGACGATCGAGTTGAAATTACAAAAGACCACGATAGTTCAAGAGATAAACCACTTCTGAGTTAGGTGGGGATTTTCTCGAACCGTAGCGATCAGATGTAGGACCGTATTGTAAGTGGCTTTGGAGATTTCGTAATACCTCTTCCTTTACGATTTATCCTGCACAGTACGACTCAGTATCGACCTGTATGTTATTGCTGCGAACTGTATTAATATTAAAGCAATATAAATGAAATACAAAAATGTTAAAATATAATACGTAATACAAATCACTGAGGCGTTACAGAATCTACTATGCCACCTGGAACACGCCCCTTGGTCTCCAATATTCATTTGGACAGAAGAGATCTTGTGAACAGATGTTAATCTTGGCTCTGCTCCTGTTCTTCTTCTGTGAAATGGACAACTTTTCGAAGTTTCCAGCCTTTGGTCCCTTCCTTTTGCATGAATAAAAATGTCAATTGTCAGGAGGTAATCTAGCAAGAATAAATTCAGGTCTCTTTGTCTTTGGGTATTATTTTTATTATTATTATTATTATTATTATTATATTATTATTATTATTATTATTATTATTATTATTATTACCATTATTCGCTTCATCATTGCATCAGTCCTTTCAATCAGAGAACAAATCTTTCAACATAATTATAGCAATTTCCAGACAGTTCTGTTCAGCGGAGGAGAGACTTTGAACTATAGAGTAATATATATTCTTGATTAACTTTCCAGACAAGATCATTCAATAAAATCGTCATGCAGGAATGTAATTAAAACACAAAACACGCCATCGTATCGAAAGCGTCAAGAAGTAGTTTAACTTTGGGTGTCTTGCGAGGCGGGGAAAGACCTGTCGCCAACTCTTAAAAGTTTGGGGGTCCTCGTCCCGTGAGAAATTAATTTGGAGAGACACCTGGTAAGTACGGGGAAAGGAACACATTTATTTAATTTCGAGCGTTGGTAAGTCATTTCTGCTCATCATGTTTTATCAGCCTTTTTCTTTTTTTAATCTCTTGGAAAAAATTTAGTAGTAGTATGGATCTCCTTCTCTCCTTCACTGCCATATTATTTTGTAAGTTCAACCCCTTCAGTGCAGCGACATCTTTTTTACAGTTTATTCTTGTTTATACTGTTTAGAAAAAGTTTTCGTACTGGAAGGGCTATTGGAGGCTGTATCCATTCCCCCAGTTGAAAGAAGTCTCCACTACGCCGAATAAAATCTTCTGAAATTAGTAGGAAGAGAATGGAAAGTAAGTCATTGGTGTTAAGATGAACAGCACCTGGAACAACTGATGTATGATTAATTTTATTCATATAGGTACCCGCTTGTTTTTCTTCAGGATAAGAGAACTGGTGATGAAACCGGCAATGAAGACTGTATGTAACCACTCCAGTTCGAATGTATTACCTAAGACAAATGTAATCGTCGGGTGATAGCAAGATTTAAATGGAAATATGTTTTCATATGAGTGATGTATAATTTATTTCAGTTATGTAGTTACCCGACGTTTTAATTCAAGATAAGAGAGCGCCTTGGGATGAAAGAACCAACAAGAAGCGGAGCCTAGGCTCAATAAACCCGTCCCCGGCAGTCATTTTAGTGCCGACGTATAGACACAACAGGATATCAGGTCAAAGATGTCACATATCAAATTTTGAGTATATCGGGTGAAAATTGACGGTTTTTTGCCCATTTGAAATTTTGGGCCCGACCCACCTGACATTGACCTTCCTACCGCTAATTGGGGGATGACCCCCCTGAGGTAATGAGACATATTATAGGATGCAGATTTGAAAGATGCACTTTTAGGTGTTGGTTTCATATCGATATGACGAATTTGAAAGGAGTTATGGCGAAGAAACGATTTTTTTTTTTTTTTTTTTACATTTTTTGGGCCTACAGCCATGGCGTTGGCCAAATTTGGCCCAAAATTTAATCAGGTGATCAGAAGGTCATAGCCCATCATCCCTCTAATTTTAGTCAAAATCGCGCCAGTAGTTTTTGCGTAAAATTGTTAACAGACACAGACAGACAGACAGACAGACACAAACAGATAACAAAACAGACAAACCGAGTGATCACAATACCCGTCCGCGAGCCCCTTCTAGGCGGGGACGGGTAATTAAGACTATAGACAACCTCTTCAGTTCAGACATTTTTATCTGAAGTGGCAAAATAAAATCTTTGAGTGATAGCAAAGACCGACTTTTAACATTTTCCTTTGGTTGAAGAGGATAAAACTTAAGAACCTCCCTCCCTTGAGAAATTAACTTAGACATCAGGCGAACCGCAGAATACAACTTATGTTAATTCGGAGCATTACCAATTTTTTTTTTTTTCTTATTTTCCTTCTCTCGCGGAAAGGCTTGGTAATGGAATTTAACTTCCCTAAGACGATGACATCATTATGCCATTTCTGCCACCAGGCACTGATGTTGATATACCCTCCTAGAAATGTTCATATGACCACGTTAATTTTCTCTTTTCGGAAAGATTTAATATACCCTTTTTACCTTATCCAGACCCAGACTTTCATCGCTTTGCTGCTTATTTCACGTAGCTCAGTGGAGGCAAAAGACAATACTATGGTTCTGCATCTTTTCCATAGCACTTCTTCGCGACAAACCTGATATTTTAGTGATAATCTGTTTTTACAATTCAGGAGTCACCTTAAAAGATGACAATATAAGTTCAGGTTAGGGTAAATACAGTATAAATTGTTGTATCGTCTTCAGGACAGTGACCTAGTTTTACTTACTTTTTAATATCTCTCTCTCTCTCTCTCTCTCTCTCTCTCTCTCTCTCTCTCTGACTTAGGATTTGTATTGCTTCAGTACAATGAAATCTTTGTTTTACTTATATCTGCAACCTCACAGTTTTACCTTCCCTGGTTATGTGTTTTTCAGCATTTTTTTTGTCTCGATGAAATGGTTTAGTGATGCCATTAATCTACTTCAGCGCTGATGGATCTTTTTTTTTTTTTTCTGTCTACCACCAAGCGATTTTATTTGTCTTGTGGAGCACATTTCTTAGTGGGGGAAGTAAGGCGCAATCTCCATATTTACTGCAGTACGATGGCGTCTTTGTTGTAAGTTATTTGTATGTTCAACTTCGGGAAGACTTCTTGCAGTGAAGAGGTTGAACATTCATAAGGTAAGGGAACACATCCGTGAAAGGATTAGAACTGCGAATAGCCCCTTCACTACGATTACTAGTGCTGGAGAGGAATGCCTTCATGCGATGGCACCGATATAATCGAGCAGCTCCGCTGACTGATCATGTAAGCGCCCCTTATCTCCCTTTCTGTCCTCCTAAGTGAGGATGGTGGACTGCAAGAGAGGGGTAACTTCAGCCTGCAATCCACTGAGTTCACGTTCATATTAACTTATGGCTACAGTTACCACATCTTCCACGATGTCTGTTTTTTCTTTTTTCTTTTGGTTATTACAGAACGATTTTATTTAAATTAGTAC